>NW_027551564.1:1544740-1794060 GCF_008692635.1 Crocuta crocuta | reverse complement strand
TGGCAGTACAAATTTTAGGTGTTTTATTAAAGGTAACATCTGTCTGAATATATACTGAGAATGTGAGTGAAAAGGGCTGTTATGTTTGTATGGGGCATCTGGGTGGCTCAGTTGGTTAAGCGTCCAGCTCTTGATTCCAGCTCAGGACATGATATCACAGTTTGTGAGACTGAGCCAAATGTTGGACTCTGCACTGACAGCATGGAACTTGCTTGGTATTCTCTCTCTCCCTCTCTCTGCTTCTCTCCTGCTTGCTCTCTCTCTCTCTCTCTCTCAAATAAATAAACTTAAAAAAAAAAAAGACCCTTATGTTTGTAGTACTGTAACTTTATAGTGGAGATCAGCTAAGACAGTTCTAGATAGAAGGTGAAATATTTTAATTGCATTAAAAATCCTATAAGTATATTCAAGACATTATAGGGACATTTCAAACTCAGGCAGGGCCAGGTCTGGGGGCAAAAAATGTTTGTGTTCCTGTATTTGGCATGTTTTTCTCAGGAACTTTATAGAATCGTTAAAATAAGTTGCTTTCATGCCCTATCTTCTTGACCACTTTCCCGGTTATTAGTGGATCATGATACTTCTGAAATTTAAGATAATACCGAACATTCTGAGTCCATGGTACTCAAGGGGCAAAAGGCATCTTCTGTGTGGTAGTGACTAGCATTCCTGCTCAGCAAGTATTGTAAATCAAATCAACTGGGATTGGGAGGGATTTAGCATACTTCAGTAATAGAGTGGGGATTTTACCAAAAACCTTTAGCATATTTTGATGACTTCCATCAAATCCCACTTATACTTAATATTTGGTGAATATTTATTTTAAAAAATCCTTTATAGAAGTGTGAATTAAGGTTTATCCAAGACCTAACATACAGTTAGCCACATTCAGTTGGCAAGTTATATATATATTTTTTTCAAATAACAAGAGCCCTTGCTTTGTTTTCAAATTCAGTGATTCTCAATCCTGACTGCATATTAGAATTCTACTTGAAGATTTAAAAAAAAAAAATCAGATGAGAAGATCTTTCACGTAGAGTCTGATTTAGGTTGATCTCAGAGGGAGGACTTGTATAAATTTCTCCATTTTCCACTATCTTAGTTTCCTTCCCCATAGTGCTAATAAAATTGGGGATAAAAATATTCTTATGTCCAGGGCTCCTGTGTGGCTCAGTCAGTTAAGCATCTGACTTTGGCTCAGGTCATGATCTCGTACTTCATGGGTTTGAGTCCTGTACAGGGCTCTGTGCTGACAGCTCTGCACACAGAGCTGCTTCAGCTTCTGTGTCTCCCCCTCTCTCTGCACCTCCCCTGCTCATGCTCTGTCTCTTTCTGTCTCTTAAAAAATGAATAAACATTAAAAAAAATTTTTTTAACTCTTCTTTCCAAGCATCATTGTGAAGAATAATGGGAATTTTAGAAGTCTGACTTATAATAACTCTTCAATAAATGAAAGTCATTGTATTATTATAACAAGACCATAACAGAGATTCACAGCCCACAAGAACAAGAACAGAAAATGGAATACACATCAAACAAAGTATAGATAGATGAAGATGGTAGAAAAGGCTCATACCTGCTTTCAAGAGCTAATCATGGCTATCTCTTCTCATCTCTACCTTTAGTAATATTTGGTTTGAAAATCAGCCAAGGTGGGTATATTTACAATACAGAAATCACCAGATGCTAAAATCAAGGTTTTCTTTTCTTTTCTTTTTTTGTACCCCAGAGATCTGGTTATTAACATTTATATTTTCATGAGAGGGCCAAGGCAGTTGACAAGGAAGTCAGCAGTGAAAAACAAAATATATGTACTACATGGACCTGGCCGGTCTTCGCATTGGTCATTCATGGTTCTACGATGTGAGCTTCGATTCCCAAGGGGTTCTAAATGAAAGAGCATGGTGGTCTTCACTGGTTTTGAATCTAGAATCATTAGACTGTGATTGAATTCTTATCTAATATTAATTCTAAGTTTTGAGGTAAATTACTTAAACCTGTTCTCAAACACCTAAAGATTTAAACTCAATAGAAGCAGAGTTTAGAGCGGTGGTTGCCAGAGGCTAGGGGAGAAGAAAATGGGGAGAAGTTGGTCAAAGGGTATGAACTTTAAGTTATAAGAAGAATTAGTTCCGAGGTTCTAATTTATAGCATGATGACTATGGTTTTAAAAATAGTGTATTGTATACTTGAAATTTGCTAAGAGAGTAAATCTTAAGTGCTTTCATCAAAAGAAAAAGAAAAAAAAAACCAGTTACTATGTAAAGTGATGGACATGTTAATTAACTTGCTTGTGGGAATCATTTCACAATGCATACATATATCAAATCATCACGTTGTACACTTTAAATATATTACAGTTTTTTCAAGTACACCTCAATAAAGTGGGGGGAAACATTAAGGATTCACAGGATATACCAGGGGATACAGGCAGCCATTAGATAAACATGGTACACCTATTTTCATTCACTTACATTCTTAAAACACAGCAGCTAATAATGACGGTGATGATGATGAGGGTGATGATGAGGATGGTGATGATGAGGAGGATGGTGATGATGATGATGAAATCCCATTTGAGACCTACTGAAGGTTAATTTTGGAATGCTGCAGGAGCATGTTTACAGTCCTTGCCTTTGTTGGGAACTCTAGTGGAAATAGCTGGAAAGTATTGGAAAGTCCTGGAGTGTCTATATACCTCAGTTTCTTTATTGATCAGAATGGGATGCTTGCCACATTGAAGTGGAATAATGGATTATAGTCGCATAGTAGTTGTAGTTTGCTCCTCAGTTTTAAAGAATATTTGTTGGGTCAGTTTATAACCTAAGAACTTAGAGTAAAGCACCCAGCCCAGAATCTGAACTTTGACTTGGGGCCCAGTAGCCCCCTGTACTTCTTAAGACCACGAGTCCTAATAGATGCAGGAGAGCTAGATAGACCTAAAGAACCTCATTGCCTAAAATTTTGTATGTGGAAATTTATTTTCCACATAAATTAGCATTTTTTGTTGTTCAGTTTTACCTTTAACTTGCTTTAACAAAAGAGACATAGTAAACATTTTCTATTAGTGAATGAAACATTCTTCACTTAGGGGAATTGCACTTGTTTTGTTTTGTTTTGTAAAAAGCAGCTTGCATCATTCTGCTACTTTGTAATAGATTTAAAAGGTGCAACATTGTTATTTTGGATTATTTCCTATGAATCTATGTATAAAATCATGGGAGTAAAATGTCAATGTGATACTTTTAATTTATTAATAAAAAAAACCAAACCACGATTTTATTATTGTAGCAAGAGAAATAAATCTCCTAATATTTGGTTATACAGTTAAATTCAACCAGAAATTTACAGTTTTACAATTTCTCCTCCTGGGAAGCAGCAAGTATGTAAAATTATTACATATTGTGTTTATGCTGCATGCACATAAAACTGAATAGAAACCCCGAAAGTAAGCTCTTTGGAACCCAGACTTGATTGCCAGGCTGAATACCCTCAGAAAACAAACTCTCTTTGTCTGAACATATGAAAGGTACCAAAAGAGAGTGAAAACCAGTTTTACTTTTTTTTTTTTTAAACTTTTTGTTTTTGTAGGAGAACCAGCAGTGGAAGAAAAGATCACTTCCTCTGTAGACACTTTATGGGTTTCGGATTCTGTAAACTCTGCCATGTAACTTGACCCCAAAGCTAATGAAATCCTGTTAGATTTTCCCGGCCCTCCTTCCTGCTTCCACCTTTTCAATTGTCTCACCTTTTAAAAACTTGATTCTATTTGTATATATGTGTGATCCTCATGTCACTGTTTGGCTTTTTACCCAGGCACTTTTCACCTACATCCTCTCCTTCCCTCATTTGGCAGCCAGTTTGGGCTTCTTCCTGCCTTGAATACCACATTCCCTAGTTATTCAAGCTCAGTCATTAGCACCCTGTCCCCCTACTAAAATTATGAATGAAAAGCCTTGTTGTTCTTTACAAATAACTCAGGCTTCTCAGTCAGTCAAATTCGAATGGAAGTGACTGCCAGACAAAGGGGCGGGATGATGGACAGTCCTCACAGCAAGTCATCAATGCCCACAGGAAGTTTTTTAAGCCACAATATAGGTAGAGAGAGTTGGGCGTTCCTGGAGGACAAGCCTACAGAAAAGGGCTGGGAGCAGGGCACTCTTTGTGTCTGCATGGATCTTAGGGAAAAAAAAAAAATGTCCCCAGAGCCCAGAGACAACAATATCCAGAGTCCATTTTGCCCTAGCAAGAACGTAAAAATCCTTCCATGGAGACATCTACCTTGCAGTAATTCTGGTTGGAGCTGACACACGCAGACAAAAGTGAAGGCACCGAGCATTTGCTCGGATTTGAATGCTGATCGGTGCAAGAGGGGGTTATGTGCTGGAGCCGCACACCTCCCTGCTGAGAAGTTGCATTGTCTTGGGTCCCTTTTTCACAACAGGGGAAAAGGTAATTGACAGCCTGATTGTTTGGCCGGGACCCCTGCTGTTTTAAAATCCTGGAAGGCCCCAGTCACACGTTGTCAATAATAGCCGTTGGAGGTGCAGAGTGAAGGACTGTTCAGGAAACAGTTTGAGCCCTTCAAGTGGACAGGCCTCAGTGACTTTTCTTGCACTCTGGCTGCCACAAGCAGCTCATTCAAAAATAACCTTAAAGTAATAAATCAAACTCGTTTCCTGAACTATACAAGGAACAGCTGGTTATTTTTCCTCAGTTTTTTTTTTCCAAAGACAAAAAAAAAGAGGGTTTTTTTTTGTTTTGTTTTGTTTTGTTTTTTCTACAGGAAATCAAGCATGTCAAAATTTGGCAAAGCAATTTGAATGGTTTAACAGATGAACACTTCTCTTTTTAATGTTATGTTTTCATCAGTCTTTTTTATTTAGGCTTTTCAGTTTTGCATTCTGTTTGCTGCGATGAGTGTCTCTTATCTGTTCTCTCCTCACTTTGGAAAGGAAAATGAGCCCAGTCCCCCATCGGAATAGTTTCGGTACCGTTGTTTCTAATGTATTGGTCAAGTCGCTCAACACGTACGGCCCAAATCGGTTTTCTTTTACAGACAGAGTTTGGATGTAGATCTACAGCTTCACGTATTTGTTTCTCATGAGATCCATATATTTTGGAGTTTTGATGACACGGCAGTTTTTCTTCAGTCTGTTGATTTAGAAACCCCAATCTAGTACATATGTCGTAACTGAAGTAGTCTGGTATTTTAAGAAAGTACATTGTGGACTTTTTCTGTCTCTTTGTGTCTCTGTGTGTGTCTCCCTTGTTGAATATGTTTGCCCTCTGGATTCTGGAAAAGTCTGCCAACTTCTGATTGACCTTAAGAATAATTAGGAATTTGAATATAAATAAATGACCTTAAACAATTCCTTTTTGTGATCCTCTGTGATGATTACTCTTTATTTCATAGATGACTGGTACTTCAAACAGATCCATTCTATATGGAAATACTGTATGATCAGTCAGAGTGTGTGTGTCAGAGATTAGCTTTTCACAACTTGTGGACATTTAGAATTAAGAAGGAAATGCGTTTGAGGATCTGTCAAGTTTTAGGGCACTGCATCTCTTTCAATCAATTTAAATATGATTAAAGTCAAGATTAGATATAAAGATTATGTAACACATCTCTTTCATATGCTATTTTGACCATGACCTGAAAATTAAAAAAAGAATGATTGATTGTAGCTTAGCATTATGTAAGAAACTATATAATTATATTTTGGGATGCTGTCTAATATGTATGGTAAGCTTATTTTTCTCCTTTTTGTTAAAGAGATTATTCATTTGTAATAAAACACTTATAGTAAAAGGTATGTTTACAGGAAGATAATAATGAATTTCAATTTAGAGTAGAATTAAGTCACTGTAGGCTTCTCTTCTGTTTCTATTCTTTTCTTCATCCACTTATTCTCCTTTGTATTTTGAGTAAATGACAGTGCCGTAATGGCACAAATAAATCCGTCTTTGTGTTATCATCTAGACCAACACACTTGACTTTGTATATACACCATGGCTCAGCTGAAGCCTATGAATGCAGCAGTGGGTGTGGTGTCCATATAAGTGTTTCTTCCATATATGGTTGATATTCATACCGAACCTGTTTAGATGTAACATTTCTTTACTTTCAGCATTTTAAGCTTCACACTCGTCATGTGTGACTGGACAGACTTCCTTGAGAACCGTATGAAGAGGTTTCAAAGAGTTGCATTCCGAGGTTAATACCATGTCAGAAAACAATGTTCTTCAAAAATTTGCACAATAATTATATATACGATCATATAAATGATCACAGAAGACAATTCAGAATTCATATGTGAGTTATATAAATCACATAGTCGAAATGATACGAAATACCCAGTTCTGTAGGTGACTCGTTCCCTCCTGGTTAAGTCACAGCCTTTCATTTTGCTGAGACATGCTCAGGACTCAATGAGGTAAGTGGACTCTGAACCTGCTGGTGTCCCCTGAAGCCCCACATCTCTTCCCATGGGCGCACAGACTCTGGCCACTGCAGGGGTGAGATAGCGAGTGTAGACTGAAAGTGCTCTGTACAGACTTGCTTTCTCGCCTCCCGTTCAGCTGCCAGTCTCACAGCGTGCCCTGAGAATGGACTTC
This sequence comes from Crocuta crocuta, assembly GCF_008692635.1. Taxonomy (NCBI): domain Eukaryota; kingdom Metazoa; phylum Chordata; class Mammalia; order Carnivora; family Hyaenidae; genus Crocuta; species Crocuta crocuta. The sequence goes on along the minus strand of NW_027551564.1, from coordinate 1,787,439 downwards.
CTGTGCTGTCATTTACACTCAGTATCACACTAAGCACTCTTTGTCACTCAGCCTTTGAGAAAGAAGGGGGCGAGATAACAAATCTAGACTGCTTGTGTTGACTTTGTGGATAAAGTAAAGGGCTGGAGTCAAGAACCCAGGGTCTTATCCTAACTTTGTGACTGCCTTTCCTGTGACATTGAGCCAGGCTTTTGACCTCCCCATTCCTCAGTTTTCCTCATCTATCAAATGAGGATCCATATGCTGTGTTCTCTTATTTTCTCACAAAGGCGCCGTCATTGAGAAATTTTTGATATCCCTGAGTCCCTTAGCAAAAAGGAGAAAAATAAATCAGATAAAATGACTTTTTCTGCTTTGGGGAGATGGAAAGGAAATCACAGCTGATTAATTACTCCCCACTCCTGGAAGGAATTCTCTCTATAATCCTCCATGTAGGGAATTTCCCTTCCTATCTGGGTCAGCTTTCCCTCTGCCTTTTCTTTTGCTCTTTCTATCTTTCTCTTCCCTGCTTTCTTTTTATCCCTCCCTTTCCCTTTCCTTCCACTGCTGCAATGTTTCCTTCATAGCAACATGCTATGTGATCAAGGTGCATAGGGGACTGGCAAAGGTGAGGGACACCTAGTAGGTTATGTCCAATGTGGGTATATTCAGAGATACAGAGGAAAACAAGGAGGGCTGTTTGAGTTAACTGGATGAGGAGAGACAGCCAGGGCTATGCAAGCTTCTGCAGATTTCCTGGGCTCACAAAGATAAACCTTCAGAGATAGCTACCAGCTGGCTAGATGGGTCTCTGGGCCCTGGGACCAGTTATTCAGAAGGTTCTCTTTGCAAAGAGGTGAGGTTGGATAAGGCTAGGTACCTATAGAGAAATCCATGAATTCTTTCAAGGGGATGGGATAGGGGGTCTCTTCTGGCCACATCTTTTTTTCTTTTGTAGTTAAATTATGCATATGAACGGAATACAGCTTTGAATGGAAAGGGATTTGGTCCACTACTCCAATTGGAATTTGTGAAATATTGTGAATTCGAAAAAAAAAAATGCAGTTGAATACATTCCACTTTTGAAAAAGCTTGAGTGGTTGAGTTTTATTATTGTTTTGTTTTCCTTTTGTTTTGGGAAGAGCTTGGTAATATAAATCACCTAGTATTCCTCATGGCACTTTAAGAAGGGCATTGAACATTCTGGCTTGTTTATTTGTTTTTCCAGATCCACACATTCATTCAGATGTGTTATTATTATTATTATTTTGCTAATTTGGAAGGCACTGTTACCATTTGGTATTGTATGCTTTTGACCCTCTGTACACACATGGTTTCTATATGGCTTGACATTCTGTTTATTTGATACTTCCTCTTGAATCCACTGCATATTCATGGATGTTTCATGCTATTTTGCTACCTACAGATAGGCTTTTTTTTAGTAGGATCCCATTAAAAAAAAACAACAAGCAAGTGAAGAACCCCTACATATTTTTTCCCTTGTTTTAGTGAGAAGGATATGAAAAGACACATACCAGTATTTTTATAGCACAGAGGATCTGAAGGGGAGGTAGATTAATTTAAAATTTTTTTCTGATTTGTTTCACTTTGTACAAAATGTATTACTTTCTTAATTAAAATATTAATAAAGAAAATGTTTCAATACTGATTTAATGCAACCAGTTGAAAAGAAAATTTAGCAGTCACACATCATATTTGTATTTTACAAAGGTTTTGCCAATCTTGTTAAAGTGTCTAAAAATCTGTAAAGAGAGTCCCTTTGTTTTTAGAGCACACATACAAGAAAACAATGGTCGGTGCTCCCTCTGCTGGTTTTCTGCAACAACCAACTCGAAAGTGAAAAGACAGCAAAAGAAATTATGATTGTTTGATCTTTAAATACCCTTTCTACATACAAGTTTTATTCTTGATTGGAAGCATGTGTCAATGTAGTTTGTGAAAATAGATTCTTTCCTAACATTTAATAGTGATACTGTAGTGGGCTATCTAGATAATTATAATTCTCTTTATTTTGTTTTTATAATTCTCTTTAAATGTATTTTTTAAGTTTATTATTAGTAGTAGTTGTAATCTCTACACACAATGTGGGGCTTGAACTGACGACCCCGAGTTCAAAGTTCCATGCTCTTCTGACTGAGCCAACCAGGTGCCCCATAATCCTTTTTTAAAATGAATCTTTCCTTTCTCATATCATAAAGGAGGCCATAAAACACAGCTATTCTTAATTTATTAGGTATTAGTCTTGTGTCACTAGTTCTCAGTAACTGGATCTAGTAGTCAGTAGGCTATTTGAACATCTTTACACTAGTTAGTAATATTGACCGGGGAGTGACATTATCACTGGACAATTACATTTTTTTATTAAACACCTTGTTGTACCAGTACTGCAATCTATACCTTCCTATATAGAAGATATTTGGAAATTCATCAATTTAGTTAATATTGCTATCTGAACTATAATTAAAGATTTTTAGAATTCATTAAATTTGTCAGTTGGTTTTCTGGGAACCCTGAGTTTCATGGATTAGAGTACGTTGAGCCATATATATTATTCATTTATCAGATACTTATGTTAAATCATTTCTAAATCTGTATTATATTCTTTATTATAGTACTATATTCTGTGCCTTAAAGGTGTTTAATGTGAAGATTCTGTCTGTACATATTCAACTTTTTCTGTTTCCCCTAGGGATATATGCATTTAATAGGGAGCTCTGGAGAATCTCTAAGCTTTCAAAGGAAGTGTTTGTAATGGTAGGTTTCAGAGACAGTGCTGCTAGTAAGGTAGAACAGACGGGAGTAGGGTTGCCTCTAGAAAATGGACATGCCCATCGGAATGGAGTGTAGAATTAAGCAAGCTCCAAGCAATGTTTCTTCCAAATGAAGAATGGGGGAGGCACTGTTTAGCAGGGAAGACAGGAGCCGTATTTCCTTGATAGAAATTACAATGCTTTCCTCTCAAAATAATAGGGTAGAAAGCCAGAGCTCATAAGTCAAAACTTTACCTAACCTTGATAAGCTGGAGGGTCAGATCATCCTTACACCCCGGACAATACCAGGTAAAGATGTTGGCAAGTGACAACGTTAGGGAGAGGCCGAGGTCCAGCCACAGCTACTGGAGTTTAAGTATGGGATTTCTACCCTCTGGAAAGAATGAGAGTAATGAGTGTTGAAAGTGTGCGTATACTCCCGTGCTGAAGACCTGGAGTACAGGTGCAGAACTGAAGTAAAGAGAAGACACAATTCCTGAAGCGGGGCTCTGGGGTCAGGAGGATTCATGGCAGGATCCCAGTTCTGGATCACAGGGTACAAGCAGTCAGGGCTAAGACTGATTTGACCCCAGTGTGCTGCCGTGTTCCTTCGTCCTGAGTTTGGAGAGGGTTTGTACACATGAGTGCATGTTCATTTAGGACCCACAAGGCACACAGATAACTGCCCCAAAGTGGGAATTTTAGGAGATATTATTGGAAGGGTTGTCATGCCCTCTCAAACCATGATACGTGGGCTAATGCTTACTTAGCCTACTTATAAAGTCACTCTACATTTAAGAGACCAGAACACCCCTTCTTCAACTTTTACATTTACCATTGGAATCATGTAATTGTTCTCTAATCTTTTTATGTATTCGTTTTTACTTCTGTCTCTTCAGATGATATATTTTAAGTTTGTTAAATCCAGGACTGCTTTTCACATCTTTTGCGTTTCCCTAGGTGCTTAATTTAATTTTGTACCCAGATTATACTAATGACAGAGCTATTAGGGTTTTTTTCCCCCTTGTTTTTTTTATTTTTTCCAGTGATGCTCCATTGAGCTACAACAGTCCACATAATGGTGGGGCGAGGGAAGAGAGCTTTGATTTTACATATTTGGTCTTTGCATAGTATTTCTTATGAAGAAGTAATTACCTTAAAAATGTTCGGAAAACTATGAAAGTGTTCTGCTGATGATCAAATTGATACTTAGAAACAACTGAACTTGGAAACCTTTCACTGAAAGCTTACATTTCTAAGATGGATTCCTTAGGAATTAATTTCTTTATGAATAAATTCTTTATAAATTTTTCATCCTATATAAGTCAACTTAAATTGTGTCTTTTTCTTCTTTGGTTCACAAAAGCTATTTTTTAAAGTTTATTTATTTATTTAAGTAATCTCTACCTCCAGTGTGGAACTCGAACTCAAGACTCCAAGATCAAGAATTGTATGCTCTTCCAGCTGAGCCAGCCAGGCACCTCCACAAAAGCTATTTTTAAAATTATGTTTCTTATTCTTAGAAGAACTGTTAGTCAAAAATTTGCTCATAAGCCTCATAGTCTAAGCGATGCAGTTTGCAAAGAGAAGACTTCCTCTGTGTTCCCCAGGCATTCCACATGGGATAGATTAGGTTCTATATTTAGATGGATGCATGTTTCCCTACCTTTGGACCACATCAAATCCAACATTAAGCAAGGCATTAATCCGAATCAGGTTACAAAGCATATGAGCTGGTGGATTTATTTCAGATCTTCTTTAACCAGAACTACCTTTTAGCTTTATTTACATTATCTGAGAAACAGAGGTGGGTCAGGTATCTCCTTCCCTGCTTCCATCTTTTTCTGGTCAAAAGGACAGGAATCCTTTAGGAATACACTGTTAACAGTAGTCATCAGCCATATGTGCCTAGTGAGCACTTGAAATGTACTGTAGTGTACACCGTATTCCAAAGCCGTAGTACAGAAAGGCGAAATATCTCATTTATATCTTTTATCTTGACTATGTGTTTAAATGACAATAGTTGGCTTAAATAAAACATTGTTAACGTTAATTTAACCTGTCGTTTTACTTTTCCGTTACTCAACAATGTTGTTATAGAAGCATCTCATGTTTCTCATGGAGGGAACTCCTCTAGACCAAATTTAACTTTTTCTGAATACTAATGAATTCCCTTAAGAATCTGCTAAAATCTCAATAAATTATAGAGATGATAGATACTGTCAGTTCTGCTATTCCTAACATATGTGTTCCTAAGTCTCACCACACTGTGCAAAATCATGTAGTAGAAGCTATAGGGCTGGGATTGAGGTAAACACTCAAAAAATGGGGCACTTGGGTGGCTCAGTAGGTTGAGCACCTGACTTCGGATCAGGTAATGATCTTGCAGTTTGTGAGTTCAAGCCCTATGTTGGGCTCTGTACTGATAATGCGGAGTCTGTTTGGGATTCTCTCTCCCTCTCTCACTCTGCCTCTACCCACTTGTGCGCACTCTCTCTCAAAAGAAATACAAAACTTTAAAAATGCATTAATGATACATAATACAAAAGAAAGTAACATAATGAAAAGGTAGCACAGTTTCATCCATAGTAAATGGTGAAGAAATGCATCAACTGCAATAAATATGTCACTTTACCTTGAAAAGTGTCTCATTTGTGTGTGAGAGTGAGCACTCCTACATTTGCTCACAAGGCATGCCGACCTTGTTCCCATGGCTGCCACCTAATGTGCCAGAGGAAGAGAACAATAGGGAGATAGAAAAAGAGTGAGAGAAAGCGGATTAAAGAGAGAAAAAGAACAGAGAACAGAAGAAAAAATACAAAATGGGCTGAGAGAGAAGAGTGGAACAATGAACGGAGGGGAGTAGGGTCAAGTGGTTGGAGAGCCAGGGTTGCGGCTTGTGAGTTACTGAAAGAGGCTTACCTGAAGTCAGGTGGAAGCTGCAAGGGTAGAAAGTCGCAGCAGCAAATGAAACAGCAGATGTGGAGCTCACTGTCCTCGAGAGATGAGTGTGTGCATACGTTGTGATGGTTCCGCGACAGCCCGTTCAGGGCAGCCCAGTTCAGCCGGGTGCAGTTTTCTGTGTGGGTGATGATGAAACCAACACAAGCAAGTGCAAAATTAGGGTTGTGCTAAAATTTCTCCTAACTTATTAGGCACATTGGAATAAATTCTCATTTTCAAAACAGGCATTATAGCAGAAGTGACTATAGGTACACACACCACGATAGATTGTCACGTACAGCTCACGCCAGCAACCTCCAGACTGGAGCGCTGCTATAGCACGCCAAGCATTGGGCATCAAAGCTGAAATGCCAGCTCTAGGTTCTTTCAAGGGGCTACAGCCACAAGGGGTGACATGGACAGCCTGATGAGCAATTTGTGGAGCCCGGAGTGGACCATGGAGAATGAATATTATTGGGCTGGATCCGTGAGGTAGAGGAGATATGGTGGAATCATGGGGAAGAGAAGGTAGATGCCCTATAGATCTCAACCAAAAATAACTTATCTGCAAAAGCCTTTTCTAATCTGTGCTTAAATTGTTCAGGAAGAGCCACTTGTGAATGGGACTATCACATTTGTTCCCAGTGATAGTAAATGAATAATTAGTGAGTAAGGAACTTCAATCGGTAGCAGAGAGCAGAGCAGATGCTTTCTTAATTTTCTGCTTCTACTTATTCAAGGATTTAGTTGTAATCCACAGAATTTGGTTCCTGTAAATTCAGAGAAATAGGCCTCAGTATCTGTTAAAGGGAAGTGAGCTGAAAGGATCTTTAAGTCACTGAGATTAATGAAGTAACTTAAAATTAAATCAAAGCATGGAGGAGGAGGAAAGGGAGGAAGAGGCAGAGCTATTATTTATTGGGTTCTTAGTATGTGCTGGGAACTATACTATGTGTTTTATGTGTTTTATTTTGTTGATTACTCACAACATTTTGAGGTAGGTTTTGTTGTTATCTCTTTTTATGGGTGGAAATAACCAACAGCCCATTGGTAACAAGTGGCTAATTTGGGACTTGAATGCTGGCAGTCTAAAAGCAACGTTTGCATGGAAGACACCAGACACTTTGGCCTTATGAGTGCTATTTCTGGGGCCTTCCATTGTCTATTATTGTATATTCTGGTACTATTTATTATTATTTTAAAGATTATTTATTTATCTTGGGAGGGAGAGTGTGTGCAGAAGGGGCAGAGAGCGAGGGAGAGAAATAATGCCAAGCAGGTTCTGTGCTGTCAGTACAAGGGGCCCGATGTGGGGCTTGAACTCATGAACCCATGAGATCATGACCTGAGCTGAAATCAAGAGCTGGACGCTTAACCAACTAAGCCACCCAGGTGCCCCTTGCTTCTATTATTTTTAAAGCAGGAGAAAAACACACACACATACACAAACACACACACAGATTTAAGAGAGGAAGCCTACAGAAAATAAATACAGTAAAAAGGATTTTAAGAAGTGAAAATCAACTTCTAAATTCTATTTTCAATGTTTAATAACACATGTATTTGGGTAGCATGACTTGAAAATGTTTTGATTGTACACACGTGTGAAGGGGGCTGTCTGTCCGTGTGTAGGCTCATCAGGGAACTAACTCTCTTTGCCATCAGATGCATAAGGGTTTACCAATCATAAATTATAGCAACAGGAGGCAATATAATCAATTTTAAATTGCTGTTGTTTTACAGAAGAAATATTTCATATGAGGCTATTGAAACATTAACAAATGTCATTCATAATTTTTCAGAAATGGGAAAAGTAATCATTTTTCTATGTCTAGTTACATTTTCTTGTATGTCTGTTATGCTGCACCAAAGGTGCTTATTCTAAGCTCTACATGTTTGTTAAAATTATTTTCTGTTTATGATCTTTGCTTAGATTCTAACTTGTAACAAGTCCATAGTGAGATATATCATATTTAAGCTAAAGCTAATTTCTTTAAAGCCATTATTTTTAAGTGATCTCTACATCCCACGTGGGGCTTGAACTCACAACCCTGAGATCAAAAGTCACATGTGCTAGGGGCGCCTGGTGGCTCAGTTGTGAAGCCTCCGACTCTTGATCTCAGGGTCTTGAGTTCAAGGGTCTCGAGTTCAAGAGTTTAGAGCTCAAACCCTATACTGGGCATGAGGCTTGCTTTTAGAAAAGAAAAAGAAAAACAAAAACAAAAAAGAGTCACAGACTCTGCAGACTGAGACAGCCGGGCTCCCCTAGGCTAAACCTATCTTTTTAATGAAAAATTATTCCTGCAATTAGGAATGAGTAATGCCTCATTTTATTCCCCTTTATTAATAATATTGATGACTATTAAGAAATGTATTAATAAATAACATTATTTATTAATACTAGTTTTATTAATCCATTATTTTTCCAGATAAATTGGTTCTCATTAATGAATCAGCAATGGGAGATTTTAGAAATGAGAGTGGAAGACCATCCCTCTTCTCTTCCTTTCAGAATCCCTGGTTTCAGATGTCACGTGATATGCGGCCTGCCAACAGACAGTCTCCTTCTCCATTCTCTGCTGTGTGAGAAGAAATGGGAACACTCGTTGGCAAAGGAGATTTCTTAAGGAACTCTTGCTGCTGCTGCTGCTGCTGTTTGAGAATTCCAGTGAAGTACATTTTCTCCTGTTATTGGACGATAAGTAACCAGGAAACACGCTCGCTCTCCCTCGTGTCCCTCAGATTTCCTCAGAGAAGAGCCGCATACCTGGTTTGCTCCCACATTGCCTCATCACCTCACCTGGCTCCCCAAACATTCTTGGCTGCACTTCCCAGAAAGATGGTGCGTCTGAGACTGCTCCGGGGGAGCTGTGTGGTGCAGCTGCTCTCCCCTCCAGTGCTGGCCCCCAGTCGGCTCCCCTGAAGGGAATATTCATACTCTCAAGTGGTGTAACTCCTGCCCTTCTGCCAGCAGACTTGGCGGGGGGCCAAAGGAGAGAGAGTAGGGGGTGTCTCCTTCACCACCCCAGAGACACCTTTCTGCCCCAAGGGCTGAAAGAGGACTTAGTTCATCTCAGAGCATTATGGATGAAGAGTAAAGAGTGGCAGGTGGGAGCTAATTGTTAACAAAGGAATATGCTTTCCTGAAAAAATACCATACTAGTAATTTGTGATAAAGGGTAGAGTTCTAGTGAAATAACATTGATGCCCATGTATTTGTGATGCCAGACAAGTGGACGTTAGGCTGGCAGTTTCCCTTTGAGTCTGAGCAAGTACTAGCATTTCCCTCAGAGGCTGTCATATCTCTAGCCTTGATCGTGAATTGAGGCATTTCTTAGCTGCCCCGGTGTTACCATTAGCTCATCCAGGGGACCAGGAAAATAGTACATTTTTAAGTTAATTCTTTGCCAAGAGAAAGTAAGCTGATAACCATATTGGAGGATAGATCTTCATTTCTGACCTCCCTCTTTATCCCCCTTCTGTCATTCCTACTTTCCCACGGAATAAACATGGAAATCAGAAGGGAAACAACCATATGGAAGAAATGAATAGGACAAGGTGTGGATGGGGGGAGGGTCATGGGGTTTTCATGCCCTCCTAAGGTGGCTACCCTTCCAATTCCTCCACAGACTCACCAGTCCTGAAGCTTATCAAATCCTGTTGTTCAAGAGTTTTTATAGCACTGAATCTCTACCTATCCTCATTCCCACCTTGGGGTGTGAAGCTGAGTTCTCCCACAGAACAGGAGGGTGATAATCATACCAGGTATGTTATAGACATCATTGTCACATCTCTGTTTATTCCATTTCCAGTCCCATGCATTGATGTGGTCTACTGTGTCTAAAGAAAATACTTGAAGACCTAATAGGAATAAGACTGATTTGGTTCCTATAGGAAGCTCCATAGAAATTAGACCTCAAGCCTAGAAAAAAACGAATTGGATCATTCAACAATAGCCCGAAAATAATCATCCCATGGAGCATCTGGGTGGGTTAGTCAGTTAAGCTTCCAACTTCAGCTTAGGTCATGATCTCATGGTTTGTGGGTTCAAGTCCTGCATCAGGCTCTGCACTGCTTGGAATGCTCTCCCTCTCTTCTCTGTCCCTCTCCTGCTTGCATGCTCTCTATCTCTCTCTCTCTTAAAATAAATAAGTAAACTTAAAAAAAAAAAGTAAAAAAAAAATATAACTCATCCCACTTGAATGGATAGGAGACCCAGCATTCTAACTACACAAATTGACTTAGTTTGCTAACAGACTGGGTGGCTTAAACGACAGAAATTTATTTCTAACATTTCTGGAGGCTGAAAGTCCAAGATCAGGGTGTTGGCAAGGTTGGTTTCCTCTGAGTTCTCTCTCTGTGGCTTGCAGATAATTTCTTCTCACTCTATTCTCATGCGATCTTTCTTCTGTGTGTGGATATGCATTTCTGATGTCTCTCTGTGTGTCCTAATTTCCTCTTCTTATAAGGACACCAGTCGTATTGGATAAGGGCCAACCCTGATGGTCTCATTTTAACTGAATTTCCTTTTTAAAAGTTCTGTCTCTAAATACAGTCACATTCTGAAGCACTGGGGGATTAGAGCTTCAATCTGTAAATTTTGGGAGATACAATTCAGCCCACAACAGGAATAATTTCCCTTTGTTCCTCCTAAAAACACCCAAGCAGTAGTTGAATTTGGCTTCAACCTCTTCTTTTGAAAGGCAGGATGGTGTTCTTGGAAGGAGCATGAGTTATGAAATTCTACTGCTAGTGGTGTGAACCCTGATTTGATCACTTGCTACTTTTTTCACTTTGGGGTCTATAAGCATCAGTTTCCCCATTTTTAATATCTGTTTACTGTTTACTTGGGGATTAGATGAAATAACCTATGTAAAGTGCCTGGGGCAGCAATATAGACAGTAAATTTAGTTTCACTTCTGTCTTTTACAGGATAGATAAAGGTTTCTGTTACATTGAGGGAAAGATATTCTACCTTGACGTCTCTAGTGAGAATTCAGTACATTTCCCCAAAGGAAATACCTGAAATACAATTTTTAGGTATAGCATGGATGATCTGGGCTTTTGTGGGTTGAACCTACTTAGGCTTTTGGGGTTAATAATCATTGAGAACTCTTTATTTTAGGGAAATGACATTCAGTTTGGAAATAAAAAAATACAGTATCAAGAGCTAGTATTTTGGACAGGAGATACAAAAGTTGGGTAGGGAATTAAGGACCTAACAAAATGCTGACAAAATAAACCAATACAGGAAACTCAGTCACTAGGATAGAATGAGCATAGGAAGAGTTTGAGGAACAGCTAGTAGACTAGGGGATTTCAAAGAAAACCACATTTGGGGCCACAAAACAACTTTCAACTTGAACCTATTGGTGGGTCTAGGGCTTATAATTGGTTAAGTAGTATACACTGGTATACTTACATTGGTAAGTAGACCATTTGCCGCATTGTAAGTCTTTAGAATTTGTTTTCAGAGTAAGTCTGGGGAAGGTAAGATCTGGACAGTGGTCTGCCATTAGATGGCAACTAATAAGCATATTTTGAGCATAATTATTGCTCTGACACTTTGCCCATTTATCGCATGATAGAAATAGCAGACTGGATAATGTATAATTATCACCAAGTTACTTTGACCCTCAGATCACTTCTGGAAAACACTTCTGATTCTTTTTAAATTTTGCTATCATAATGATTCAGAGTGAAGCTGCATGAAAGAAGAATACAGGAATAAGGTTAAGTAGAGAACTCAAACACACTATGGACTGGTAATTTTCCACTACTGAAGAGAAAATGCACTTTTCTCCCAAACAACCCAATCCTTACGCTTATCACCAATGTACATAACATGATTGATATTGCATATCTGCTACATAAACATTGCTTTAATATTTTTCATTACTTTTGCCCAAATGACCCTGAGTAAATGTAGTACCTGGCACAAGGTGCTAGAGTCATGGCACTGATTCAAAGCCAGTGGCTTTGTTGCACAACATGAAACTCTCAGAACTTTGGCATAGCTAGAGGTTTTCTTTCCTTAAAAAAAAATTTTATTTGAGATTTCACCTTTATTATCCATGAAGCTCTATTGCCTAGTAATCAGACACTAAAGGCTAAAGGGAACCAAACACATGAGACACTTTTAATTCCCAAATGGGGAAATGATTTAAAAAAAAAAAGAAAAGAAATACTTGACATGTGAATAGTGCCCATCAGCTGGCAAAATACTTTTATTCACACACACACACACACACACACACACTCTCTACTTTTTTTTTTTTTTTTTTTTTTAAGTAGACTCCATGCTCAGTACTTTAGAGCAGCACTTTAGAGCTCACTGCAGGGCTTGACTTCAAGACACTGAGATCAAGACTTGAGCTGAGATCAAGAGTAAGAAGCTTAATCAGCTGAGCCACCCAGGTGCCTCACCTTTGTAGTAGTAATAGGAATTGATGTTAGCAAAGATAAAGCTGACCTTCTCATGAAAGAAAGGGATGGTATTCTCTTCTTTCTATAAATGTCCTCATATTCACTGATAGTAATGTTTACAGAAAAGTTTTTAAACCTTCTGAGTCTCAGAGGTGTTCTTATTCAATGAAGCCCAGCTATCATCACTCTTTGGACTGAGTCAAGAACATTTCAAGGACGTTTAGATTTCCATGTGATGCCACATGGGGCTGAAGCACACAATTTTTTGGTTACAATACAAAATCAAGAGGAGAAAACTTTTGACACAATCTTTAACAGTTTTATTTTTGTTTATTTTTTTAAATATTATTTTAACGTTTTATATATTTTTGAGAGAGACAGAGTGCAAGCAGGAGAGGGGTGGAGAGAGAGGGAGACAGAATCTGAAGTAGGCTCCAGGCTCTGAGCTGTCAGCACAGACCTTGATGCAGAGCTTGAACGTATGAACCCTGAGATCATGACCTGGGCCGAAGTTGGATATTTAAAACGACTGAACCACCCAGGTGCGCGGACAGTTCTGTTTTTAAATAACTGTAATTTCACCTTCTCCCTGTCAAAAAGCTGTAAGTATATACATCAAATGATCCTAGCTCACATAAACCAGTTGTTGGAGTTTTTCTATACTTACAAAATATTTTAGTACAATTTTTTAAGAATTATTTTTTAAGTAAATGAAACATTTTAAGGAAAGAATTAATTTTTTAAGTAAAAGTTCAGTGGATTATTTAAAGACACATCTCAAATGTTCATCCATACTGCCCACAATGCAATCATCAGTTTTATGAAAAAAAATTTTTTTTAAAACTCACACTAATGGTATTTTAATGCATTTTATTTTATTTTTTTTTCTTGTGTCACTGTATTTATTTATTTATTTATTTATTTTTTTTACAAATAGTTTATTGTCAAATTAGTTTCCACATAACACTCAGTGCTCATCCCCACAAGTGCCCTCCTCCATGCCCATCCCTCCTCCCCCCCACATCCATCAGTCCTCAGCTTTTGTCAGCAATTTTAATGCATTTGATTTATTTTTAAAATTTTCAATCTTTTAAAAAGTTTATTTATTTATTTAGAGAGAGAAATCATGTGTGTGTGTGCATACACACAGTGGGGGAGGGGCAGAAAGAGGTGAAGAGAGAGAGAATTCCAAGCAGGCTTTGTTCTGTCATCCAAGAGCCCAATGCAGAGCTCGGTCTCACAAATGTGAAATCATGACCTGAGCCAAAACCAAGAGTGGATCACTTAACCAACTGAGCCACCCAGGTGTCCCCAAATTAAAAAGAAAAAACATGTCTTTTGAGTAAGCTCTAGGTCCAACGTGAGACTTGAACTCAAAACCTCAAGATCAAGAGTCCTATGCCATCCAGACTGAGCCAGACAAGGGCCCTACACTAATGGTATTTTATACAGATCAGGCATAAATCTCAGGCATAATTGGAAAGCTACAAATACCCTGGAAATAATCACCAGGTTATTTTATCTTCATCGCCACCATCATCATCCTCTTCATTTACCATTCTAGGCTCTGTTAAGCAGAGCTCTTCCAGAGAAGCTTTCACCCTATAAAAATATCCCCCAATCCTCTTAAAATGCAAGTACTCCAGTTTTCTTCATGTATGGAGGCAAAACTGTTATGACAAATGTAATTAGATGAACTGAGAAAGCAATTGAATGAGAGGCAGAGTATAGGCCGACAGGGTGAAGCAGGGATACATCATGAGTGAGGAGTCCCGGTGCCTGCCTTCTCCATCTCACTTTGACACTTCAAGTTGTTTGATCTTAGATAAATCATTTAACCCCATCTCCATCCCTACCCCAAGACCTTGATTTTTACATCTATAAAATGGAGATGTAATGCTTTGTTCTGCTTACTTTATAGCATACTTCTAGGATCAGATGAGACGGTGCACTTGAAAGCTTTGATATTTCCAAATGTCATAAAAATATAAGTGGTTGTTATTGTTTTTGAATAGAGGTAAATGCTTGATGGACCTGTTCAGAAAACCCAAGTCTAAGTTCCCATTCTTCCAGTTACTAGCTAGGAGGACTTGGGCGTATTGGTGAATCTTTCTCCATGCCTCTAAAAATGGGGTAAAAATACCTACTTCACATATATAATATATAAAAGTCTCTGTAAAATCCAAAGTAACCTAGTTTTCTTCCTGTATAGAAGATTGCCACAAATGCGATTAAATTAAGAAAGAATTTGTGTAAGAGGTGATATGCAAGTTGTTAGAGGTTTTAAAGTGTAAAAAACAGTAAAAAGAAAGTGTTTTTAAACTGTAAAGCACCTTGCAAATCTTAAATCCACTTACAGACAGCGCCTACATTTTCCTATAGGATGAACTAGCAGTAAGATCAAGCTTGAAACAGCACTGGCATAGGACTGAACCTGAGAGTGAGCAAATGTCCGTAGTCCTTAACAAGGGGGCAGGACAGAAAGCCCTCCTAACTGGGAGATCACCAATTCACTTTGGGACCCTCTATGGAAAGTCAGAGAAAAAGATCTAAGATTTCTTTGTCTGAAAGAGTCGAATTCAGCTCATTAAGAGATGATGTAGAAAACAAAGAACATACAAGTAGAACTTTCTTTTTCTTCCTCTCCTCTCCTCTCCTCTCCTTTCCTCCTCTCCCCTCCTCTCCTTTCCTCTCTTCTTCCCTCCTCTCCCTTCCCCTCCACTCTCCTTCTCCTTTCTTTCTTTCTTTCTTTCTTTCTTCTTTCTTTCTTTCTTTCTTTCTTTCTTTCTTTCTTTCTCTCTCTCTCTCTCTTCCTCTCTCTCTTTTTTTCTCTTTCTCTTTCCTTTTCTTTTTTTCCCTTATTATTTTTACTAAAACAGACTATAAGAGCTCAAATAAAAGTAACTTACAGGAAATGGAAATGCAGTTTTTGATAATAAAAATCAATATAGTTTCTAAATCTAACAATTAGTATATCATTGCTAATATCTCATATTGAATTTTGATATTAGTAACTCATTGATAAGACTGCTTTTGACACGGCCACATTCAAAGGGAGTGTGCATCAGATATGGGAGCAGCCCCTACGTTTGCACTCATTTCAGTTTCAAAAGCCCCAGTGCTTTCCTGGCTGTCTAGTTTTCTTCAGAAAGTAGTTCTCCTAGCTCTCTGGTTCTGAAACCTTCCTACCTCAGTTCTTTTAATTAACTTCACTGCCAGCAACCAGCCTATTTGGCTTTGGCTGTGTTTTAATAAATGTGCTGTTTGGCAATAGAAAGCAGGCAAAGAGTCAGAAGACCTTCAACCAAATAGCCTTTTACGGTTATGGAAATACTACTGCTATTGCCTTTTCCCCTTCTTTTCCCTCTCTGTGCTGCTTCTGATAGAAATTACTAAAGGGAGAGCCGAAGTACCTAGAACCCAAAAGATCCAAGGAAGTCCTGTCTCTGAAGCTCAATGTAGAAGAGGACATTAGTTCCCGGGGGAGCAGTCCGAACAGGTTTCCCCACTTGCTTCCCATAATCCAGCCAATGCAGTGTTCGCGGTGCACTTGCAAGGTGCCCAGCAGAGGGGTAGGTACCCATGTGGGTTCTGTGTTGCCTCTTCTGGTAGATTAACATGGTCACTGATCAGCAGTTGTAAGGACTGGAGAAGAACAAATACTTCATTTTCCCAAGTATTGAACTCCCCCAAGAAGAGTGACACGAATGAATGAATAAATGGATGATGATCAGTGTCAGACAGCATCTATACTGCTGGCAGTAAAAGATACTTTCAAATCAGTTACTAGTTAAGGAAACTTTTTTTTTAGCCACTAAAGATCTTCAATGACCATTGCCCTGTCTTTTGATAATAGTACTTTAATTTTTATAATGTAAGTACACGATTTATTTTGAGTAAATGTTTACATATGGTGTGAAATTTAGGTCAAGTTTCATTTTTAAACAATTGATGTCCAATTGTTCCAGTACCATCTATTGAAAAGGCTACGTATCCCTCACTGGATTTCTTCATGGGTAGAAGTGGAATTCGCAGTGTTCCATTTTAATATGTGTATTTTCTTTCTCCTTCAACACAGTAAATTTTTTCCTAGTATGGCCTTTGAATATTTTTCTTGTTCTATTTGTTGATTGTAGAGAGATATACCCTTCAATGTAGGGTTAGCTTGATTAGTGTCATTTCACTCCTTTTAATCTATCCCAGAGAGCAATCAATGATGCATCTGAGCTCTGCACTTCAGATTAATAACTTAAACCTGCTTGGCTTGGTTTCTACTCTTTTTCTTGTGGAGAATAAAAGCCCGAGGTAAGCAAGAACCAGGAAGCAGGATAACTTCAACCTTCCTCTCACTGATTCTTTTTTTTTTTTAATGTTTTTATTTATTTCTGAGAGAGAGAGAGACAGCATGAACAGGGGAAGGTCAGAGAGAGAGCGGGAGACACAGAATCGGAAACAGACTCAAGGCTTTGAGCTAGCTGTCAGCACAGAGCCCAACGCGGGGCTTGAACCCCTGAAGTGTGACATCATGACCTGAGCCAAAGTCAGATGACTGACTTTGCCACCCAGGCGCCCCTTCCTTGCACTGATTCTTATTGGATCAGACTGCCCATGTCCCGTTGTGAAGACCACAGCTTCATCAGTACTGCCTGTGCCTGAAATAAAGAAGTCTGCTTAATTCTAGGGCTCAGTTAGCAGGTACATTTGGCTGTCACTAAATTGTGTCCTCTACTTGGGCCGTTATAAACTGTAAAGGTGAAATTTTGGTTGTCCAGCAGCTAAAATNAAAGTCAGACGCTTAACCGACTAAGCCACCCAGGCACCCCAAAATGCCTTCTCTTTCAATTTCTAAATAATTGCAGCAGGAGACAGGAGTGCTATTTATCTGCCCTTTGAAAGTCCTAGCATTTGGTGTATAGGTCAGAACTATTGTGTGATATAACAAAGAATAGAGTTTGAAGACAAAAATTAGCACAGGAAGAAGCTTTAGGTGGCTCTGGACATTTGATTTTTACTTTTAAATATTTTATTTTTAAGTAATCTCTACACCCAATATGGGGCTGGAACTCACAAACCTGAGATCAAGAGTCACATGTTCCACCGACTGAGCCAGCCAGGCACCCCTGAACATTTGATTCTAACGTATGTGTAGATTGTTTGACTTGGCACTTTGTAATTTATATATTTAAACAATTTTTAAAGATATTTATTTATTTCTGAGAGAGAGAGAAAGAGACAATCGTGAGTGGGGGAGGGGCAGAGAGAGATGGAGACACAGAATCTGAAGCAGGCTCCAGGCTCTGAGCTGTCAGCACAGAGCCTGACGCAGGGCTTGAACTCACAAACCATGAGATCGTGACCTGAGCCAAAGTCGGATGCTTAACCAACCGAGCCACCCAGGTGCCCCTATCATACTAGCTTTCTGATGTTACTGGTTTTAGGCACATGATATTTGACTTTGGTCTGTGTCTTAGTAAGTTTGAGCTGTTATAACAAAATACCATAGACTGGAGGGCTTAAACAATAGAAATTTATTTTTCACAATTCTGGAGGATGAGAAGCCAAAGAACGAGGTGTCAGAAGATTTGGTTCTTGGCGAGGGCCCTGTTCCTGACTTGCAGATGGCTGCCTTCCCGCTGGCAGGTAGAAAAGCTCTGGTGTCTTCTCTTTCCAATAAGGCACTAATCTCATCATGCCCTGCTCTAAACCTAATTAACTTCCAAAGACCCCACTTCCTAATACCATCACACTGGAGGTTAGGGCTTCAACATATGAGTTTTGGGGACACACAAGCATTCAGTCCATGACAGCCTGTAACTGTAGTGTACAGGCTTGATGCATGGGTAAGGGGCAGTTTCTGTAGGTTCAGGGAACATTTAAGAATTAAACAAAACAAAACAAAACAAAACAAAACAAAAAATGTGCCTATGGACTGTTTGCTTCTTTATCAAGAGTGTACAGACATCTTAGGTGCCAAGTGTATACAGGGCTACAAGACCATTAAAAAAGCTTGTGGGAACCAGAGTTTCTTGGCAGGAGTGCAGAGAAGCAAATGGGGCCTTGACAAAGGTACACGGATCCTGGCAGGTAGGCTATGAACTGTCATCATCAAATAGCAACCATGTAGGGGGCCAGAACCACATCTGTAAGCAGGTTCTAGGAAAATCGTTTTTTTTATTTTTTTATTTTTATTATTGAAATATAGTTGATATACAAAGTTATATTCATTTCGGGAGTAGAATATAGTGACTTGACAATCCTTTTCTTTTTAATTTTATTTATTTATTCTAACTAATCTCTACACCTAGTGTGGGGCTTGAACTCACGACCCTGAGATCAAAAGTCACACGCTGTTCTGACTGACCTGGCCAGATGTCCTGATTTGACAATTCATTACATTACTCAGTGCTTATCATGATAAGTGCAGTCATCAACCTGTCGCCGTACAATGTTATTATATTATTATTGACTATATTTCCTATGCTGTACTTTTCATCTCCATGACTTACTTATTTTATAACTGGAAGTTTGTACCTTTTAATTCCCTTCACCTATTTTGTCCCTTACACTTCTAGCAACCACTAGAGGAAAGGTCTTAAAGTATAAAGTGATATAGCTTGTTAGGCAAACTTAACTTTTCCCAAGCGCATTAGCTGATAATGAATAATTAATAATTAATGCATGAAATACCCTGATGGTCCCTGTTGTTCATTCCATCTGTATGCATGCCTTTTGATAATGCTCTCCCATACTGATTCTGGGCTTGCTCATATGATTTTCTTCGGCCAATGGAATAGTAGCAGACATGATACTAGCAGAGGTTTGAAAAAGTCCTTGGGTGATTCAACTCCCCTCCTGGAATTCTGCCATTGCTATCAAAACAAGCCTGTATAGTATAGTTTGCTGAAGGAGAAGAGGCCACATGAAACAAAAATGAGTCATGAGTCCCTGACCCACTCCTTCAGCTGACCACAGACATATGGAAGAACCCAATTGAGGGCAGCTAAACCTAGCCCAGGTCAACAAAATGGTCCAGCTATGATTTAGATCCATAAGAAATAATAAACAATTGATGTCTTAAAACTCAAAGTTTTTAAAAAAACTTAAAAAAATTTAAATTCCAGTATAATTAATGTACAGTGTTATATTAGTTTCAGGTGCACAACACAGTGATTCAACAAGTCTATGCATTACTCAGGGTTCATCATGATAAGTGTACTTTTTTTTTTTTTTAATATGTTTAATGTTTAAGAGAGAGAGAGCAAACCCAGAAGGGGCAGAGAGAGAGGAAGAGAGAAATCCCAAGCAGGCTTTGTACTGTCAGAGCCCAATGCTGGGCTAGAACCCACAAACCATGGGATCATGACCTAAGCCAAAACCAAGACTTGCACCAATAACTGACTGAGCCACTTAGATTCCCCATGATAAGTTAATCTGCATCACCTATTTCACTCATTCCATCCACCCACCTCTACTCAGGTAACCACTGGTTTGCTCTCCATAGTTGAGTCTGTTTTTTGATTTCTTTCTTTTTCTCTTTGTTCATTTGTTTTGTTTCTTAAATTCCACATATGAGCGAAATCATATGGTATTTGTCTTACTCTGACTGACTTATTTCATTTAACTCTATACTGTCTAAGTCCATCCATTTCATTGCAAATGGAAAGAGTTCATTCATTTTCATGAATGTTCATATAATATTCCATTATTTATATATACCACATCTTTATCCATTCGTCTATTGATGGACACTTGGGGTGCTTCCATATTTTGGCTATTGTAAATAATGATGCAGTAAACATAGGGGTGCATATATCTTTTCAAACTAGTGTTTTTGCTTTCTTTGGGTAAATACCCAGTAGTGGAATTACTGGATCATGTGGTAATTCTAGTTTTAAATGTCTGAGGAAACTCCATACTGTTTTCTACAGTGGCTGTACCAGTTTGCATTCCCACTAATAGTGCATGAAGGTTCCTTTTTCTCCACATCCTTGCCAATACTTATTTCTTGTGTTTTTGATTTTAGCCATTCTGACAGGTGTGAGGTGATATCTCATTGTAGTTTTGATTTGCATTTCTCTGATAATGAGTGATATTGAGCATCTTTCCATGTGTCTGTTGGCCATATATATGTCTTCTTTGGAGAAATGTCTTTCATGTCTTCTGCCCAGTTTTTAATTGGCTGATTTATGTTTTTGGTGTTGAGTTGTGTAAGTTCTTTATATAATTTGAATACTAATCCCCTATCAGGTATATCATTTGCAAACATCTTCTCCCCTTCAGTAGGTTGTCTTTTTGTTTTTTGATTGTCTTTTGTTGTGCAGAAGCTTTTTATATTTTGATGTAGTCCTAATAGTCTGCTTTTGCTTTTTTCTCTCTTGCCTCAGGAGACATATCTAGAAGAGTGTCATTACAGAGTTGTCAGAGAAATTGCCTCCTGTACTCTTTTCTAGGATTTTTATGGCTTCAGGCCTCACATTTTGAATTCATTTTTGTGTATGGTATAAGAAAGTCAAAGCCTTGGAGTTTTAAGATGATTGGCTATACATAACCAACTGATACAGGAATCAAATTTCCAAAAATAGAGAAAATAGATTCTTAGAGGCCTTTGAAGCATGTTTGGGTATCTCTCTACCCTGCAATCACTTCACTTGAACTACAAGACAGCTGAGATTTTGGTTTTATATTCTCACTCTCAGGCCCAAGTAGTCCATACCAGATAGACTGACACAAATTCAGCTGAACCTTCCTGACAGGAGTAGGGAGAAGAAAATATATAATTGATAAAAAGACATAATAAAGAATGACATGCCTCACAGAATCTGGAACACTGCATGGATATTGCCCTTTGCCAGGTTCCTGGGTGGCTCAATCTTAGAAATATCAACAGCTGCTTCAGATGAGGAATGTGTTAAGGGTTAAGTATGATTTTTCCAGTTAAATGTGGAGACAAGATGAAAACTTAATTAGAAGGTTTTTTTTTTTTTTAAAAGTACCTAAGCCATTCTATAACAAGAGACAATTCCCATTGAGGTCTAGTGCTGAAAATGCCCAGTCATAGGAATTTGTGGGTGCTATCTTACCAGGCAGAATCCATATAAGTTCAACAGTGGAGCGAATAAAAGAGAGATTTTGAGTGTGCTTGGAGGGGAAAAAAGGGGCCCTTGAATAAGACCAGATGAACAGAACTGCCTCATCTGCAAATTCCTAATCTTTGCAAGAAAGCAGCATACATGTCAGGATGTACTAGATGGTGCTGCGGTAATAAACAACTTCCTAATCTCTGTGGCTCTTAGCACAACGGAACATAACTTTATGGCTTTCACTTGCCATGTGTCCTACATTTATTGGAGGGAGTCTATTCATTGCAGTCTTTCAGGGACACAGGTTGATAGATACCCCATCTCAACCCATGCTTTCATAATCACCAAGGCAAAAAAATGAAAGGAGAAATGTGGTAAGTTGCATACTGACTTTTTTTTTTTAAGTTTTTATGTATTTATTTTGAGAGACAGGGTGCAGGAGCTGGGGAGGGGCAGAGAGAGAGGGGGAGAGAATCCCAAGCAGGCCCTACCTGAGCACCAGAGCCTGATGAGGGGCTCAAACCCATGAACCATGAGATCATGCCCTGAGCTGAAACCAAGAGTCAAATGCTCAACTGACCAAGCCACCCAGGTGCCTCTGCACACTGGCTCTTAAAGCTACTGCATGGAAGAAACATATGGTACTTCTGTTTACGTTTTACTGGGCTAAGCAAGTCACATAGGAGAGGGAAATACAATCCATCTATTTGCCTGGAAGGAGAGGGAAGCAGAACATACCTTAATATCTTCTACAGTCTCTCTGTGCAACAAAATATTTGGTTTAGGCTCCTTTTTATGTGCAAAATACACTTATTCCCACCCTAAGGAGGAAAAAATACCTACAAAAAGCCCTGTAGAGCAATGACACCAAATACAATATTGCGGGTATGAAGTGATGTGCTTTAGTCTCTACAGCAGGTCTAGAAATGGTGCTTTTTGGTCCAGAGACTTTAGGGATAATGTGGTAATTTTTCTCTCCTTTACATACCCAGTGTACAATGATGGTATTGGGTAGAGAAACTGTGTAAACTTTCCCACTCAGAAAGATGACAATTGGGAGACACACAGTAGAACAATTCTAAAATCCCATTAAATAGATGTTTTGAGAGCTTGTTCAGTGTGAGTGAACACTGGCCCTCTTATAGTGTGTGCTCCATTACTGTAATTCACATCCTTTGTCCACCTCTTCCCTCATTCTGTCCTCGGATAGAATGACTTATCATTTTGGAAAATAAATTGGGGAAGCTTATGTCAGTTCTGCCTCTCTTCCCCATAGGAGTGGGCACAACACACATTTGGGGAGCAGCCACTCACCTAATTAGGTACCCCGTCCTCACAGCTCTCAGGAGAAATGCTTTGTTCTGATTCAGCATTGCCTAATGAATAAGGTAAGCATGCCAAACACTGTGATTTGGATAGCAGGTCTATTTAGCTGCACAGTTAAGCTATATACTTAGCTTTTATAAACAATGGCGGTGATATTTTGATTCTTTATCATTGACCTACTTTATTTCTCAATTTTTTCACATGGGAATGATTAAGCAGATTTTTCTTAGAGAATTCAACATTTGAGTTTTCTATTTCAGAAATTCCAGTTAGCCTTATGTTGGAATGTCTTCGTCATCAGTGTGTTTATGTTCTTTTCTCTAATTGCCCTGATCTGTTTGTTTTATTCTTTTCATTCATGATTATTTTTTTAGGATTTCCTTAATCTTGGAAATTATATGTTTAGCATGCTTCTATTTCTGTTTCTATTTTTTTAGTTCTATAATCATGTTGTTTTAGCACTAAATTAATTTTTCTGTAGACTCCTCTTATATGTTGTTTTGCTGATATTTGAGTTTAGTCCAGATATAGAGGAAAGATTAGCTAATTTCTGTAGATCCTGATCGACTGAATGGGGAGATGAAGGAACCAGAAGAATAAAGATAATTCCTAGATGTCTGGCTTGAATAACTGGGTGGTTCTCTTCATTGATACAGAGATTTCAGCAGGAAGAAAAATATTGACCCCAGAAATACATTTCTTTCGCATATTGGACCTGATTGTTTTACCCGGTAACACCTTAGACCTGAAGAGTTAAGAATTTTCATAGGGCAGACCTGACTGTATAGTTTCAGTGGGAGGGAGGGGGAAGCATGCTTACATGTTTAGGAAGCATGTAAACACTGAGTGTCTGAAGAGACAGTCTCCAGAATGTGAGAGAGCGGTGCTAAGAAATGATTGGAAAAGTGACAAACTTTTATAAGTTTGAGAAATTTATCCCAGTTTTTAGAATTCTGAATTTTAGGGAAAAGGAATCCATTTTTCTTCCCATGGTTTGTATATAGGAAGACTCCAAACTCCCAGAATCCAGTACTCTCTACAAAACTATAATTTACTCACCTGTTAGAATTGTGGGCTAACATTAGATTCAAGGGGCTACTTACAAAATGGGGAAAATAAGTTTCAATTTCCAAAAATAAGACAGTATATAAGAAAGTGCTAGTTAAACTGAATGTTAAGATGATATAGGAATTCAGAAAAAGGTCATACCAAGGTAAGAAGGAAAAATGAGATGAAGGCAAACAAAGAAGAGAGAAGAGGCTATTCCAAACAGAGACAAGGGTAAAAAGGACAGAATTAAAATTGGGTGTGAATGTGTGTGTGTGCCTGTGTGTGCACGTGAATGTATATAGAGAATGAGAAAGAAAGAGTGAGAGACCAACAACTTAAGTAGAATGCAATAAGAAGACAACCTTGACTAGAGAAAAGTTTTCATGGGCAACAGGCCTTACAGAATGTTGGTCTATGGAAGAAAGATTGGCAGCAGTTCATCTTAATTTAGTGGGTGAATGGGAGACATTTTGGAGTGTTTTAGCAGGAGGGTGATAATGTAGAATTGGTTTTGAACAATTGGACTGGGGGTAGAGCCATGTGCAGAGCAGACTGATGTTGGGAAGCAATGGACAATGTTGAGATGGGTGTAGAGGCAACTGTGATCATTCAGAAGGAAGGAGATCAGGGTCTAGAAAAAGTGTAGCCATGGGATCATGAAGCTAGTATTTAGCGTGGTAAAATTTATGGAAAGCAATTGCCTTGGAGCAAAGCATAGAAAGTAGCTTAAAGAAAAATAGTAACCATTTATTAGCCTATACACCCAAACTGGAGAGAGTGGTACTGAGCCCATCCTTGGGAATAGTTAGAACAGGGAGCAGATCTCTGTCTCTCACTTCTACATCCTGGACTGAGTCCATGTCCATGAGGTAGGGAATGAGGTCACCACTCGCTAGGGAGATGGCTTTTTACTCAGTATTATACAAAATAATATAGCAGTATTTTAAAAAAAAAAAAACTAAAGGGAAAAGAAAACAATCAGCCATAATCTTATAACCTTAGGGCAGTTATTGGAATGTTTTAGTCATTTCCTTATCATTGTTTGTGGATTTATATTTTTTATGTGGCTACAGTTTTAAATTAGTCATTTTCCACTTCATCAGTAACACAAGCACTTTTTTAATATTGTTACATAGTCCCCATACTTAACATTTAAAAAATTTTAATATTTATTTATTTATTTAGAGAGAGATAGAGCATAAGCAGGGGAAGGGCAATGAGAAAGAGCGAGGGAGAGGGAGAGAGAGAGAGAATCGTAAGTGGGATCCATGCTGCCAGTGCAGAGCCTGACATGGGGCTCCATCACGAACAATGAGATAGTGACCTGAGCTGAAACCAAGAGTCAGGCTCTTAACTGACTGAGCCACCCAGGAGCCCCTCCTGTACTTATCTTTTAAAATGGCTTTTAGATGTTCTTTTGAAAGGGTAAGTGATTGGGTACTAAGTGGTTTTTAATATTTAGGCATTTAAAATAATACTGTTATGAATATATAGATACAGATAGGTCCCTTTTGTCTTGTATTTTTACACAGAATAAAATTCCCCAAAAGAGCAGCTACCAGCTATAATAATGAATATATGTATTTTTTGCTGTGTATTGGCAAACTACTCTCCAAAGGATTGTATAATGCATGTTGCCAGCAACACTGTGTGCCTGCATTTTGTCAGCATTGCATTACCTAATTTTAAAGGCAATAATTAATAATTATTAGTAGGCAAAAACTATTATATAATTTTAAAGCCAATAATTATTATTGGGCATAAAATTATATCTTATTCCTTTAAAATATTGCATAATCTTTATTGGTAAGGACTTGAATATTTTATGTACTCATTGTATTAATTTAAAAAAAATATTTATTTTGAGAGAGAGAGAGAGAGAGAGAGATCCAGTGGAGGAGGGGCAGAGAGAAGGAGACAGAAGCCCAAGCAGGCTCTCTGTTGTCAGTGCAGAGCCTGGGGCGGGGCTTGAACTCACAAACCATGAGATTATGACCTGAGCTGAAATCAAGAGTTGGATGCTTAACCAACTGAGCCACTCGGGTGTCCCCTCATTGTATTAACCTTTATGTTAATTGTGCATCCCTATTTTTGGTCAATTAACTGCCTTATCATTAAGTTTTTGTGTAGTTAAATTTGTTATTTTCTTTTGTTGTTCTATTATATGTTGACCATAAGAAGTCTACACCTTCCTGAAGAAGTGATAAATCTGAGTTTCTCTTTTGGTTTTCCATAATTTTATTGGATTTATAAAAGGCAATGTACTGATCTAACAGAAAATACTTTTCCTGCATAATGAGAACAAGATCTCCACATTTTTTTTTGCCCAATTTTTAACCATCAATGCTATGAAAGGTTTTTATAACAATCAAAACTGTCTGGAAATGGAGTGGTTTGCTGTTTCTAGAGTGGGGACCATATACTGAATACTGGCCCTATTGTAGATGTCAAGTTTCAAATGGGTTGAATTTGAAAGATGTTTTAAGAATTCTTTCGGGGTACTTGGGGCGCCTGGGTGGCTTAGTCGGTTAAGCGTCCGACTTTCGCTTAGGTCATGATCTCGCGGTTCGTGGGTTCGAGCCCCGCGTCGGGCTCTGTGCTGACTGCCAGCTCAGAGCCTGGAGCCTGTTTCAGTCTGTGACTCCCTCTCTCTCTGACCCTCCCCTGCTCACGCTGTCTCTCTCTCTCTCTCCTAGAAATAAATAAAACATTAAAAAAAAAAATTCTTTCGGGGTACCTGACGGCTCAGGCAGAAGGAAATGCGACTTGATCTCAGGGTTATTAGTTCAAGCCCCACGTTGGATAGAGAAATTACTTTAAAAAATTTTNTCGCGCGCGGTTCGTGGGTTCGAGCCCCGCGTCGGGCTCTGTGCTGACTGCCAGCTCAGAGCCTGGAGCCTGTTTCAGTCTGTGACTCCCTCTCTCTCTGACCCTCCCCTGCTCACGCTGTCTCTCTCTCTCTCTCCTAGAAGTAAATAAAACATTTAAAAAAAAAAATTCTTTCGGGGTACCTGACGGCTCAGGCAGAAGGAAATGCGACTTGATCTCAGGGTCATTAGTTCAAGCCCCACGTTGGATAGAGAAATTACTTTAAAAAAATTTAAAAAAAAGATTTAAAAAGAACTCTTTCAAATTTGAAGTTCAGGAAAAAGGTGAGTTTAGAGGAGAAATTAAATGTGTCTATGTTTTTATTTATGGGAGATTTCTTAAGAAGAATAAGCTCTTCATTTCTGTTCAAATGAGTAATAGTAGAGAGCTGTGATGGAAAGGTAGCTTGAAAACAAACAAACAAGCAAACAACACTAAGCTAATGATATCTTTTATTAGAAAACAATTTTCTTCCAGGGCACCTGAGTGACCCATTTGGTTGAGAGTCTGACACTTGGTCTCGGCTCAAGTCATGATCTCACAGTTTCATGGGTTTGAGCCTGGCATTGCCCTCTGTGCTGGTGGTGCAGTGCCTGCTTGAGATTCCCTCTCTCTCTCTGCTCCTTCCCCGCTCACACTCTCTATTTCAAAATGAATAAATAGATAGAAATTTTTAAAAAGAGAGCAATTTTCTTTCAAAAAGAAGTTATTTACCTGCAGTCACAAATCCAACTTCTTACAGTTGGTCTGATGTTAGTCTTTATAAGAAACTTTCTTTGAAATGCTCATTATTCCCTACTGCTTGATTTGCCACAGAGAAGAGGTTAATGATGTGTCTTCCGGGCGTTTAGGCAGAAACCTTCTTTGGTCCTCTAATGAATTCTTTCTCTTCAGTACAAACCTCTCTTCAGTGGCAAATAATACTCAACTGTATACAATCTGAAGCAGTTCCTGGTAGAATTTTGTTGCAGCCACATTAAATTCCATGTTTAGTGTGTTCCTCCATGTTTGTGTTTCCTGTATCTGGAAACAGCATGGGGCAAAGATAAGATAATTTATTCGTTGGAGACTTTTATAATGTGCGAAGCACCAATTATCTCTATTTACTAACAAATACCCTGCCTTGGAAGACTAAGATCTGAACTTTCTTATCAATAGCAGAATAATTTAGTTTATTGAACAAACACTTATCTAGAGTTTATTATGTGCTAGATAAATTACAACCCGATAAGGTGAGTATTCTTTGTAGTTCTGATTTTAAGATGAGGAAGCTGAGGCTCAGAGAAGTTAGAAAACTAGCACAAGTCACACAGCTGGTACGTGGCAGAGCCAGGATTCAAAGACAGGCAGTCTGTTTCTGGAGACCTATATTGTTCACCAGTTGACATGGCTAGAACTAAGAGCAAGATCTCTTGACTTGAGATTTAGTCCTCTTTGCAGTAAACCAGATAAGTGAACATTCAAAACCAGATCCACATTTCTGTCTGAGGAACCTCCTCTACCAGTTTTCATCAAGCATTCTTGCCAATCAGGCTCCTTGCACTTGATCTGCTGCTGGTCTTTATAAATGCCTCTACCACAAAAGGGAAACAGAATCAATTCCCTTCTATAAGGAGCTGAGCTACTGAAAGTACTGAAAATTTTTGCTGGAAGTCGTACTCTTTGAAGGATACAGGTGTTAAAGAAGGATTTCTTGCTTGGCTGCTTCAAAGAGATAGAAAAAGAAACTAAACATGAATGTGGTCAAGCTCAAAATGATGAGATCCCCTTGCTTTCTGCCACAGGCAACTTGAAAGACCACACCAACTCTATTCTCGTCAGTGCACTTGTTCACAAATGACATGAGGGCAAGGTTAACCCGGAGAAGCAAGAGAGTTTAAGAAGAATTTTAAACAATCCATTATTTAATAGACTATGTAAGAGGGTTCGGATTATCAGCACAGTGATTTTTGCCACCTCTACTTGAATCTGGATTCAATTGCTGCAATTACAAATTATCAACTAGCTTTGCTACGACTATTTATAAGAAAGGGAGCCATGAGTTTATGAATATTACCTTCGATTTGTATTCTTTTGGATTCCTCACTTCTTTAAAAATTTTTTTTTTTNAATATTACCTTCGATTTGTATTCTTTTGGATTCCTCACTTCTTTAAAAAAATTTTTTTTAAAATCTTTTTGTTTTAATTTTGTGAGAGAGGGAGACACAGAATCTGAAGCAGGCTCCAGACTCTGAGCTGTCAGCACAGAGACTGACTCGGGGCTCGAATTCACGAACTGCAGGATCATGACCTGAGCCGATGTCGGAAGCTCAACCCACTGAGCCACCCCAGGCACCCCTGAATTCCTCACTTCTTAAATGGAGTGTAAATCTTAAAGCATTATGTTAAAATGTATCATCAGTTCAGGATTCTTTGAAATGTCTAATTCTCAGTTGTTTTCTGATATAAAAACGTAGAAGAAAACAGGATACTACAAAATGTCAACGTTTATAACATTCTGAGGTACCGATATTGTTATTTGCATACCCTCTTCTCAGAGTAAAAGCCTTACTTTTTTTTGTATAATGAACTCAAGCATTGCTTTAACCAGAACTTTGAACTGCTTGCTTAGGAGAAGTGCAACATATGGTTTTCCTCTTCCACTTTTTAATATTTTGGTCTCCGGTGAATCCGCATACAAAAGCTTCCTTCCTTTAGCTGGAGTCCACAAATGAAAGGCTTTTCTTTTTCTGATTGTAGATTAGCCTGCCAAGAAACAAACACGAGCTGGAGAACATCACTTTAATTTATTGATGGGATACAGATGACAAGGAAGTCTGTCCTCTCGTAGGCTTTTGGGAACGCTTCAAGCTGACCCAGCACAGCCGAGTTCATACGGCAAAGACAGACTTTGCCAAAAACCAAAGCCAATAGTCATTGCAAACCTCTGAACCAAAACATTCCTTTAGTGCTTGAATTTCCCTATAATTTGTGTAGATTCCCTTTTTGTCAATGAAGCTAGTGCTGGATAACTAGCTTAGTGCAATCAGACAAAACAACTGCGCCATTCATTCAGTAATTAGATGAGAGCCGGACTGCATGCTTTATGGTTTCCGCTCTTCATTCTTTCCTTTCTTTTCAAGTCCTTGGAGACAAACTCTGGGATGTTTGGCAGAGCGAGGCCCTTGTTGAAAATATCCTGTCTTTTTTACTTCAGGGTTGCTAATAAGTTCTATTCTCAGAGGCAAAACATTAGATGCACAAGCAGGGAGGTTCAGCCAAGTTAAAAAAAAGTTTGGTGCTTATGTGTGTTACCTTTTGCTTCGCTTCACTGTTTTGCTTTACTCAGGATTGAAGAAGGCTGGATTCTTTCTATATCTAATGGCACGTAAATGAATTTGATACTCAAGCCAAATGCTTATAGCAGATCTTACATACGTTGCCTTTTAAACTTTCAGACATAAACCTTGTGTGAGAAGTGAAGCAGAGACAGGGAGATAGGGAAAACGAAAAGGACAGCAGGGCTGTGTGGTTAGTTTAACTGCTTTGAGGAGCACATAGTGCATTCAATTTCCGAGAGGCACCTTGGGCTGATTGTGCTAATACTTTTACTTCTTTTTTTTTTTAACTTTTAAAAAAAATTTTCTAAACCACTAAAAGGGAAGAGAGGGAAAGCTTCTACAAGAAAATAGGAATAGAGCTTGAGGTTTGCCATGGCTGCTGTGACGATGTAGCGCTGTCAACATCCACAGAACAGGTGATGTTGGCTGCCTTCGCTGAAGGTCATCTGGCCATGGCGGTCAGGGGTCTTGGTTGCAAGAGATACCTCTTGAGCTACTTAAGGCGAAAGAGGGACACTTTTTGGCTGCTGCATCTAAATTATATCATGACAGGAGTGGGAGTCTTTATGGTGCTAGGAATCAGGGACCTAAGGCCTGTCTTTTTCCTGCGCCCCTCCCCCCTGCCTGCTTCTCTTTTGGCTTGATCTTTTTTGTTCTTTTTCTTTTTCATTTTTCTTCTGGGCTACCTGGAACCACAGCTAGAAATATGGTGTTAAAAATAAACTGAGGCATATTAAAAGTTTTAAGAGTTTATTTGAGCCAAAGTTGATTCGAAATGGATAGTGCCAAACTAGAGGTGGTTAGAAGTATTCTTCCAACAAGAGCTTGGTAGACAGACTTTTAAAGGGAGAAGGTGGAAGCAAAGTAAGGGAATTGTTGGTTGGTTCTAGCTTAAAACCTAAAATCCTAATTGGCTGTTTGTGATTGGTTTTCCTTCAGTTTCAGTTGATAACATGGAGGCATTTACAGATTTAGATTTTTGTTCGCTTGTGTAGGCAGCTGCGATATTAATGGCACTTCAATCTCATGGGCTTGAAGGGGAGCAGAATATAATATCCAAAATATGCCTTTTTGGCATGAAGATTATCTTGAGCTGATTACTTGGGAGTGCCTTAAGTTGAGATTCTCCCCTGAAAATACAGTAGAAGTGAATTTACCAAATGGAAATGTACCAAATATATCTTACGTGGTAACATTAGAGAGTGGGGAGAGGGCAGTCAACTGGGCTGCAAAGGAAATAAATGGTGTTTATAGTCATTGGTTTGACGTAGGAGCACAAGAGAATTTTGTAATTGCATCAAGTATAAACTTCCCTTCCACTCTAAGAAACATTTGAGGATTTTTTTCTAAGCATTACAAAATAGTACATTACTATTAAACAAAAATCTAAGTTTTCTCATTATTTAAGTGGAAAACAGTTTGGTCTAAAGGTGTACTGAAGTGTGTGGGGTGAGAAAGGGAGTTTGACTGTCAGCAAACTTTTTCTGTAAGTGGCTATATAATAAATAGTTTTTGTTTTGCAAGGCATGGCCTCTTCTTCAGCTCTGCAACTCTGTTAACACTGAGGGGGGAAAGCGGTCATAGACAATAGGAAAATGAAGGGGAGTGGCCATGTTCCAACTTTATTTACAAGTAGAGGATATGCCCAATGGCAGTTTGTTGGCCGTGCCATATATAATATATGCCTAAGAGATGTATACATTGAAATATTAAATAAATCCTACGGATTACTAGCATTAGTGACCTAAGAGTAGATTTATAGAAACAGCTTGATCATAAGATTGGTTATTAAATATAATAAATATAAGTTTAAAATGGTATTTCTTGGATAAAACATACCCACAATTAAACTATTTCCATTACTGAAAAGTGCTTGCAGATTCACTGTTTATTTTACAACATAAAAAGTTCTTCAAAAATGAACATAGCATTGATTGAAATTCAAATCTGATCTAACCCCTTGGGATCAAATGTGTTTTCCACAGGATGGGCATAGCTAACTTTTTATCTGTTTTACTTCTGGGACAAAATGGTTACTGGCAATACATGTTGTAAGTAAATTTGTTCCTTAATTTGTAATGCTTGCAGTCATATGAGCCGGCCATTATTACTTGACATTTGAAATATGTCTCAATTGAAACATGAAACCTTTTATGAACTGAAAAACTTGGAAATCCTTCAGGCAGAGGATTATATTTATGATATAACTTTCAATATTTCCATTATATCCCTTAATTTTTAAGCATTTATTAGGTAGCTATAAAAAATCACTTTGGGACCAATCTTGATGTGTTTCCTAAATGTGATGATTATACCAAATAAGAAAATGTATTTTCCATATTTCATCAATTCTAGGACACATTAAAAAAAAAAAAAACATTTTAACATCTCTGAAGCCAGCGTTCTTCTAATGATGGAAAACATCTTAGAAATTGTTGTACTCATGAAACAGTTGTAATTACCTGCATGAAATTGATCCCTAACTCCTTTCTTGGACCTTTATGGTAAGATACAGAAAGCATGAAAATGTACAGTATGAAGGTCACTGTCATGGAAGAAAATTCTTGAGACAATGGTAGTGTGCTCTTTTAGGAATGTTCATGATGCCCATCTCCATATCACAAAGGAGTTCTTTGTAGAAAGTCATAGATTTTCCATGAGGCTCAATCAAAATGTGATTTAGAAGATCAGCTTCTGACTGCAAAATAGTTTGAAATGCCTTTACTGATGTATTCTGATGATACATTCTTTTTTTATATATACACAAGACTAAAATACAATAAAAATCTGTATATGAGTCTAAAAGAGCTCTTCCAATAAGTGTATAAATTCCATAGGATAAAAAAACATTGTGTCATAGATTAATTGGAAGCACTTTTCTTCTTAGTGGTATATAATATAATGGTGCTTCTTACAATTAATTATGTTAGGTGCAATGATATGAGTAATTAATATGTATTTTTAAATTAACAAATGACAACTTTATTTCTTATATTTGAAATGATAATAAAAGAAACCCTTAACTGTTACTATTAAAGAAAATCCAACTGTTCACTGAAAAAGCATGGTGACCTCATCATTCATTTACTCAATGAAGTTTCACAAATTTTTCCAAAACGCAACTTGAAATGATTCAGCATGAATGCTCAGTTTTAGCACATCGAATTCAAAATCAAATACACACTTTACAAGGCTGATGTCTAGATTGTGATTATCATCAGCATCGTCAATCTCAACATCATCTTCATGTTTCCCTTTTAATGTTTTTGATAACTTTTTGGAAGTATTCTGTGACAACATCCCTTCAGTGACAGTAAAGATAATTTGAGGCCCAATTAATGACAGATTATTGGGAAGATTTTGAATGGCAGGTGTAACAACACGGATAATTTTATAGTTGTAAGCTACTGTCTTCCTTGCACTTAGAAGGATATATCTTAGAAAATAGTTATTATCAGTATTTACCACTTTAGTTGAAGTAGAGTGCATTGTGGATTTGGTGCACTTAGGCTGGAAGTGTTAGGGGTGCTTGAAACCAAGCCTACAGTTAATAAAAGAACATTCTTCAGAAGTAGCTGATCTTTGGTAAGGACTTTAATATACAGTTCAGTGCAGTTAAACACTACCTGGCACATGGCAATCTAGGTCATGAATATGTTTGTATTAATGCCAAATGGTTTGATATTTTTGTCCTGAAATATATAATAAATAAGCATTTGAGAGGAGAGGTAAATGTTTGGCCAAAGTAAGAACTTTGATTTGCCAATTTGATTTGATTGCCAATCACACATTACCAACATTAGCAGTAGTTTCCTTAATGATACTTGGCTACCTTTTTGTATGATATGAAATGTGGTCACGTATTGAAAGAAACATTCCAACATCTAATTTATAATTGTTGGCTTCTATTCTCTGATTACCATATGCTTCAGGATTTATGCTATCATCTGCAAGTTTTGGCATGCTTTTGGGAGACGTCATTTTATCAAAATCCATGAAAGCAAGTGATCATACTTCTTTCACTAAGTCACCTACATTAATATGTTTTGTTACTATTTCAGTGTGATTTTTCCTACCTATAGTGTATTGATGAGTAAGATGTTGGGTGACAACATGGTTCATGCAGTGATTAGTAATATATTTTTTGGTCTAAAATGTAAACTATTATTTTTTGGTGATTTAATTCTCATTTTAATTACTTTTAGGATAAAACATCTGAACTCCCTTGGAGTCACACTACTTTAATAAATTAAGGAATTACTTCTGCTTTGGCAACTCTGAAATTATCTTTAACTTACTACATTGTAAATGAGTTACACATTTTCAATTTTTGTATGTAGATCAGTAGATTTGATGTAGCTGGTGCCTGGAAATGAGGTTTTCTTCTACAAGTAAGTGAAATGTACCAGAAAGTGGGCGAAGACTGGCAGAATTTTGAGGAGCATGATAAAGATTAATTTCTTTCAATAGACTGTTAGTCAACAATCTGGATTTGATGACACTGCTCAATAAGGCTCGGAAGGAGGTGATGAACACGCTACTGGAAACTGGAGGAAGAGGATCCTTGATATTAGTGCCAGAAAGCTTTGCAAAACTGTTTCTTACAATTACGTGTAAAGTAGAATTTACAAGTGAGAGCACTTTTTTTTTTAATGTTTTATTTATTTCTGAGAGAGAGAGAGAAAGAGGCAGAGAGAGGGAGACACAGAATCCAGAGCAGGTGCCAGGCTCGGAGCTGTCAGCACAGAGCCCGACGTGGGGCTCAAACCCACAAACTGTGAGATCATGACCTGAGCCGAAGTCAGACTCCCAACCAACTGAGCCACCCAGGCGCACCCAAGTGAGGACGCTTCTAAGTAAACTATTGAAGGAGCCATCTGACTTCTTCCTGTTTATAGTAAAAGGTGAGAAGAGAGAGAGATATTGAGGCAAGGGCTGTGAAACAAAGGAAACAAGACTTGATCATCTTGAAAATTCTTAGTCTCCTCCATGGCAAATTACTAAATTAAGATAAGGCTTCTGAGCAGTGTCAAGAAAGTGTGCTTTAGAGAAAAGGCTGAGGGTGTGGTATTACAACCTTTTGCTAAAACTCAGAAAGATCAAAAGCACAGAGTATTCAGTCACACAAAGGGACCTTTCGAGAGATTAAGGCTGTGACTCACAGATTCTCTCACTCAGACCAGGGGACCTGTTGGAGGTACTAGGGTGTTGTCCCTCAACCATATCAGCAGGAGGCTGAGGTAGGGTAGGGTTTATCTAATAAAGATCTGTGGAGAGAACCCCATTAAAATCCACAGGAGACCTACAAAGTTCCTGAGAAAATTATTTCAACTGAACACTGCCAGCTTGGACTAAAATGGACAGAGAGAATGCAGAGTGAAACCAGACTGTCAGATCTTCAAAATGCCACAGTAGGAGGCAGGCTGATATTATGACTCAGATGTAGAGACTTGTTACTTTTGTAAAGAAAGAGGAACCAAAAGCCCAGAGGGTAGAGTCCTATTGTAGTAGACACAAACTAGAAACCATGAGAAAGAGAGAGAGACAGAGAGAGAGAGAAGGAGAGAGAGATACTGCATACTGCAGATACTGCAAAGTTATTTCTAGGCTTCTAAACATAATGAAGGAGCTGCCAACATTTCCCCAGCTGGATTTCAGAACTGCTATGGGTCAATGACTTCTTTCTCCTTCCATTTTTCCCTGTTGAATACAAATGTCTATGGCTGTTATCCCATGTCTATTACATGACTGAACTTTGGGTATTTTGGGCACAGTTAATGTGTCTCTTTAGTTTCATAGGTCCAAACATGGAGAGAAATTTTGCCCCAAAAGCTATACTTAAAGGATTATACCCAGGTGCCTCATCTGTACCTTGATCTAATTTAGATGATAAGATTTGGGGCACTTAACTGAGTTTATAATAGGATGAGATTCCTATAAACCTTGGAAGGGAGTGGATTTTTTTTAATATGGGAGAGATTTGAAACATTAGGGGTCACGAGGCAGACTGTGCTGACAAGATTCAAGGTACCCTCTCCCCACCCTGCCACACGCCATTGACACACACACACATACACACACACACACACACACACACACACACACACACACAATCTCCACTACCTGGTATTTATGTCTTTGTTTAATCCTCCTCTGCTTGAATGTGGACAAGACTTGAAATTTGCTTCTAACCAGGGGAAAGCAGCAAAAATGATGGTATGGATAGGGTTGCTTGAACATAATAACATAGAGTGTATCACCTGTTTTACTGGAATTTCTCTCTCACACTGTTACTGGCTCTGAGGAAGGAAGCTTCCTCATGGCTTACACCCACAACCTGCCAACAACCTGAAAGAGATTGAAAGTAAATCCTTTCTCAGTTGAGCCTCTTGAAGGCCAACTTAGCCTTGGCCACAAAACTTTCAAGGTCATTAGTTTGCTACAACTACAATAGCAAGTTAATGTTTGTATGTTTATGAATGAGTTGATCTGCCTATCCATTCATCCTTCCTTCCTTCCTTCCTTCCACCCATCCATCCATCCATCCATCCATCCATCCATCCATCCATCCATCCATCTTTCTTAGCTTTTTCCAGAGCTGGAAAACAAAGGAATTTGTTTTCTCTTGCTCAATTTTGTATGATAGGTCAATTTATAATTAAGCATCATTCATTTTCATAGGCGTTACTGGTGTTTTGGCTATGGCTGTGGCTGGCAAAAGAGTTCATGTGTGTTTTTGTGTGAATGTGGGTGATTTTCAGCTGTTTGAATTAATTCACTTTTGTATACACAAGAAAGCACTTTCCTACAGAGACCTATGAAGAGTTTGTGAAAGTTGACTTATTGTCTGGCAAATGCAAATTTGATGGTTGGATATACTGATAGTATGTTAGGAACTCATTTACTTTCTTCAGTCTTTTAAGTGAACAATAGTATTGTTTATTTTTGAGGAAGTATGCTTCAGTCTGCTTAGATCCTTCACATCCTGGAATTCCACGTGTACTACAGTTCTGAATGTCTGGCTGCCAGGAAAGTGGAGGACAATCAACAAACTTTAAAGTTATATCAACTCATACAGAGTCAACAGATACTTGAGTTTATTATAGACTTTTTTGTGTGGATGTTCCTCTGGAAAGACACTAAGAATTGGGGAGCTGTCATCATGGTGTGTCCCTGGCCCTGTTTCTGTTCCTCCTTAGTCCACGTCTTCCTTGGAAAACCAAGTCCATACTAATGTATATGTTGCTGGCATGATATCATATAAATCTGTGCTTTCACATGCTAGATTTACAATTGTTTTTCCTCATTAACCTTCATCAGGTTTTTTTAAATGCTTACACTTTTCTTTAATTCTATTCTTTCTTACCCTTTGAGAAAGGTTGCTGATAAGATCTATTACTAAACAGATCCTGGGGCGATATGAATATAACCTAGATTTGAGCAATGTCTGCATGTGGATTGCTTAATGCTTTCCCATCCACTATCCCTTTCTTCACCCCTTTCATTTCAGAGTTCAAGAAGCCCTGAAACAGAAAGAGGTCAACTATATTGCACAAGTGCATCTAGTAAATCAGTAGGTTAAGATCTCATTTGAAGCCTTCTCTTTGGGTCTATGACAAATTCTATACTGTCTTTCATAGCCAACTTTACTCGTTTAGAAAAATAAACAGCTCTATGCCAGAAATCTTGCATTCCCTGTAAGTGTGAGGAAAGTTACCTCAGATCAATCCTCAGAATTGAGGCTGTGCTTGCCTCCAGCACCAAATAGTTCGTCTTTTCCAAGAATCTGGTTCCAATTTTTTTCGCAGCTATTTCTCTACATACTCAAAACAGTGGCACAGTTACTAGGAATAGTGTGACAACTCATGGGAATCAAGAGGAATGAAGTGAGAGCTGCTAAAACCAGGGCTACAAAGCCACAGCTCTCCTTGAGGCATGGCTGTGTAGAGCTGGTTACCTCAGCATCCCACCTCTTTTAAAATATCCGTTTCAGGGGCGCCTGGGTGGCTTAGTCGGTTAAGCGTCTGACTTTCGCTTAGGTCATGATCTCGCAGTTCGTGGGTTCGAGCCCCGCGTTGGGCTCTGTGCTGACTGCCAGCTCAGAGCCTGGAGCCTGTTTCAGTCTGTGACTCCCTCTCTCTCTGACCCTCCCCTGCTCATGCTGTCTCTCTCTCTCTCTCTCCTAGAAATAAATAAAACATTAAAAAAAAAGTTTAAAATATCCGTTTCACTTAAAAAAAGTTAGCTGTAATTATTTTCTATTATGCCTGTTCACAGAAGGTTGCAGGAAAATAAACTCATGAAAAGAAACATCCATGTTTTTACTACTTGCTAGTTCACAATAAATACATTTCCTTCCATGATTTTTTTTAAAGCTATTTGAAATCAGAATACTTTTACACTGTTATATGGAGCTCATTCACTTGACATCCTATCACAAGGTTTTCCTTCCTTAAATATTTATACACATCTTTAATAACTATATTATAGCCCAGCATCTTGAAGAAATATTAACTCTTCCTTAATACACTGTTCATTTCATCTGGAGAGTTTATTGTAACCAAATTTGTAAATATAAGTCCAAGTCCCAATGGTGGCTCATGAGACCTATGTGACCTCGTGTCCAGGTACCTTTCTGAGTTCATCTCCTACTACTCTGCCTCTCTTCATTCTACTCCAACTCAATTGGATTCTTCCCTGTTTGTTGACCTGCCAATCTCACTGTACCTCCAGCCTCCCCAGCATGTCCTCTTCCTGGAAAGCTTCACGGCTGGTTCCCTCATCTCCTCAGGCCTTTACTTGAACTTTACTTTTCACTCCTTTTTTTCAATCAGTGCTACAACTTCAACCAACTCAGAGAATCTACAAACACCTCTAATTAATTAAATAATTAAATAAGTAAGTAAGTAAGTAAGTAATTTTTGGTCACCATCTAACACTCCTTTAAAATTTGTTTTGGGGTGCCTGGGTAGCTCAGTTGGTTAACTGTCTGACTTTGACTCAGGTCATGATCTTGCACCTTGTGAGTTTGGGCCCCACATCCAGCTCTGTGCTGACAGCTTGGAGCCTGGAGCCTGCTTCAGATCTCTGTCTCCCTCTCTCTCTCTCTCTCTCTGCAGTCCCCCCAACCCCCGCACTCACATTCTGTCTCTCTCCCTCTCTCTCTCAAAACTAAATAA
The DNA here is from genome assembly GCF_008692635.1 of Crocuta crocuta. NCBI lineage: Eukaryota > Metazoa > Chordata > Mammalia > Carnivora > Hyaenidae > Crocuta > Crocuta crocuta. Next base: position 1,748,496 of record NW_027551564.1, on the reverse strand, counting down.
GTAAACATTAAAAAACTTAAAGCTTCTTTGTTTCTTCATATCTATGTCTCCCACTCTCAACTAAAATGGAAAATTTCATGTGGACAAATGGTTTTGTTTGCCTTTCTATCCTTAATGCATAGAACAACAGTGTTAGGTTTTTAGTCTTTGATTAATATGTGTTTAATGAATGAATGCAAAAAATAAACATTGCAGTAAATGTGTTTATAAATTGGTCTACCAGCATTATAGGATACTTCCTTAAGACTCTTAGGAGGGGAATTACAATATTTATGAATTATTATTTATAATTATTAAACTATCGAGAATACTTTTGAACAGTACTCAAAATTAAGATATTCCCATTTAAAGCTTTCCTTTTTTTTTTTTAAAGAAGATGTATTTATTTTAGTAATCTCTGCACCCAACATGAGGTTCAAATCCATAATCCCGGCATCAAGAGTCACATGCCCCACCAACTGAGCCAGCCATGTGCCCCAATGGTTTTATTTTTCAGCTGACTCAAAGGAAATTAATTGAGCCTTTTCTTTTCTTTTTTTTTTTTTTTTTGCTCTTTGCTTTTGAATGTCCTAAATAATTCAGGTAACATAAAATCAGTCCTTCCCTTTACCTGATAGGCCAGTTTTACAAAACTATCCATAACTATTATCTTCTCTAGTTCTTTCACTGAGTGATGATTCTCCAAAACATTCATGTGAAACTTTAATGTTAATATATCCTGATCTACTATTGTATTTATGTCTTTGTTAAAAAGAGTGTTAGAATTATGGCTCTGCCAGTATTCATGACCACATTTAGAGCCTTTGAAATACTGGAACCTAAGAAAAGTGGGAACAATTTCTCCTGTAAAAATATATGTTTAGAACGAGGGGAATATTATTGATGTTCTTTCAAAAGCAGAAAGTAATATCAGAAATCTTATATTTTAATACAACACAATTTTTCCCTACTTTGGTTAGTTTTGTCTTGGTGCTTTGATGCATATAAATATAAAAAAAATTAAACATTCAAAACAAGGACAAATTTCAAACTATTTGGTAGTACATTATTGGAATGCTTGTTAACACATATCTAACAACCCATACCCTTCAGCATTCTGCTGCATTTATCTGAAAATTTCCAGAAAATTTCTTAGAGCCTGAACTTTAAAAAAAATTTTTTTAAATGAGTTTACTTAATAAACAAATGCGTGACCAACTCTGCTGTAGGCTGGAGGTAATGTGGTTACTTATGTAAGACCTTAATCCATTAATTCCTTTATGTTCTCAGATTAAGTTGTATGGACTATAGCCCAGTTTCATATTCTTATTTCCCAATACTTTTGGAAGTATTCGAAATACAGTTCCAGGTTCCCTTGTCACTGAGCAAGGTTAAAGAGTCTTCTACCTTCAAGTGATAACTCCTCCTTTTCTTTCTCCTCTTTCTCTTCTCCCACCTCTTTCTTCTGTACACACACACAGGACACTTTATACACACACAGATATACAGGTACACACACACACATTTGTTATATTTTGGTAGATACCATATCAACACTGGGAACTTCTCAAGTGACTTTGGTAGTACAGACTTCTCAGGGCACCTGGATAATTCTTGACTTCATTTCAGGTCATGATCTCATGGCTTATGAGTTCGAGCCGTGTCAGCTATGACCACGTAGGGCCGGCTTGGGATTCTCTCTCTCCCTCTCTTTCTGCCCCTACTCTGCTCTCTCTTCCTCAAAAATAAATAAACATTAAAAAAAAAAAACTTTCATCTTTCTTGATATCACTGATAGGTTACAATAACTGTTCCTGACTAAGCATGTGAACCCTTGAGGTGAATTTCTGATAAGCATATTACCATTTCACTGTCTTCCTCTTTCCGTGGATCTCCAAAATGGTGAGGAATTCTTATTCATTCTCTCTCTTGTTGTACAGATAAGTTGACAATCTCAATACCCATTCCAAACGCCTTCTCTTTTGACTTTTTCCATAAAATCTAAGGAAAAAATAACCCACATGATTCCACCGCCTGTAAGCCAGAGTGATGATGTAACATGGCAAGGAGATGGTGAAGAAAATTCTGAGGGAAGACTTCCCTCCTTTTCTTGTCAAAGAAAAAGGCAAAACCATGTAAGGAAGGAGATTTCAACCTTCCGCTCGCACCCTTCTTTTTCTTTGTGTGCGTTGGTGAGACATTTAACAGCTGTCCTGTGACCACGAGGATGAAAGTCATATGTTAAAAAATGAAGGGACAGAAAAGGAGCAGCATGCTGGGTTCCTAGGGCAGCAGGATCTTGTTCTCTGAGAGACATTCACCCCTCCCTCTAGTCATCGTTTGTTGGGTTTTCTGTTATTTGCGACCAAGCCTAACGCTAAGTAACGCAGGAGTCTTGCTCTCACCCCTCCTCTGTACCACTCTTGTTCTCTTCTGACGTTGTGTGGGGCGGCCATGTTTCCACCTCCCACACTTTGAGGGGCTGCCAGCCAGAACGACTGATGCTTTTCTAGTCCTACTTCCCACTTGAGGGAAAAAATGTCCAAAAAATAGTGGGGTGGCAGGGATCATGGTAAAGGCACATTTCGACTTATTTCACTGTCATCTAATGTCTTTCATCTCTTTTGAAGTCTCTTGACCAGAGATAAATGTCCACTCTCAGTTGCCTCTGCCTCAACCAGTTGATGCCTCTCTCTAGAAATAGGAGACATATTTTCACTTTTTTCACGTAGAGTATAATCAAGCAATTGTTTCATGTTAACTACAGATCTATCCCCATGTAAAAATACTCAAGATGTAATAATGGAGGGGAGGATTTGTTGGTTAGAACCATGATCACATTTTAGAAGAACAGGATGATGCAGGACTTGATAAATTTGGCTTATGCAAAGGCATGTCTGTAACTGCATTTCAACAGGTGGCTAGAAAGAGTGAAAAAACATCAGACATTATACAGAGGAATGGAAAAAGAAAAGAAAGGGCCAGATGAGGAAGGAAAGGCCAGAGAGATGGTTTAGACTGGAGTCCTAAATTGAATAAAATGGTCTGTGAAGGGAAAAAAAATATAACAGCCATGAAGGTAGCTACAGGACTTTTTAATAACGTGAATGCAATACTTAGTTTGAATGGATGCTTGGCTTGAACGTAAAAATTCTTATATGTCTTCCTCTCTTTATATGTCAGTTAAATCTGTTATTTTCCTAAATGGTTTTGGAGAGAAACTACAGCAAAAGCCTGACTGTCACCTTTGGTTCAACAAAATGCCAAATAAATGTTGGAAAAGTAGAGTGGCTCCATAATTCAACAAAACTGCCACTAAAAAAGGCTAATGTTCTAAGGCTTCCTGAAAATCACCAAAGTCTCGTGAAGCAGGCTTTGCGGCAATGCTATGTGCTTTAAAGAGCCACATGGACACTGGCATGGGCGTTAACCATTCAGAAGAATTGTTAAATGATAGTAACAGAAGGGTCTATCCTAATAGGTATAAAATTTTGCTCAAATATTCGTTCATATCTGAGAAACTTTGGGAGGAAATTTTTGTTTTTCGCTAAATTTTTTTTGCTTTTTTTCTCCTATGCGTAATGTAAGCTAATGAGCAGAAGAACCCTGTTTGTTTTGTTTTCCAATAGGTGCCCGGAATCCAGGGCAGACCTAATATCAGGTCAGTGTGCCTTACGTAGTCATATAATAGATCTCAAGGAATACTTTTGATTGAGTACGATTAATTTAGAAATGGATTTTAAAGATGTGAAATTAGGAGAGTATAGAATTAATAGAAGTTATGACTCCTTCTGTTCCAAGTTTCCAAGTATTGTTTCAAGATAACACGTTATTTAAAAATTCTATTGAAACCCTAGACTGTACATTGCTGAAGGTGCATTCAGATCCTTTGGTGGAGCAACCCACAACTTTCTGCATTAGCACCCTACTGCTACATTGGATAGAAAAGGTCACTTGTCAGTTGTCACTTTTTTTTTAAAGATTGTTTTGTCAAGCCTCATTCATGGTAGAGTTTTTGTTTTTCTCTTTGCATTTATTTTGATGCTAAAATGCAATTCTATTTTTAACGAATTTGGACTACATGACTGAAGAAATTTTAGGCAAGGCAAATTAATTATAAGTAGCTTTAAATAGTGAAAACTTGGAAATAATGTATTAATCACCTGGATTTAGAGCCCAGCCATTCTCAAATGTTATCATAATTGCTTTTGTCCATGCTATCAATCTTATTACTAGAATATATATATCTTACATACATATAATTTATAATATATATGGTATGTATGCAAGTATTTTCTTGAAAAATCCTGATTTTTTTCATTATAATTCACTATAAACTCCCTCTTCCTTATTTCCTCCATATACTTCATTATCAAAAGACCATTTTCCTCAAAAGCAGTAAAGGCTGTCAGACAAAAACTTCCTCATCTGAACTTTGTGCTTTCCCATTCTGAGGTATGAATCACTTATATTGTCTTCAAACTGGTTTCAAAACCAGGAGAGGTGGTGGGTTGTATCATTGTAAATATCTTGTCTTCTATATTCTACTATGGTTTTTATAAAAACGCCACTGCTAGGGAAACTGGGTAAAGTGTACACTGCATCTCTTGGTTTTATTTATTTGTTTGTTTATTTATCTTACAAGTCCATGTGAATCTACAATTACCTTAATAAAAATTTCAGCTGAAATAAAGTCCAACAGAGTCTGTTTCCTGGCAAGACAGGTTGCCTTTGGAAATGCAGGCAGTGGTGATGCTTAATGAAAAATACAATCTAGATTATTACTTAATTAACATGTTGCAATATGAGGTGTCTTTCTTCTACCTAAAGATAACCCCTCACACTTAACTTTTGATTTATCTCTTCTTTCAGTGACAGGATCTTCCTCCTTTGAATAACTCCTGTATCACTATATGTTCATTTTTTTCTTTTTGAATAGTGTAGTGGCATTACTTAGTTGTCCCCCAAATTTATTGTTTTATTGCAACTTCCAGCTTCTGATTTCTGATTTTGAGAATCTGTGCACTTTTGAGTGGATGAACTCAGTGCTGGAGAATATTGCTGAGGTCTGATCATTCAGCTCATGTCCTCCTAGACCGAAAGACTAGTTCAGTAGTGGATTGATAACACTCACAGTTCCAATCAAATTCCAGAGAACGTTGTGGGAATTCAAGCTCTCTGTGGTATGCAGATGTGAAGCCTACGTATCTTTCATTACTATAACCAACCAGCCAGGGATGGGCTTCCTGCACAGAGAAGAGCAGATGTGAGAGAGAGGCAAGAGGAATGGAGACTTGATCAAAAATTAACTAAAGACTGCATGAGATAACCATTCAAACACCAACCAACTAAACAAATAAGCAAAAACCAGAAAGCAAAACCCAAATCTTTTATTGTTGCAACATAATGAGTCTTACTGAATTTGACTAATCTTGACTTCAGCAATAGAAAATAGGGTGTTGTGGGGTGCCAGCGCAGCTCAGTTGGTTAAGCGTCTGACTTCAGCTGAGGCCATGATCTCACAAGTCTGTGAGTTCAAGCCCCATGTCAGGCTCTGTGCTGTCATCTTGGAGGCTGGAGCCTGCTTTAGGTTTTGCGTTCTCCCTCTCTCTCTGCCCCTCTCCCTCTCACACTCTGTGTCTCTCTCAAAAATAAATAAACATTAAAAAAATAAAATAAAATAGGGTGTTGTGAGTAAAAATATCCTGGAGATTTTGCTTTCTCATTTGTCCTTACAAAAGAGTTTTCCAAACTCTGGCTTGTTACACTTTGGAATAAGCCATTTAAGAAAGGTCAAAATGCTAAAGTGATTGAAGTCTTCTTCTAATGTTTAGTAATGTCCTATGACAAAGAGATTTGCTTTGATTGAAATTAAGCCTCTGAAAGTTGAGAAGAGAGAAAATATGTTTTGTTAAGGAGGGTCTTCTGCTCATAGGCTGTTATCAGAAATGACTTAGAATTTGGTTATCTGGTTTCCTGTAGGGTTGTAATACCTGAATCCTGGCCCCAAGCTGTGGTTAATATAAGTAAAATCAGGGAGAGAGAGGACTTAGCAAGAGCTACATTTAGGGTACAGGAGGGGCTTGATTGTCCAGTCTTCTTCCTAGTTTCTCTGTTGAGGCTTCACTATTTGTCAAAAGGTAAAAACCTCTCCTGTGTTGTTGAAATACCTAGGATGCAGTCAGAGAGAGCAAGGAACACATTATATTTGCCTTGTGAGTCACATGATATTGGGTGGAAACTGTTATACTGAGGGTTGAAGTAAGGTAGAAACTAATGCTGGCCTAGTAGGAAACAGAAATTTCTAGGCCCATGTCTTGGTTTAACAGCTCTTACTAGATAACATCTATGGCTTTAACTAATACCCTTTGATATGGGCTAGAAACAAATAGATAAGAATACTTTTTAATTTCCTATGCCGGCAGCATTTACCATAAAACCTAACCAAACCTGGCTAAAAATAGCCTGTATCTGCGTAACCCTAGGCCCCAAATTCATAGTCTCAGAAAGTAGTTCAGACCCAGCAGCCATTCGGTTGTCTATCTCTGCTACTGTAAAGGGGTGGGGGATGGATACGGAAACTCTCCCAGGAAGTTGTCCTGGGAACTGTTCCATTTAAAAGTGGCTGGAGAGCACTGTGGATTTCAATTCTTCTCTACCTCAAATGGGAGGTTTTATTGTAATGATCCTGTTCTCCCTTCACTAATAAATGCTAGATAGTTTGTGTGGTGGACCACTTCTCGATTTTAGCTGTACATACAATAGGTAGGTATTCTTGGAGAAGACTGTATCTGGTTTTGTCCCAGATACAATAACGGGAAAGGATTTTGAGTTCATTCCATTTGAGGAGGGAGGGAGTATATTTCACATAGGTACAGGCATTTTTGAAAGTGTGTATCTGGGGTGAAAGATATGTTTGGATGTCAGATATAGTAAGCAAAAGTGTGCACTACAGTGGAATCACCTTTTGGTTTTCTCCTCATATCTGTTGCCAACTTTTCCCTCATCTCACCAATTGGGGAAATCATGAGGCACCAAGGAAGCCAACCCCACTGCTGACCCTAGTGACTAGTTTTTACCAGAGAAGCAGAAACTTTTATCAAACCATTCCTGAAGCTGACTCTTCTGGATCATTTTGTTTAAAGAGCCAATAAATTCCCTTTGTTGCTTAAGCAATTCAAGTTAGATTTCAAATGTATCACATAACAGAAAAACATATTTAAAGTTCAAATCCTTTTTTGGAAAGGAAAACAAAACAAAACAAAACAAAACTCCTTATGCGTCTGAATCCTCCTGGCTATCATTTCATTATTATTTTTTTTTAAATCATTCCAGTTGTTGAAAATGTAGTGTTTGCTTGATCTCTGCAATTCCTCTTCTCTCATTTACTTGACAGCCCTCTGGTTTCTGCTTTCCATCCTAATCATTGTACAGAAACAACTATTCACAAGGGTGTAAGTGGCTTGCAAATAGCCAAATAAGTGGACCTGTTTAAGTTCTTAACTTATCCAGTGCCTCTCCATTGGTGTCACTTGATATAAACTTCCTTTTGTCTCTATCTTCTTTTCTTTCTCAACCTTCTTAAAGCCCCTCTCTCATTACTTGTTTTTTTTTTTTTTTTTTTTTTTTTTTTTAAGCTTATTAGTTTTGAGAGACAGAGCGTGCATGCAGGGAGGGACAGAGAGAGAGGAAGAGAGAGAATCTCAAGCAGGCTCCACGTTGTCAGTGCAGAGCCCAGAGCAGGGATTGATCCCAGGAAACATGAAATTGTGACCTGAGCTGAAATCAAGAATCAGACACTTAACTGACTAAGCCACCCAGGTGCCCCTCATTACTTAAGTATTTTATATAACTCCTGCTCAATCCTTTTGCTTTCTCTTCTATATTCTCCTGTTTTCCAGAGTTTCACTGATGCTTTTTCCCATTCCCTTGACTTTTAAATCACATCTTACTATACATCCGTATATAAACTATAAACATTTTCCTAGCTTTATGGCAATCCCCAGGACTCTTCCCTCCTCCAATCTTTTTGTTTCTGTTATAAATTATTGCTTCTGTGACTTGAAACTTGATCTTAATCTCTGAGTAGTCCAAACTCAATATTCTGATATGTGTTTTCTTTAACTGAATCTCAGCCCAGTCATATGAATTTATGCTTGGGTTATCACTGGTTTTCTCTCTTCCCTGTGGTATTGATTAGGAATTATCTGTCCATCTTGGGCCTTGTATGAATCAAGGTTCTCCAGAAAAATAGAACCAAGAGGATGTATACAGATATATAGAAAGAGGTTTGTTAAGATGGATTGGCTCACATGAGCCAGTGAACCAATTATAGAGGCTGAGAAGTCCTACAATTAGCCATCTGCAAGCTGAAGGCCCAGGAAAGCCGGGGCTGTGGTCCCAGTACAAACTTGAAGGCTTGAGAACCGGGATGGGGTCAATGGTGTAAGTCACAATCTGAGTCCGCAAGCCTGACAACCAGGAGTGCCAATGTCCCATGGAAGGAGGAAATGGATATCCCAACTCATGCAGAAGGCAGATTTGTCCCACCTCTGCTTTTTTGTTCTATTCAGGCCCTTAACAGATTGGTTGATGTACATCTGCAGTGGTAGGGATGGTCTTCTTTACTCAGTCCACTGATTCAAATGCTAATCTCTTCCAGAAACATCCTCACAGACATATCCAGAAACAATGTTTTACTTGCTATCTGAGTATCTCTTAGTCCAGTCAATTGAGCATATACAAGTAACCATCTCAGGTCTATAAAACACAATCCCTACTTCATCCTACCTCTGCCCCAAGACAAGGGAAAGAGGGAAGAATCGAACATAGATCCATTTTCCTTCTTACCACCTCCTGAACATTAATTAAAGCTGGCTGTATTACATCATCAGTTAAGTCCTAGAAGGCCATTGGGAACCAAGAAAAAGATACAAAGGAGGGGTTCATAACTGGAGGAAAATTTTTGGTTATCATATCATAGTCAGCATCTTTAGCCAGTGATACTGGTTTTATATGAGGTAAGTAACAAAGTTCCAAAGTAAAGTTAAAAGCTGAGGTAGGAAGTGGTAGGATCCCTTCTTGATCAAGTAGAACCTAATTGGATGGATGGTTCTTTATAACCTGTACACTTAGGGTAGTCCTGGGGGAAAATGGAGACCCCCTGCATATATAGGAGTTCTGTGTGGGAGTGGTAGTGGCAGATAGCTGGTCCCTTTTTTGTGTTACTTTTAGAGATAAACCCTCTGAAAGAATTGTCTGAAATGTAGAGGGGTTTGTTTATCTTCAAAATTTGCAGTTTGAAGTTGCCAGCAAAGAATGTAAGGCTTGGATATTGGGTTAGAAACTTGAGGCAGGTAATAATTATTTGAAATCATTGCTCATTGAGAAGGAGCTGCCAAAGACAAGAACATATTTTCAAGGGGCTTTACATGTCCAAGGAAACTAGAAAGAGTAATTAATGTCATACCATCTCATCAAGAAAGGAACTGTGGTCCAGAATGATGTGATTTATTTTCTAGTCTTTTCTTTCTAAACTCATCTCTTAAATTATGGTATTCTCCAGATGTCCATCCTCGACCCACTGTTCTCATGCTGTGAACTCTTCCAGAGTGATCTCATTTCCTCTCATGATTTCAGTTCCTGATGACTTCAATCCTCTATCTTTATCCTTGACATTTTCCCACAGATTCATACTTTTATCCATCTGTCTACTCTATGTCTCCCATAATGTTGTCTTAGAGTCTCAAACTCAACTTTTATAAAATGGTAATTACTCCCACCACCACAAATCTGCTCTTCTCCCATCTGCCCTACTCCTGTATTATTACTATTTCTCCATTTTTTGTGGTGTTTGGATGTACTGACAATACCTCATTTACCCTGGGCTAAAAATGGTCCTCAATGACACCTTCTTCTCTTTATCCCAATATCCAATAAATTCCTATGAATTTTAACTCCTCCTTCTCTACCCTAACCCCTACATTCAGTCATTCTTTACCCTTGTTTTGGATCAGACCTCTATCTTCTTTTATCTTAAATTATTGCAAGAACTTCTTAACTGGTCTGTGTCAGTCAGAATTTTCATTGTAAGCAATAGAAAATGATGTTGGCTAGCTCAAGCAGAAGAGACTATTTCATAAAGGTTTGCGAATATTTATAGAATCAACAGGATAGTTGGAGAACAAGATTTGGAAAATGTGTGGAAACCAATGGAGTCTAGTCATCTGGGGCCATAGCCAAAGGGATGTGTTATAACAATCTGTTTAGGATGTTACTGCTAGCACTGGTCTTGCTGAAAAAAGTGCCTTTCTTACCTCTGTCCCTACTGACACTCTGGCCCCTGAACAGTGCTAGTTTTGAATGCCACCACTAACTGTCCCTTCACATTATTCACTCCACATTCAAAGTCCTGAGTACAAGTATCAAACAGCTAGCCCTACACTACATGTCCATGCCTTAGGTACTAGATGATGGGTAAGAAAAAAACATCGGTCCTCATTTGGTTGCTGTGGTGGGACGTGAGTCCTGCTGTCCCTAAGCTTCACAAAATAGGGCAATTCTTCTATATGGAAAATACTGAAAAGTTGGATAGCAAGAATAATAGGAACAAAAAGAAATACCTAATAAGTGGACCTCTGTAATCAATCTTATCTTCCTCATGGAAACCAGGGGAAGAGAGGAGACTGGTACTCATAAGGAAGTTGCTGCAGAGACCCAGACAAGTTGCTGCTGAAGTAAACTTGTGACAAAAAAGTGTGGAGAAATGGGCAGATCTAAGAGATAAATAAAAGCTAGAATCAACAAGGATTTGTGATTTATGGATGTGGAATGAGAGAGAGAAATGAAGATTGGCATTGAGATTTATTTCCCAAACAATGAGAAAGGAGTAGGGATTCCTTTAATTTTGAGTGTATTTAATTTGGGGAATTGTGGGAGAGTAAGTGAAGATGTCATTTAATTGATGGCTCTGTGAGTCTGGGGTTTAGAGGACAAAGCAACACTGGAAATGTATTTTTGGAGCCACTGATGTAAACCTGATAATTAACGTTGTAGGAACTATGTGATAGCCCACGTATGGTATACAGAGTGAGAATGCTCAACTCCATCAAAGCTGAGACAGATAAGTTCCATTGTCTCACATCCCTCTTTGTGGTAGCCACCTAGAGACATTTGGGCCACATCACCTCCATTCCTTCAGATTTAGCACTTGGCTCATTGCTTCTCTTTTGTTAACATTAATCCTGTCAAACTCTCGGTGTGATTTCAATATGCCTCTATGGAGTGTATTTCCATCACCCTGGTCTCTCAAATCGTTGATCTCCTCATTTTCAAAGATTTCATCTTTCATCCTGCATCAATCACTCACTTTTTATTGTCAGACCCTGGATTGGTATTTTTGAATCATGACCTTTTAGCAGATCATGAAATCAGTGAGTTTGTCATAAGCAGCATTTCTTCCAAATTACATTTCTTTTAAAAATTTCTTCTAAATTGCAAATATCAGTATGCTTAGTCTATGCTTAGTGTCTAGACTGGGTTATACATTGACCAAATCTAATTGTATGCAAGATTTGCAATTGTTCACATACTGTAAAAAAGAGAAAAGGTAGGGGTGCCTGGATGGCTCAGGCAGTTAAGCGTCCAACTTCGGNAATCTAATTGTATGCAAGATTTGCAATTGTTCACATACTGTAAAAAAGAGAAAAGGTAGGGGTGCCTGGATGGCTCAGGCAGTTACGTCCAACTTCGGCAGGTCATGATCTCATGGTTTGCGGGTTCGAGCCCTGCATCGGGCTCTGAGCTTTTAGCACAGAGCTTGCTTTGGATTCTGTGCCTCTGTGACTTGATCTTTGTCCCTCCTGCACTTGGGCTCTGTCTGTCTCTGTCTCTCAAAAATAAATAAATGTAAAACTTTTTTTTTAAAGAGAAAAAAATAGACTAAAAGCAAGATGGCAAGTTTGGGTGGGATTATTTTGAATTTTTTAGTGCATTAAAAAAGTATGTTTTCAGACAAGGACAAGAATGATGTCTTTGAGTAGGCAAGGAATGGAATCTAATACTCAAAATATGATTTCTATTTTCTCTTTTTTACTGCATGATTAATTTTCTTTGTCTACAAGATTATTCTCGGGGTGCCTGGGTGGCTTAGCGGGTTAAGCGTCTGACTTTCGCTTAGGTCATGATCTCGCGGTTCCTGGGTTGGAGCCCCGTGTCGGGCTCTGTGCTGACTGCCAGCTCAGAGCCTGGAGCCTATTTCACAGTCTGTGTCTCCCTCTCTCTCTGACCCTCCCCTGCTCATGCTGTCTCTCTCTCTCCTAGAAATAAATAAAAATATTTTAAAAAAGATTATTCTCACCTGTACACAAAGATATAATAAAATCTGCATAAAAAATACTCCAAGACACCATATATCCTACTGCAACTCCTTCATTTTGTTTCTTTTTACAGAAAGTTTTCTGTATTCATTACTTCCTTTCTCTCTTTCCTTGAAACTTATTATGACCGCTGCAGTCAGACTCTTATTTTTACTGCTCTACCAAAATTGCTCTTTTGAAGTTACAAGCATCTCAATAAAAAAGGGGACATTTGATCTAACTTAATTATGAACAGTGTTTGATGTGGTTGATCATTGTCTCCTTTTTGAAATGCTTTCCTTTCTTGACCTGACTCTTTAATAGTCTCTCTTCATTCTTCCCACACTTCACTAGTATCTCACCCGTAGCATTAAAAAAAATAATAATAATGTTTTATTTATTTCTAGGAGAGAGAGAGAGAGACAGCATGAGCAGGGGAGGGTCAGAGAGAGACGGAGTCACAGACTGAAACAGGCTCCAGGCTCTGAGCTGGCAGTCAGCACAGAGCCCGACGCGGGGCTCGAACCCACGAACCGCGAGATCATGACCTAAGGGAAAGTCGGACGCTTAGCCGACGAAAGCCACCCAGGCGCCCCTCACCCGTAGCATTTTAAAGTGTTAACCTCTTCCTTCAGGTGGACACAGTCACTTCCTGTGGCTTCAGTAAGACCACTAAACTCTTCCTGTTTATTCTTCCCCTCTTGGAAGACTACTCAGTTTTCTTTACAAGCTTCTTTTATTATTATTCCCCAAATTTTCAAGTACAAATGTTCATTCATGGATCCCTTCTTAGGTCTCCATTCTTTATTTATTCAATAACTGTAGAGGAAAGGTTTACTATGGACAGACATTATCATAAATGTTAGAATGTAGCAGTGAGCCAAATAAGCAGAATTTGTTTCCATGAAGCAGGATCTGGTGGGAGGCAAGAGAAAATAAAGACATAAGCAAAAAATAAATAAACAAACATGGAGCTAAATGGGATGAATGAAAACAAAGCATAATGAGGCTAAACAAAGTTACTCAATGGAGAGGCAGTTTTACTGAGGGGTCAGGAATGGTCCTGCAAGAAGTAAAGAAGTTACAGGTTATAATTTGGAGGCGGACTTTCAAGAAGATGAAACAGCAATACACAAAGAACCTCAAGTAGGAGGTTGTCTGACATGTACAAGAAAAAGCAAGAAGGCCAGTGTGTCTGAAGTGGGAAGAAAGAGAGAGGGGAGTTGTAGTGTTAGTGAGTGAGTGAAGGAGGTGAGGACCTTAGCAAGGAAAGCTTTGTGAACCAAGAGGAAAACATCAAGTTTTATTCCGAGTCAGCAAGAACCCACGTCTTGAGGCTTAACTTTGCTAAGGGAAGACTGAATGATTTTAGCGAAGGCTGGTGGGGGCAAAGTGAATCATACAGGCCAATTAAGAAGTTATTAAAGTTAGTCCTCTGAGAAGTGATGACAATTTGCGTTAGGGTGGTGGTGGGAGAGATGATGAGTACTAGAAAAATCCTGGATCTATTTCAATGACAGAATTGACAGGATTTCATGAAAGTTTGGATGTGAAGCTTGAGAATAAGAAGGAAGTCAAGGATAACTGTAAATGTTTGGACAGAGCAGGGTAGAATGGAGCTGCATTAAATGAGGTGGGGATGACTTGAGGATAAACAAATCAGGGGACTGTGTTAGGGAAATCAAGTTTTGGTTCTGTGCATTTTAAGCTTCGCCTACCTGTTAGAATTAGTGTAAATGTCAAGTAAGCAGACGGGTATAATTCTGAAGTTTAAGGGAGAAATCCATGCTGAAAATACACATTAGGTTATTGTCAGATCATATTTGAAGTCATGGGACTAGAGAGTCAGAAATCACTTAGGATGAGAGGGTTAGATATGGAATTAAAAGTCAGAGCCCCTATTCTTGTACATATTTCTGTATTTTTTTAATTTTTAAAGTTTTATTTATTTTGAGGGAAAGAGAGAGAGAGAAAGAGAGAGAGTGAGCCTGAGTGGGGGAGGGGAAGAGAAAGTTGGAGAGAGAGAGAGAATCCCAAGCAAGTTCCACACTGTTAGCACAGAGCCCAATGCAGGGTTCAAACTCATGAACTATGAGATCATGACCTGAGCTGAAGTCAGAAACTCAAGTGACTGAGCCACCCAGGCACCCCCATGCATATTTCTCCTAGCAAGGAGAAACCTAAAAGGTTTAGCCAGCAGTCTCTGCTGTCAGTTCATTCCTTTTGCTGTCTTGTGCCCCAGCATTGCTAATGCCATTAACTGTGACATCAGAGTGGAGTCTTCAAGTGGCTCTGATTCTGAGTAGACATTGGAGCTAAAACTAATGGAATATCAGGAATTTTCTAGTTCAGGAGAAAATAAAAATAAATTTGGCTGCAAAGAATAAGAGGGTTTTTTTGTTTTAAATAGAGAGCTGAATTTTGTCGTGGATCTTTTCCAAATCTGTACAGAGGCTACTCTGTGAAGAAGGGAGAGGAAGAGGAGTATTATCAACAAGGCAAGGTCATGTTGGAGGAGTCCCGGGACACCGACCGACCCCTTTGTGATAATGCATGCAGGATTATAAGCTAGGCTAGTCTAAGCAGGATTCTGGTGGAGCAGCATGTCTGGTTGCCTGGTGGATTTTTTATTATACCAACAGAAAATCACTTGAGGAATGTGTGGGAATTGGAGCCTGGAATCATGTACTTTTGGTCATCTCCATTTTGGCTTGTGGTAACATTAAATCTTCTCCCTTCAACGCTGCTCCTGTGTTGCCTTTGGCTAGCATTCCTTCTGAAGTCATGCGCCTTCTGGGTTCTGGCAGGTGGTGCAAGGGGCCAGTTTCTATGTCAGCAGTGTGAGTGCACACATGCCTCTTGGCACGAATGCCATGGGGATGCCAGCTAAAAGAGTCACACTTTTTGCCTTGGAGTTTGAAGTCAAATCTCTACCCATTTTCCTCTTAAACATCTGTGATAGCACATGTGTATTTGGGGTTAAAGGATATGTTTTTATAAATTTAAGGAAATGGCAGAATACAGCAAACAGTAAAAACTGAGATTCCTGAATAAAGACATAGGTCACATAAATGGGTCATCTGAAATACACAATGGACCACTAAATTAGCCATCCACATTTGGAGAATGTTCTTCAAGTTTATTCACTGTTCAATGAGCAGGTTGTTAAGTATTACTATATTCCTTAAGGGTTTTAGTTTAAGGCCAGATACAAATGGAGTAACGAAATTAAATGAAAGGATATTGAGAGTCTCAGAATCACTGGAAGGTGGAACCAAGAGGTCTGGATTTGATGCAGCAAGAACCACACCTAAAACACATCACATAACTGGTCTGGAGAAAATACAATTGCATCTGCTAAAAACTATACTTTGATGGGCATCGTGCCCACGCTGCTCCTGGGAGTCCCCTGGTTCTGCCATCTCTGAAAAATGGATACTGAGGTTGCCACTACTACCAGGATCAGAGCATATTTTCAGTTATTCCTTCTTTTCATTATTAATTTCTGATTTATAATACATGATGGGTGCATCTGATTGGCTCAGCATAGTTGAATGTGCCCATCACAAGCTGCAAAAACATCTGGGTTGGTTGTATTTCTGACATCTTCTGCTTCTGCAGTAGGATATGCCTCCTATCAAGATTTATAATATGTAAAATTTCCCAAATGTACAGAAGAAGGTCAGATGCTGGGCAGCCAAAAAAAATGACATGTCTATAGTAGTATATACCCTTTGGCTGCTTAAAATCGACACATACCTCCTTCTAAACTTACATTTCTCTTGCACATAACACGATAAACTATTCCATATAAAACCAAGAATACACCCACTACCTTCCCAAATGTAAACAATTCAAATCTTATCAATTACTCTATCTAGTTCAGGTCACACTCTTTGAGTCCTATTCATTCCTCCCTTTGCTTGGCCATGACCCGAACCAGAGATTCCTTCAACTTTGGATTCGTTGGGAAGTTAACCCCTTGACATTAAATAGTGGGACAAAGGGAACAAAAAGAGTAAGAAAATTAGGAGAGGTGTATAAGTATGTATGGGACACAGGAAGTCTTTTTTTTAAATGTTTTTTTTTTCCCTAAGTTTGTTTATTTATAAGTAATCTCTACACCCAACATGGGGCTCAAACTCACCACCCCAAGATCAAGAGTCACATGCTCTTCTGCCAGAGCCAAACAGGGGCACGGGAGGTCTTTTTTAGAATTCACAGAGGAGGGTTCACAGACACTGCTTCTCACTCCTTTTTTCCTCTCTCATCCAGCTCTGTATTACACAGGCATGAAGACAATCACGATCTTACTGATAAAACCTTTTCAGTTTACCACAACCTTTCCACATTTCCTATCTCCACAACCATCATCTTGGATCAAGATGTTGGCATACAATAGTCCCTAAACGATTCTCTCTCTTTCCTCCTTATCTCCCTACCAAATTGTTTCCATAAAAGCTAGTTATCTTGAAAACTGCACATCTGATCATATCATTCCCTTGCTTCCAGTAACTTGTAATTATTGTTTGGAAAGAGTCCACACCTCTCAGCATGGTCTGGCAGGTTTTCCATGTGTGACCTCTGTCCTTTCCCAGCCTCATGCCCTGGATCTCTCTCTCTCTCTCTCTCTGTCTCTCTCTCTGTCTCTGTCTCTCTCTCTCTCTCTCCCCCTTTTCATGTTATCATTAACACTCCTCTCTCAGTTTCTCAGAAACCCACTCCTTCCAGCCATGGGGACTGGCAATGATAATCTCTTTGCTTGGAATGTTCTTGCATCCATGAACCTTCTCCTCTTTCAACTCCTTGGATCTCAGCTCGGTTTCAAATCTTCATGTCTCTATCATATATTTACCCCCAAACTCAGACAAGTAAAGCCCCCACCTTAACTGCTCTTTCACAAATATTATTCTTATTATGATTTACTAAACACTTGTCTTTTTTCAAGTTTATTTATTTTGAGAGAATGAGAGAGAGAGAGAGAGAAAGAGAGCGAGCACAGGAGGGGCAGAGAAAGAGGGAGAGAGAGAATCCCAAGCAGGCACTGCTGCACTGTCAGCTCAGAGCCCAATGAAGGGCTCGATCCCACGAACTGTGAGATCATGTCCTGATCTGAAATCAAGAGTCGGATTCTTAACTGACTGAGCCACCCAGGTGCTCCAATACCTGTCTTTACCTGTGAAACTTAATGGTCCATGAGGAAATGGGTCAGCCTGTGTACTGCTATGTCCTTGGTGCCTGGGATACTTACAACTTGGCATGTGGCTGGCGCCCAACAGGTATCTGCTGACCACGTGGATAAGTGAAAAGGTCCTGCACTGGTAATTACTAGGTGAGGTATTACATATGGCTGCTTTCATGCTTCTGTTTTCTCATGATTAAACTCCTTAATCATTTATTCCTCTGATTTCCCAGGTAAGTAGATTTGACTAGGAAGGCATTCAAAGAAGGATTCTGTTTGCATTAAGGTATCAAGCTCATTTTTGCTGGGGAGAGGTGTGACAGCTTTACAACTGGCCAAATAATCTTTTGTTTCCCAACACTAAACTTTGGCAAGAATATTTCTCTGCTAATTTGAGTGACCAAGAATTTATGCCATTTCCTCTGAAGAAAATTATCCTTTGAATAACATGAAGGACTATTTGATTCTCTTCACCTAAACTTGATCATTTTACCAGGCTCTGTTCCTTCTTGCACCTGACTTTCTTTTTTCTTATAGAACACTGATTCTATTTCCTTTGTATAAACCTCTTATATTAAAAAACTTGCCTTTCAAATGCACGATGTCCTAGGATGTGTATATTGAACGACCAGAAATAACTCAGTGACATACTCTTCTTGCTTATTTCATACATATTTCCAACTTATGACTCATTGGTTTAAAGAGGACAAATGGGAACTAGCAGCAAAACAGAGGGCTTGATGTACTTGTGCCTGAGAGGAAGATGAATCACTCTGCTGCTGGCAAAGTGTCCCTGTCAGGGTCAGGGTTGCCTGTCTCATGGGTTTGAATGACCCCCACTGTTCCCTGCCCTGGCCCCGCTCACAAGCTCACACGCAACCTCACACAAACACACATCCCAAACACCACACACGTCTTACTTTAGAAGCCCTGGGGGACTATTTTAGGCTGGAAGGCATGCATATGATGAAGAAAGTGACTGTCTTTGAGGCTATAACTTGATATATGAACACGTCAGAGGGACCCAAAGTGTTAGCAGTGGCATTTCAATTCTCAGTTTTCAAAGAATTTTATTTTCCTCTCTCCTTCCACCATCTGCTTTTCTTACTGTAGCAAATGTCATTTCCTATGGAGTTTAATAGCATATGAAATGGGATTGTTTTACAGTGAANCCTCCCTTTCTTCCTTCTCTCTCCCTTCTCTTTAACCCTCCTTCCCTCCTTGCTTATTTCTTTCCCTCCTTCATTTTACTCAGAAAAATTAAGCTAGCTTTGACATTATACTAGTCATATCAACTTAAAAATAACTACTATAAGTTTGCTTCTAAATTCTGGACTGAAATCTGTGATAAGATGAAGTCCTGAACTAGGTCAATATTTATTTTATTTTGTTTTTGTAACAAACACAAATTCCCCAAATGGCATTAAGCTGTTAAATATTAAATTTCCATTGAATTGATGTGCAAAAGACTTTGACTTCCACTGGTGTGTGTAGAAGAGTGACTGATGAATGCAAAGTAGAGAGAGCAGTGACCGGGAGAGTGCAGGAAGCAATAGTGAGAAGGCGCACTGAGACACCCCTTCCTATGTGACAGGCAGGGTTTAAAGTAAACACATATGGATTAATTTAATTGTCACTGTAATTACATGCTGGAGGTATTATTGCTTTCTCCAGTTTACATACGAGGGAACTGAGGCATAGAGATATTAAGGACACACAGCTACTACTTGGAGAGGTAAAGGGTCCACACACAAAAGGATCATACTACACTGTTTTCTCTCAGTTGAGACTCAAGTATAAATGTGCAGCATGATGGAGGAAAGAGTCTTCTGTGAAGCATTAGCGCAGTCTTTTAGTGTCTTCCTTTGAGGGAAAAAATCCCGAAAGGTTTCAGAAAGCTCCTCTCATCATAGCAAGTGAAGACAACTCCAGAAGCAGGAATGTGGCCAGCCTGAGAAGGTGGCCTTGTGACATGATGGAGACTGGTGGAAAGAGGAGAGAAGAGAACCGGCTTGTTGGGAGAATGAGGAGCAGTCACTGGGGCTGTACTGACTGTGGACTCTGCTACTGAGGAGAAACACCATGATGTCTGTGCTGGAAAAATTCCACTGCCTCAACTCTTTTCTCTCCTTTGACGGATTCAATGAAAAGCTTCTCTCTCTGAAGGAGAATGAGGATTCAGAAGGGCAGACATGACTCTTCCATCTATTGAGAATGGCTTAAGTTTGTGGTGTTGCTAAGAAGAGAGGTGCCACTGGAAGATAATATTTTAAATGTATCAACCTGCACTTCTCAGGGAAAGACGAGCTAGAGATGGACTGATTCATACTTTGGAGCCATGCTTTAGGATCGACTACTTGCTTTAGAAATAGAACCACAAAATTTTCTCATTAGAGTAGGCTTTCTTTTCCAACAAAGACTTCAATACTTAGATGTAGCTGAATGTTGGAGTCCATTTCTTGGGTTTAGGACCCTACTTCTCGCCACTGCTTCTCTTCTGTTTATTCAGGGAGTCTGATTTGCTCCCAAGACTCTACGTGAGATTGCCTTTTTCAAAAAGGAAATAGTCTTAAATTTTGCAGCCGTTTCAGGAGAAGCAACTTGGGAAATCCTTGTTTTTTCTGATTTATGGCTTTCATGAGGAAGACTCAGAAATATTGACAAGTGTATTTCACAGATTGTCTTCAGGATAAATTTGTTGGGCTCTATATAACTTTGGGTAGACTTTACCCTTGAGTGTTTTTTTGGCAACAAGTATATTGACTTGTCAACCGCTGTAGGTCCCATACAGGCAAAACCTTGTTTGCACTTAGAGAGCCTGGAAGAGGAAAAGGACGATAGCCTTTCTTCTCTTGGCTTTGGGATCCATAATATGAAAGAACCAGAAAAAATATCATTTCTTTTTTCTATATTTTGAAGATATTCCAGTTTTATTTTTCTCAACTGGAAGATAATATACCCATAAAATTGGGTACTTTATTACCCTCTAGAGAATAACTAGAGAGGAGGGACACACACACATGCGCGCGCACATGCGCGCACACACACACACACACACACAGAGTTCTGCACTCCCAAATGGAATCCAGCAGATGAAAAAAATAGCAATTTAATAAACAAACAAGCAAGTCACACCCAAAATAATGAACTGAACATGTCCTATATGGACGTGGTGTATCAATCATATATCCTTAATTCAAATTAGATTAGCCCAAATAAGGGAGTTTATTGTATTTTAAGTTTGGAAAGGATGCTGGGGGTACTTTACATGATCAAAAGACAAGTTTTCAGGGATTAGGACCTTACTATTGGAAATAAAGCTCAGTACTGGCAAATTTCTCTTCTCCTCTCCTCTTAATTCTCAACCTATTCTGTTATTCCCCCTTCCCTTTCTCGCTTTCCCATTGTCTGCTTCAAACAAACACACAAATTTGTTTGAATTCATATGCTCTTTGTAAGTGGCAGGGAGTATTGGACTGCTGTAAAGCCCAAATTCACATTCTCTTAGATTAGCAAACCTGGTAGAAAGAGAACTTCTCTTCCTAAATTATATGTCAATCCCAGGTAAGGTATTTGATTAGCTTGCTTGAATGAATGTCCACTCACAGATTAAGTAACATGGAATTCAAGTTAGCTGGAGGTTGAGGAGGATCTACCCCAAGACTAACAGATGGTGCTTACAACACTTTATGGTCTATTCAAGGATGCGACGGTATGCATGGAAAAATTAGTACCCATTATTTGAAAATGATTTCTATTATATGAAAATGAAACTGTGTTTACAGAAGACTTGCTGAAATGCTGAATCCATTCTCATTAGATAAAATCTTTTTTGGCGTCCCAGAATTCAGAGGATTCAAACTTTTTTCATGAATATGAACTCAATAAACACCAAAGCTACATATTTAATACTTTAGTATTTTTTAAAGTTTTTTTTTTTAATGTGTATTTACTTTTGAGAGAGAGAGAGAGAGAGAACAAGTGGAGGAGGGGCACAGAGAGAGGGGGACACAGAATCTGAAACAGGCTCCAGGCTCCAGGCTCCGAGCTGTCAGCATGGAGCCCAAAGTGGGGCTCAAACTCAGGAACCGTGAGATCATGACCTGAGCCAAAGTTGGATGCTTAACTGACTGAGGCACCCAGGAACCCCAATAATTTTGTATTTCAAACAAGGTGAAGATTGTCTTAGTTTTACTTCCCACCACTTTTCTAGCCAGTGTAATTAAGAGCTGTTCCTTTGCTTAAGTCAAAGATTGTTCTATTGGATTATTGATCTCTGTCAGTATCCCACATAGGAAACCTAGTAGAAATCATGGACTTCTTAAAACAAAAGAGTGCTTTAAATAAATGTATATAACTCTATAACACTGGTCCTATAGGAGTTTTTGAAGTGCATTATTTTAGTTTTCCCAGTGATCAGAGATTTAAAGAAGCAAAAAGTACCATTTACTAAAGAGTGTTGGACTCTAGGTAGTGGAACAAATGAAGAGAACCCAGCTCATGGATCACTGCTGGTGTGAGGGCAGTGACTGAGCAAAAGCAAATAAATGCATGATGTCTGGGACAGAGGTACAGTATTCAGACAAAGTTCCGTCATGTTGTCTGTGGTAGCATTGGAGTTTTATGTAGCTTATAAACACATCGGACGATTGTTACAGCAGTTTCAGTTGTTACATTGGGCTTTCTTTCCTTCTCTCTTTCTTCTCTCCTTTCTTCCTTCCATAGGACATAGATTATTTCATGATTTATATGTACCCAGTTATCAATCAGTCATGTACTACTATATAACTTTTGAAGAGAAAGTTGGCTCAGTCTTTTTTTTTTCTTTTATAGTTTATTGTCAAGTTGGTTTCCATATAACACCCAGTGCTCATTCCAACAAGTGCCCTCCTCCATGCCCATCCCCCCTTCCCTTCTCCTCCACCCACATCAGCCCTCAGTTTGTTCTCAGTATTCAAGAGTCTCTCATGGTTTCCCTCCCTCCCTATTCCCAATTATTTTTTTCCCCTTCCCCTCCTCCATGGCCCTCTGTTAAGTTTCTCCTGTTCCACGTATGTGAAAACATATAGTATCTGTCCTTCTCTGCCTGATTTATTTCGCTCAGCATAACACCCTCAAGTTCCATCCACATTGCTACAAATGGCCAGATTTCATTCTTTCTCATTGCCACTTAGTATTTCATTGTATATATAAACCACATCTTCTTGATCCATTCATCAGTCAATGGAGATTTAGGCTCTTTTCATCATTTGGCTATTGTTGAGAGTGCTGCTATGAACATTGGGGTACATGTGCCCCTATGCATCAGCACTCCTGTATCTCTTGGATAAATTCCTAGCAGTGCTATTGCTGGGTCCTGGGGGAGTTCTATTGTTAAGTTTTTTTGAGGCACCTCCACACTGTTCTCCAGAGTGGCTACACCAGTTTGCATTCCCACCAAGAGTGTAGGAGGAAAGTTGGCTCAGTCTTTAACTTGATTCAGTGAGATATGAGATATTTTATTGTGTACAGTTCTCTTTTCTGATCATTGAAATCAGCCCTTGCCAGAGAACAGTGCTTCCATGACAGAAGAGGACAGTTGTCTAAGTCTTTGTTTTTCAAAATGTAGTCTGTACCACCAGTAATGACATCACAGCAAAATCTCAGGCTCCATTTAAGCCCTCTTATATTGGGATTGGTGCAATCCACCAGTGATTCAAAGTGTTCCTAGGATTTGGATAAGCAAATATTAGCAGTATGTGCTGTTCTGGAAGAGAGGTCCAGAGGCAGCCAGGGATGTAGGATTTAAAGATCCCTGGTGAGTGATCTGGGATAGGGCTAAGATTTTTTTTAACTGGAGAGTAAAGTAGATAAAGTGGTGTTTAAGGAAGGCAATATGACTCCAATTTGCAAGTGGGCATGGGAAAAGAGAGTGGAAGCATTGAGGACAATTGGGGCAATAGAACTGAACTCTGAAGCAAATGATGTTGGTTGATTATGGACATTTGGCAATGACGTTGGCAAGGAAGGGATTCTGTAAAACCCTCTGACTAGTAATTTAAGTGACTGGCTGGGGTGAGTTCACATTACCATAAGAAGAGGAAACAAGGAAATATTCTTTGAGCTAGAGGTAGAGATGTAGAATGCAGAAGATAGAAATGCAGTGGTGAGCTATAGAGAGAATGTATGAACAAAATCTAGCTCTCTGTTTCTCCGGTTTGGACCCTACTCATGCCCTGGCATTGCCATAATAACTAAAAATTCATTTAAAAATGAGGGTGGGGAGGGCATCTATATAGCTCTTAAGAAATTGACTTTATTCATACATGATTATACGATTTGCATAAGGGAAGTTTTGACTTTTACTCCTTTGCTACAAAGGGCAACTTAGATATCCATTTTCTAAATATTAGCCAGAAACATTTAATGGCCACTGCCTATATTACAGCACAACTTTTCTATATCCCAAAAATTAATGTTCTGAAATAATTCAGGGCCATTATCTTCAAATAGAAAAAATAGTTTTCAGAGGATTTGTGTTTGACAATTACTGTTTTTTTAAAAAGATTTTATCAAAAGTGTTTATTTATTTATTTGAGAGCAAGAGAGAGAGCGAGAATCCCAAGCAGGCTCTGTGCTGTCAGAGCAGTGCCCCTGGCAAGGCTTGATTTCACAACCATGAGATCATGACCGGAGCTGAAATCAAGAGTTGGATGCTTAACTGACTTAGCCACCCAGGTGCCCCAAAGATTTTATCTTCTAAGTAATCTCTGCACCCAACGTGGGGCTAAAGTTTATATCCTAGAGATTAAGAGTTACATGTTGTACCAACAGAGCCACCCAGGCACCTTGACAATTACTATTTTTAATTTATCTTTTTCCTCCCTTAAAGCCATCAAAAAATATGTATCAAATTCATTTTATCATTACAGTGAACCCAAGACTTTAAGGGCATTGAAGAGTCATAGTACATACAACTTTTACATTTTCTTAAGATAAAATATAAAACAAAGTACATATTGCTCTTGTATCATTGCACTCGAGGAATTCAAAGGAAACTACGATATTCTTGACAGAATGCTCTGAGCATCATAAAGTAATGGTGCTTTACTTACAATGATGTTTTGGACATTTGTTGTTGAAGTGCATCGTTGTACTCTGCAATGGACATGGAAACTCTAATTCCAAGAGGAAAACCAAAAGCAAACAGCCACCCAGCCCCCTTCCCTGCCTGCCTTTGCATCATATTCCATCTCACTGTTCCTTCCCAGATTGTTCCCATTCACTCAAAATAGGCTTGAGTTCCTGCCTTGCAGGGATAACTAAAAACTGCAGTCAGATGTAGGAGCTGCTTAATCAGGTCTGGGAACCAGGCCTTAATTAGAATGTTTGGAAAAGAGGAGCAAATGAAAATTATTAAGCTTCATTCTCTGTTCCTGTTTCTAATTTTAAAGAGGAAATCATGCATTAATCAAGCCCCATGCTAGAGCTCAGAGGCACGTTTTTGAAATATCCCAAAATAACAAGGGGGAAATGTTGCTCCGTTTCAATAATACCACCCTTGACTACTTGCTATGTATAGTGAGATCTATTCCAATATGCGGTGTGCTAGGTTACAATATACTGAGCTTTGGTTACATTAAACTTTTTTTCTGGACTCAATGTTTATGGTGTGATATTCAAGGTTAGGCATGTATTCCCTGAAAATAAAACAAGAGTTTGCAGAACCCATTTTTGGAGGTGAATGGAAGTGAATTATATGGTTTAAGAGAAGAACACACCTCTACCAAGAGCCACATGGCAGATAATTTCTGATGAAAAGAAAATTGCTTTTATAGCTACATGTTTTTGGTGATAGAGATTTGCAAACAATGACGATCCTGTACTTTGTGTTGATCAAACTTACACTTAAAAAGAGGATAATGATTGTTTCATGGGAAGGGGGAAATTATTCCTATTTTCTACAATATAATGAAGTATAAATGCCATATTCTTAAGAATTTTTTAGAAATAATTATTCAATTTTGTGTCCTGCTCCACATTATAAAAACAAAGAAACATGGGTGGATATACTCCCCATAAGTTTCTTTATGACTAAAGTAGTAATTTTGAAGTTTTTGCTCCTACTGGCTTCAACTAATGTTAGTAACTTCCTTTCAAAGGAGATTATATGGGGGTGAGGATGATGAATCAGGAAGGCTTCCTTGTGAAGCAGTATTTACTTACCACACAGGAACTGTCCTTCTGCATCTCTGCTATTCTCTCAGAGTCCAGAGGCCATAATTTAGAGACTTGCTTAGTCTCTGTTGTCTGTTTTTAACTTAATTCTGAAAGTCTTTATGATAAAGATGGTCTAATCTTTAAACATGTTTTCTTAATTTTTATTTTATTTATTTTTTAAATGTTTAAAAAATATTTATTTATTTTCAGAGAGAGAGAGAGAGAGGGAGAGAGAGAGAATGCATGCATGAGCAGAGAAGGGGCAGAGAGGGAGAGGGAGAGAGAGAATCCCAAGCAGGCTCTATGCTGTCAGCGTGGAGGGCTTGGACTCATGAACCATGAGCTGAGATCAAGAGCCTGATGCTTAACCAACTGAGCCATTTAGGTGCTCCATATTTTTAAACGTTTTTAAAATCAGGTTTTCTGGAGCCTAACAGCTATGTGAGGACAGAGATTGAATCCATTGTGTGTGTGTGTGTGTGTGTGTGTGTGTGTGTGTGTGTGTGTGTATGCAAGTGTGTTTCTTTAATCAGTGTACAGTTTTATTTATTTTTCATTTTTTTAATGTTTTATTTATTTCCGAGAGAGAGAGAGAGAGAGAGAGAGAGAGCGAGCATAAGCAGGGGAGGGTCAGAGAGAAGGAGACACAGAATCCAAAGCAGGCTCCAGGCTCTGACCAAGCTGTCAGCACAGAGCCCGATGTGGGGCTCGAACCCACAAACAGTGAGATCATGACCTGAGCCGAAGTCAGACGCTTAGCCGACTGAGCCACCCAGGCGCCCCTAATCAGTGTAGAGTTTTAAACACAGCACTAATGCAGAAAATGTTTGTCAAGTGACTGATGCTACTGGTGGGGGGGATCATTGGGATGAGGTGAACATGCCTGCGGATTCAGAGGTATGATTTGTTAATAAGATGGTAAACTAGTAAGAGAATTATGAATGTATAACTCTCCCAGGAAATTTTAATAGACAGAGTTTCAAACAGTTTCATTAAGTAGGCAAACTCACGTTCTCTCCTTAAATTTAAAAAGAAGTGGAATCTTACTTAATTCTTGTTCTTAAGACTAGGCCACTGTACTGACAGGTTTGTGTGTTGGTTGGTTTTCCTAGCATTTCATTTCAGGCACTTTCTCATTTCTGACACTTTTCTGATTTTCTTGCATTCTGGAGTAAAAGATCCCAGCATTTTCCTNACGAATCCCCCCACTGAAACTAAACAAAACAAAAAGACTACAAGCAATCAAAGCAGTCTTCCCCCATAGGCCTTTGGGACACAATGACCAAGACTCTGTTTTAGTAAAGATCGTTTCTTTCTTTCTTTCTTTTTTTTTTTTGTTAAATGTTTTATTTATTTTTGAGAGCAAGACAGGCAGGAGCACAAGTGGGGGAGGGGCAGAAAGAGAGAGGGAGACACAGAATCTGAAGCAGGTTCCAGGCTCTGAGCTGTCAGCACAGAGCCCAAGGCAGAGTTCAAACTCACAGACCACAAGATCATGACCTGAGCCGAAGTCAGATGCTTAACCAACTGAGCCATCCAGGCGCCCCAGTAAATATTGTTTCCAGAGCTTTCACTAGACCTTGGCACCCTTAGTGTCGCAGTTTCCTTCTTCTTCTTTCTTCTTCTTCCTTTTCTTTCTTTCTTTCTTTCTTTCTTTCTTTCTTTCTTTCTTTCTTTCTTTCTTTCTTTCTTTCTTTCTTCCTTTCTTCTTCTTTTTCCTTCTTCCTTCTTCTTCCTTCCTCCTCTTCCTCCTCCTTGTTTTTGTTCTTCTTCTTCTTTTTCTTCTTGTTCTTCTTCTTATTCTTCTACTTCCTCTCCTCCTTTTTCAACTCCTGCCTCATCTGCTTCTTTTTTTTCCCTGAGTGCTTTTGTTCCTTGAGCTTACTTTTAATCATGTCTCCTAAAGGAATGGCAGAACAAGCACTAACAGAACTTAGGATACCATATCATGGCAAAGATCGATAGTTTTTGGCCTCCTGGTAAAGAATTAGCTGTTTAATGAATAACAAATTATAAACAGACCCTGAGGTTAAAGGATAACAGGCACAGTCTTGGTCTCCACCTTATTAAGTAGACATACTCCACAGACATTGTGAACCACTGGGGTTAATTCAAACATTTCTGTTGTAGTTTCCATCCTGTTTACTTACTTAGACTGCGTATCTGAAAGGCACCAGGCTTCACGTGGATGTTTTCTATTTTAATAGTGTTTACAAAGTAAGAAACCCCTGTTTTGAAAATTGGGTATGTTTTTTATCACAGTGTGGTAAGTGCTGGGGGTGTGTGGGTAGTGAACTTAGCATGTGTAGGCTGATGGAGAGGAAACTGGTCAGACTGAAGAATAGAGGTGTGAAAAAATGTTAGCAAGAATAGGCTATAAAAACATGCTCCTCTTCTTACCAAGTAAACACGGTTTACCTTTCCTAAAATAACTGAAAAGTCCTGGTCAATTGTGATGAGGTTCACATCCTCATTGATTCAAGTTAATCTTTTTCAGAGAAAGAGGTCCAATACTAGGTGTTAGATGGGTATTTTTGGCTGCCTTCAACAAAACATTTATTATGCTCCTATTATGTGCCAGGCATTTTGTTCAAAGCCAACAATACTCAAATGAATAGAGCATGTTTTTGCCCTTGAGGCAATTTAGAGACTGGGAAAAACAATGGACATATAAGCAAATACTGTATAATATTCTGGTTTTGGAGCTTTGGTTAAAAATAATTATAGGGGCACCTGGGTGGCTTAGTCGGTTGAGCGTCCAACTTTGGCTCAGGTCATGATCTCACAGTTCGTGGGTTCGAGACCCGCATCGGGCTCTGTGCTGACAGCCAGCTCAGAGCCTGGAGCCTGTTTCAGATTCTGTGCCTCCCTCTCTCTCTGACTCCCTCCCTGCTTATGCTGCCCCTCTCTCTCAGAAGTAAATAAAAAATAATAATAATTATAAAGAGTATCTAATGGACATAGACAAAGAATATTAATACGGTCAGTGGTTGGTGGGGATTGGGAATGAAAAAGAAAACTTAGGAGAGGCAGGAGTTTGACTTGAAGCAAGATGTTGCTGGGCATTCATAGGTATGATTCACAGATAAGTTCATGGAAGTGGTTTGCAAAGCATGGTCCCTGGACTAGCAGTATCACCATTATCTGGACCTTGTTGGAAATACAAATTCCATGCCCTGTGTTAGATCTACAGAGTCAGAAAGTCTGGAGGTGGGGTTTANCGAACCGCTAGATCATGACCTAAGCGAAAGTCGGACGCTTAACCGACTAAGCCACCCAGGCGCCCCATAGAATGTGGACTTTTAAACTTGACTTCACAGGGGTGTCTGGGCGATTCAGTTGGTTAAGCGTCTGACTCTTGATCTCAGCTCAGGTCTTGATCTCAGAGTTGTGAGTTCAAGTCCCACGTTGGACTCCACTAAAAACGACAACTTGACTTCACATCAGAAGCACTGGGAGTTTAAAATATGGTGCCTGGACCCCACACCCAAGATTATAATTTAATTGGTCTGAGGAAATTGGTACCCTGAGAGATTGACTAATTTCCCCAAAGTCATAGAGCTAATAGGTAGGAATTAATGCCTCAGTTGGACTGAAACCAAGGCCATGTGTGTCCATGGTCCACATTACTTCAAAAAATATACTTGTTTATAAATCCATGAACCATCTAGACTGATTGTAATATGCCCCCATTTTCAGCAAAAGTGATATACAGAAATTCCATATAGAATTGAAAAATAGAACCAGCCTCAAACAGGCAATATTTTCACATTATGAAAGGATTCATGGCAGGATTTTGAGGCTTTCGTGTGCATGGCCCTCAAGATTCTTAGTGGTTTGCAAATGGATATTCAAATGATTAATAGTCATGCATGATTTAATGACTTTTTCTAAACAATTATACTATCTGATCTCTCTGCTAGAACCTTTACATGGATTATGTCATTTAATCATAGTATCTGCTATGAGATACATAATACCATTCTACTTATTTTATAGATAAGGAAACTGAGGATTAGGGAGATCAAATAACTTTCACGGGGTGTGTGAGCTTGGATATAGTAAATTCAGGATTTAATTCAGACAATCTGAAAACAGAGACTGGCTTTAAACTGCTTTGGGTTCCAAGTCACCCTGAGTATGTGAGTATCCACAGCCCCATTTTCAGCAACATGACTACAAGTTTGTTCCTTTTGTATTGATTGCCAAATGGCAGCTAGCCATAGGCTGGGCGCCTGGGAAGTTGGTGATCTAGAAGGTGGCCTAGACTGAGAACTCTGTCTTCTAGGGATGTTCTTCAATGTGTTCTGCCTAACTGACTCAACTGGACTTTTAAAGGACTTTGACCTCCGTTAATCAGGCATTAGATTGTTTAGAACCTTGAAGAGACCCAGAGAGGCACAAGTCCATCTGACCACTGCAGAGGTGATTTTCTTTGCTTACCTACTTCTGAGTGTTTTCTTCCAAAAACTCTCATCAGGCAGAGTAAACTTGCCATATCTCTGTTCTTTGCCATCTTAAAGAGCCTGACTAATATAATCCCGGGGAATCCAATGACAGTTATGCATGTATGGGTGTGGACAATTAAAAATCTAGCCCTGAACTTCCATATGAGTCAGAGGTGATTTTGTCAGCCTGGAGACATGAATACAAGATTCCACCCACCATTCTCAAGGTGTTTGTTTTGATCCCTGAAATAGTGAAAGGGAGGGTGCAAGTTCTTGACCCAGTTCTATGACAGGGCTGCAAAAGGGCTCTTAGGGCACATTTAGTTTTCATTTCTGCTAGCGTTGAGGGACTCTGGCATTCAGAATCTAGTCTCCACAGCACATTTGAGAGATTGTAAGATGAACAGGGTTGCAGAAAAGCAGGAGTTCAGACATAAGAGGCCTTTATAGGAAACAAGGGTGCCTGGGTGGCTCAATAGCTTGAGCATCCGACTTCAGCTTAGGCCATGATCTCACAGTTCATGGGTTCAAGCTGTGCTGACAGCTCAGAGCCTTGAGCCTGCCTCAGATTCCGTGTCTACCTCCTCTCTGCCCCTGCCCTGCTTGCACTCTGTCTCTCTCTCAAAAATAAATAAACTTTAAAATTTTTTATAGGAAACAGATAATTTACAAGTATCCATCTATAATGTAGGTGTTTTAGGATAAGTTATGACTCCACATATACTTTGATAGAATTATGATTTTTAAAAATTTTTTAATGTTTTATTTATTTCTGAGAGAGAGAGACAGTGTGGGCAGGGGAGGGTCAGAGACAGAGGGAGACACAGAGTCTGAAGCAGGCTCCAGGCTCAGAGCTGGCAGTCAGCACAGAGCCCGACACGGTGCTCGAACCTATGAATCATGAGATTATGACCTAAGCCGAAGTCAGACACTCACTTGACTGAGCTACCCAGGCACTGCAGAATTATGATTTTTTAAAGCCAGCCTATGTAATTTTCTTTTCTATTTGAGATTTCGATTTCAAACCGAGGTAACAGCTTACCTATTGTGCCTAATGTGTAAACAGTCTGAACCTCTTTTCTGCTCAAATACCTGGAATCATAATTACCTTCTTTAAAACTTGGCCATAGGCAAAAAACTTTGAATACTATGTTCTCATTCAGCATGCCAAGTCAGGATCTGAGAATACAAGACAGAGTCTTTGTTAGATTATCACAGTATTGCACGAAAGTGCACTATAACTTCAAACTACTTTTAAAAGTCAAATGTATTTTCTTAGTATGTTATTAACCTAACTATCCAAGTCATTTGATTTTTATTATAATAGTACTTAGAATAATTGGCGGGACATCTGCAGCTCTTTCCTATCCCCGCAATTTGCTTTGACACCACTATGTTAACAGCTGAATGCTTTATGTGATAATTATACGAACAAATCTAAGTACTGTTTTCATAATGTATGTCCATAGAGAACATTACCCAAAACAATTCAGCCTAAGCCCACAATTATATAGTATTCCTATTCATGAAGATGATGTCACAAGGTCCAAAGAAGGTCAAAGAGACTTGGGAAATAGCCTTTTAAAGAGTTCTTAGACTGTAAGTGTTTATTGGAAAGACCTCATATAGTTGTATTATTTTATAAACCTCAACATAAACCTAACAAGAATGTTTTGATCAAGATTCAGTCAATTACTTTTCTGAACAATTTTAGGTTACTGTTAGAGTAGAACTTCCATAGAAGAAGATAGAAGTGTTTGTTTTTACTTGGGGTTTTGTTTTAAAGACGGATCTACTGCATGGAAGTAGGCTCACTTTGGCACAAGAGGCCTCCATCCATGCCTGTAACCTAGTTAGGCAGACAGTCTCCTGGCTGTGCAAGAGAGATTGATGCTCCTGTTATAATAATTTGCTTTGGCAAGAGATCTTATTCTGTATTTACTTTTCTTCTTGTTGTGGGTCATTTAAACATCTGTTCTTATGACAGGCGACTTTTCTAGATGGATGCATGTTTGTTCCTCTGTCAGAAAAAATCTAATTTTATAAATAAAGGAAGTAGCATAATGGCCAAAGTGTTCTCTATTCCCCCTGATAGTAATGAGAAAAATCCTTTGGAATGAATGCCATCTCCACATTAAAGCTAACAAACATCAGTCCTCCCTTTTTATAACGTGACCTTCTTACAATTAGGCCAATTGTTCTTAGCCTTCCTCAGTACACTCTGCATTGTTCTGCCAGCTAGGGATGTGCTTCATTTTCTTGCAATGCATTTAGAATCCATTCATTACAGGCCCAGCCCAAGACTTCTTTAGCCATTCCATAAAGATATTTTACTGAGGGTAGTGCATCTTTAATAGAAAGAACAAGGACTTTGGCACCTGAAGGCTCCCCGTGGGATTCCTGGGTTTGGTACTGACTAAATGAGAGCCATTGGGCAGGGTAATCTTACTTAATCTTTCTGAATCCCAATTTTCTCATCTGTAGCACAGAAGTTATGTCTATCTCATACAGTTTCTATAAAGATTAGATGTGATGAAATTGGCTTGGCACTCAGTAAATTATTTCAGACACTTATATTATACCTGTTTATGATAATTTTTCCCTAAAGCAAAGGAGAATTTACTTGTATCAAGTTTATTCAGGCCCATGATTGAAATATCCAAATTACTACCTAAGATTTGCTTATGGGATACATAAGTCCTCTACCACTCTTGCTTATTCTTGGCACATGGCCACTTTCTTTTTAACTTTTCTTTTAATATTTATTTATGTTTGAGAAAGAGAGAGACTGAGAGCGAGCAGGGAAGGTGCAGAGAGAGAAGGAGACATAGAATCTGAAGCAGGCTCCAGTCTCTGAGCTGTCAGCCAAGAGCCTGACACAGGGCTTGAACTCATGGACCACAAGATCATGACCTGAGCCAAAATCAGACTCTCAACTGACTGAGCCACCCAGACACCTCTGCACATGGTCACTTTCAACTCTGTTACTTCCCAGTCCCTTGAAAATTCTTATTTTGTGACCTATTAATCTTGTGATTTAGGTATTAACCATTGGTATGGAAGAGAATGAAGCTTGCCTT
The DNA here is from genome assembly GCF_008692635.1 of Crocuta crocuta. Classification (NCBI taxonomy): domain Eukaryota; kingdom Metazoa; phylum Chordata; class Mammalia; order Carnivora; family Hyaenidae; genus Crocuta; species Crocuta crocuta. The sequence goes on along the minus strand of NW_027551564.1, from coordinate 1,715,252 downwards.
TATAGTTCCTCATTATCCTTAAGTCTCTCTCTCTTTCCCTCTCTCCCTATGTTGCCTTTCTGTTATTATAGTTACAGTACAATTTTAGTGAGATCAGTATTTAGGATTTACATTATTATGACTATGTAAACACTAATTACAGGTGATGAGACTTAAGATATACCATAGTTGTTTTTGTTCCCAGGAGGAGTTATTAAATGTCTTATTAACTTTTTTGATTTGGTTTTATGTATACCTATTCCTAATTCAAGTCCCAAATATCCTTCAGTGGTCTAAGTGACATGTTCACATTTTTGAAGAAATGTCTTCTGGTGCTTGCTGACCTGCTTAAATCCTGGCAAGCTGCCCTCTGTGCCTGGTACACAACTATTCTCTTCTGATCTGTACCTTTGCCATTATCCTAAATATTTTCACTGCCTCTTTCTTGTGTTGATCTTCTGTTTTCTGCACCACATGTGTTTGTATTTTCTTTTGGTAGAGCTATTTTCCAGTAATTTTCCAAATGTGGGTTCATGCAGGTAAGCTGTTGATACTGACATATCTAATGAATTTTGTATTCCATCTTTATACTTGTTGATAGTTTTTTGGGATAAGAACCTTATATCAGAAAAAATATTTTTTAGGGAATGGACTTAGTGCTTCTCTAGGCTAAATAAAGTTGAGATGACAGAAATTTGTTTGTGTAACATAGGAGAAGGAACCTAAAATCATAGAGAGGTAAGAAAGTTAGAATAACTTATGTTCATTTGTCCCAAGAAGGCCAGAAGACTTTACCTTCATTTAATTTTAGATATAAATTAGTGAGAAGAGCACAGGAATCTTTGAAAAGCATGTGGATTATATTCCCTGGTGATATATAACTGGGGGTTAGGCATGTTTGACATTAGCGTTAGAATGGGCTCCCTGATTTGAGCGCAGATGTTGGGATTCCATCAGAAGAGAGGCCAAACAGCATTACTTACATGCTAGAGGCAAGGGGAATATAGTTATTCTATTAGATGGTCAGGCCTACAGTGATATTTGGTATTGGCTAAGTGATCATGTAGCCCTGGGACCAAAAGAGATAGTCAGGGCACTGAAATCCTACTTAATCTCTATTAAAACAATATAAAACCCTAGGTTTGCTGAGTAGAAGCATGGCTTTCAGTCTTGAGTCACATCACATCACATGTGAGCCATTGAGTGACATCACAGAGCCAGAACTCACTGAATATAAGAGATGAGTACCCTTGGAACAACCTATTGTATCAATGTTACAATATTTATTTAAATCTTCCTTCTGGCCTTTCACAAAAAGATTTGTGGCTCCATTGCACTGAAGATAGTGAAATACCCAAAGCTCTGCAAGGTTATTGGGCATAGATGGGGCCTATGACCAATCCCTGAGAACCAAAGTGTCATTATGATTTATTGGTCAGGTGGATGTCAGAGGATAATATTTTGTTCAAAGATCATTTCCTGTTGGGTTCACTGAATCCCTGAACCTATACTATCTATGATTATTTCCTTAGTTCCTGTGTGGATCATTTGGCGAGATATATTTAGAAAGTGGCAGGTTCCCCAATCTTTCCCTGACGCATGCTGTTAAGACTACAATAGTGGCAACTACAGTAGTGGAGTCCTGAGAGCATAGCCCCTAACAAGATCTAAGTCAAAAGCAGTGCCACATTCCTGGGGGATTTTCAGAAACGAGAGCCACCATCAAGAACTTAGCCACAGCAGTGATGATTTCTAAGGTATCTCCATTAAACTTTCCTGTTTGGTCTGTGTAGAAGCCAGGTAGGCAGATCTTAGGAATGATAATGAATTGTAATGTTTACGTGTCTCCTCACTCCATTCAGTGGCTATTTTATGGTTCTCTTTAGTGGGGCAGATCACCACATAGCTAGATGTTGGCTTTCTCTGTCATTATCAGTATAGCATTTTTTTTTTGGGGGGGGGGTTCTATTCCAATAAGCAGAACCCACAAGAAGAAAGTTACTTTCATTTGGTAGAGATAAATGCAAACCTTCACCTATATCTTTGTCCATTCTCTAGCTCCATGCCAGAATTTAGTCTTCAGGAACTTTTATGACCTTATCATCCATTAAGGTATCATCAGGTCTATTTTTATTATCATATCATCTTTTAGGATAGAATGCTTGTATCAATCATGCTACTAGGGCCATGTAGTAATAGTAAAATAAATGTTTTAGTAATACAGGCACTTGAAAGAGAATGAAGGATATATCACATAAAATTCAGAGATCTGCTGCTTAAAATTTCTGGGGGTCCAGTGTTCTGGAGTTTGTTATCTCCTTCAAAGTGAAAGTCTCCTAAGGGTTCTCTTTATTGTATACTAATAAAGCAGAAATGCAACAGTTTGTGGACTTATTTGGGTTTTGGATTAATATATAACACATGTGGATATGTGGCTCTGACATGTTTATCTAGTGAACTGCTTACAAAACTGGTTACAAATAGTGGGGCCAGAGCAAGAGAAGGCATTCCAGCAGATCTAGCCTGTAGTACAAGCAGTTCTTCCCCTTGGCTCTTATGAAGCAACAGATCCAATGGAGCTTGTGATATCTTTGGCAGACTGACATGTTATATAAAGCACACACAAGTCCAAATAAGAGAACTACAGTAGAAGCCACTAAGGTTCTATTGCAAAGCTATGTCTTCTTCAGCTGTTAGCTTGTTACTGATCGAACACAGATATCACATGTAGGTGCAACCCGGGCTCCTAAAGTGAACTGTTGTTATATTGTTCTCCAAGCATTAAGTTGGGCGTGCTGAAGAGTTTTCCATCAACAAATTGAAGTGGTAATTATAAAATCCAGACTTATCAGATTCTGAAAGCACAAGAAAGTTGCATGAGTAAGTGGCTGATCCCTAACATACCTACTCTAAAGGCTCTGCTTATGACTCTCTAGAATGGCCTTAAGGCACTGTTTCTATGAACAACTGACTCTGAGAGAAGGAAAATTTGAGTCTGCTTTAAAGATGACAAAAACATTGCTGGCACCGGACGGCAGAAGACTAGTTTAAAGTTCAGCCCATCTGACCGGCAACATTGAGAGGAAAAGTCTCCCGGTGAGAGAACAACCAGTCACCACCAGTTCACGCAGAGTAGCTGATGATTACATTGACGAGTCAGGGATTTAGAAAAACAAAAAGCAAAACAAAACAAAAAAAAACCCAAAAAACCAAGACTGGTGACAGATGAGCTTGGGAAGAGAACTATGCATAGGCCTCTTGCTCTGGGTCCAAAGTATGAGAACACTCGTGTCCTGGGTGAAACTCACCAGAAGGACCCTTCTGTGGAGAAGTCTCTCCATTATCAGTTAGAGAAGATTACCTTGTTGATGTCAATCACATCTTTTCTCACCCAACCCAGCGCTTATTTAATGAGTTCATTAAGAAGTGGTTATAATAACTGATCCTGGACTCAATGATGTGAACCTCTCCTCACTGCAGTTGATCTGACTACCACTGCAAGCAGGAACCTAGGCTATCAGAAAAACAACAAACCTTGAGCCCCTGATATGTTATTGTCTTCTGGAGAGGCTAACCTATCTTTGGCAAATTGATCAACTGCTCTAAGGGGTATTCTAAAACATAATCATGAAAAAAGGATTTGGGAAAATATTAAGTCAAGTCAGAATTCAGAGCTTAACTTTGACTTAATAGGGATTCCATAATGATATTAATTTCTTCCCTTCTAGGTACAGTTTTTATTTTCTCTAAGTAGTTCAAAAACATCAAGGTGTGGAAAATACTGTTAATAGTGGTATGAGACCAATTAGAAGAAGAAATTATCTAAATTTAGAGATAATACATTATAACTTGTGTTATCCAAAAGAAAAATAATATTTATTTGAAATCACTTGACTATTTTTTTCTTTTATTACACCCAGATTGCTTTTGATTTTGATTGATTTGACATTATCATTGAACAAGAAATTCATTTATCGATGGTGTTATTTTTATTTAACTTTCTGTGGCAATAATTACAGTTTCTAAAAAGTGATCCATAACTTCAAAGTGAATGTTTCTTATTACTGATAATGAGATTTGGGCTAGTAGATTTCCTTGCAAAAGAGAACTTTTATCATTTTAAGTTGGAGAAAAACTTTTAACTTTTTGGCTGTTGAAAGCATGTTGAATCATTTTTTTGTAGCTAAATTTTCAGGACCTTACAGAGATTAAATTCCAGAAATAATTATTGCATAGTAGTTGAAAAATTGTTTGTTATTAACATTTGCTAGCAATGTTAAGTAAAATTTATTTAAATTGAAAGGGATTTACACTAGGAAGTTGTTAAAACAATTTAATGAAAAAGACATGCACAATAAATTCAGGAAAAATTTTAATTTTAGTATGAATAGAGCTGTGATGGTTTATAATTCTTATGTTCCTGAACTTTCTTTTAAATGATATAATACGTAAGTATTATTTTGGTTACACATAGAAAAAAATTCTTAGGCTTCTTTAAAAAACAGTGAAACTTACTAATATTTATAATTTGTCTACTAGTGAATGTCTCCCTATGGGGCTAACACTACAATAATCATAGTTTCTGCTGTCCAAAAAATTCTTGAGGTAATTGAGTAAATGAGATTTAAAAACTGTAGCTAAATAAAATTTAAATAATTGCTTAAGAGAGCATAGAGAAGATGTCAAAGACAGTTAATATATAAGTCAAAGTAACTTTATTTTAATAATTACTATAGGGATTCAGAGAAGGGATGGATCACTTCAGAAAGCCTTGGTCCAGAATGATGTCACTTTTCAACAGGAACTCTCAACTATCTCATCTTGAATGTGTTTCCTGGGCTAGGATGGGTAAGCAGTCAGATAGTTATGGGCTGTTTTAAAACTTCTTGAATAAAAATATATTTAGCTTAGAAACTTCATTTTTAAAATATCAGTGTTAACTAGATATGTGAAATATGCATTCAGACATTAAAAGTACTAAAATTTCAGTTGCCTTCAATTCAAAGAAAGAGGTGAGATCTGAACTGTGTAGAAAGCAAAAGAACACAAGACAATAGAGAGGAATATCTCTTCCTATCATGCATAGGGGCATGTGTAACAAAAAAATAATTGGGGAATACTTATGGTCAAAGAAGCAAATATGTTGCTTGAAGCAGTGACATCATACAAGGAAATAGTTGACAATGAGGCTGGGAACTTGGGACGTTTGTTGGGATCAACAACGAAAGACCTTGAACACCCAGAGTAACTTAAGGTATCAGAATGAGGGACTGTATAGTAGATTTGGAAGAAATCAATGACGGAAGAAAAACCAAACGACAAGATAATAAAGAATGGTAATTTCTCATGGCTTCCTGACAGATGTATGTCACTTTCCAAGATTCATCTTTGGCAGGTCCATCCAAACTAAACTCGTAAGACCTGTCCTTGTAATAGGATCATTTCAAAGCCAGGCTTTTTTTTTTTTTTTTTTTTTTTGAAAGGGTATAAATATAATGAAATAGTACACTTCCAAGTGTGTGAATATTGTGTACTCTAATAATTCATGAATGTCTGAAATGCCAAAATCAGAGGTTTCATTTGAAAAATAAAAATGGAAAAGTATTTAAGAAGGGTTATCAGTTCAGACATATCTGCCACTTAAACCTCAGTGTGAATGCTTTCTCTAAAAACTTTTCCCAAAGAATACGAGTAGATAGTCTGAAAGAGAAAGCATGGGGCAAACACAGGTAGATGTAGCACATTAATGGCAGCTCAATCCTCTACCGATTCCATGTAGTAAAGATCTGAGAAGGGATGCTAGTGTGAGACAATGATATATAAAGGAGTGTCTTCTGGTCTCAACAGCACTACCTCAATATTGTCCAAAGCCAGTTGATTACCAGTCTCTGTCCCCAAACTGCCTTCTTGGACAGATTTTCTTATTTTAACAAATATTTAATGGGATAGTCAGTTGAGTGATTTCAGCATTAAGCTAATGTGCTACCTGCTCTCTGAAATGGAGGTCTTGGAGAATTGCCAGAAAGAAGAACGTTCATTTTATTGCCATATTTTTTTTCCTTTCACTTAATCATCTTTGTATGGGTAGCACTGTCAATTTTTTCCAGTTCCCTGGTCTAAATGTCACTTTTAGGGCATAGTATCTTGAGGGCTCTACTGTATATTTTGAACATAGTTTTGAATTCTATTTAAAGATTTAACTTGCTTTTCATTGGGAAACCTAGGCATCTTGTTTTAAATATGCTTTTCTTGGATAGAATAAATAGGCAGAGAATTACGGGTGTGCTCTGAATCTGCTTGACAAAAGATATTTGAAATATTTATTTTTGAAATAATCATTATCTGAAAACATAAAACATTAAAGTCACTAAGATGTTAAAGTACAAGGATTTCAATTATTAATTCAAAAATACAGCTCTTAGTCAACGTCTGGAATGATTTATGTAACTATTTTAAAATATTACACATGGTTTTATTTTTTAGTTCCTCGTTGTTATGAATTTGATTTTGCCCATGTTTGGTCAAGTTGATAAGTTTCTAAGAATTCTTCGACATTCCAGGCTTATTGTTTGTTAGGATCTGCCAAGTCACTGAGCACATAAGGCTGCTCATGGCAAAGTGTCTGCTTCAATATTTAGCATCTTATTCTCAAATGGACCACAAGGACCAGCTGGAGAACACAAGATACTTGGCAGATATTTCAACCAGAATTGTAAGTTATATGTGAAAACAAGGCCAAACGCTTGACTGGGTATAGGATGATCAGCGATGAGGTTGTTCAACGGATACAGGTGTGATTGAAGTAAGGCCCATGTGAAACCCTGTTTCAGATTTCTAAGGCCACAATAATGCATCATAAAAATAGTAAGCATTTATTTAGCTTACAGGCCTGTGGGTCAGTTATTTAGTTTTGGCTCAGCTGGGCAGTTCTCCCTGTTCTGGCTGGGCTTATTCACACGTCCAGCAAACAGCTGGAGTAATGGACCTAAGGGGCTGTCACATATCTGTTATCCTCCAGGAGGCTTGCCTGGGTGGGTTCTCATGACAAAGGTGCAGGAGCAAGAGTGAGGACAAGCAAAGGCTCATGGCCTGTTAGAGTCAAGTCTCAGGACTAGTACACTATTCACTTCTATTGCATTTTATTGGCCAGAATCAGCCACAAAGCTAGCCCAGTTTTAAGGAATGAAGAAATAGACTTCTCTTCTTAATGGGAGAAGTTGTGAAGAGGTGATGATTTAGACCATTGATGCAATAAATCTACCACAGAGCCCTCAACTCCAGAGATTGAATACTCTATCCCTAAGCTTCTGTGTGGTGGCAGTTTAGGTGATTTTTGACCTAGGATGATCCAGGCCAGACCGGCCTAAGGACATGAGATTTTATTGCAGGTATCCTCTGTACAGAGTGATAAGCAAGCACTTCTTTTAAATTTACAATGGTGACAGATGATAACCAGAGATTTATGCGTGTGCTATCACAAATATGAGCATGCTATGGACTGGATATTTGTGTCCCCCCAAAATTCTAAAATGGAAATTTGTACCTAGAAAATGGGATGCTGCTTAACAGATATTTGAAGATGTGGATGTGGCTTTGGGACTGGACAATGAATAGTGGCTAGATGAATTTTGAGGTGTCTTCTAGAAAAAGCCTGCATTGCCTTGGACAGACCATTGAGGATGATTCTAGTGAGAGCTCAGAAAGGAAAGAAGATAGCTATAAAGAAAGGCTCAGTCTCCTTAGAGAACACCTGAGTAATCCAGAGCAGAATGTTGGTAGAAATATGGTGATAAGGGCCATTCTGATATGACCTCAGAAAGAAGTGAGAAACATGTTATTGGAAACTAGAAGATGAGCCATCCTCATTATAAAGTGCCAATGAATTTGGTTGGATTGTGCTCCTGTGCTAGTGTCTTGTATAAGGTAGAACTTGTGAAAGTTGAAATTGGGTATTTAGCCGAAGCTATTTCTAGGCAAATTGTTGAATCAGAGGCCTGGATCCTCTTGACAGTAAAATGAGAGAAGAGAGAGATGATTTCAAAATGGAATTTTTTTTTTTTTAAATCAAAAGGAGAACAGAACTTCAAGATTGGAGAATTCTCAGCTTATCCAAATTGTAAAAAGTGAGGAAGGCTGCTATACTAAAGGGTGTGGCCAAACAACTGTGTGGTAAAGACATTAGCCACCCATGTCCATAGAAAACAGAAGCTTATATACAGAACCATGGAAGAATCCAAAGGGGCCACCTCAGCATACACTGCCCACTGAACATTGCTGGCTCCATTCCAGTGCCCCAGGGGTGGCTGTGGCAGGCCTGGCAGCCTCTCCCAACAGTGCAGGTGGCAAAGCTTGGCAGTGTCCCTGCTGCTGTCTCTGCAGGCTCTCCGAGTACACAAGCTATGGGTACTTGGCTGCCTCCACCTAGATTTAAAAGGTTGCAAGTCAGAGCAGAGCCACTATGCACTGGACAGCACCTTAAGAGAATTGTGGGCATGGGACCCTAGCCTTTGGGGTAGTTTCAAGCAGATAGTGAAGGTGGAGACTCCCAGCCAACCTGTGGGGACAGGGCTTCCTGGAAACTCAGGGGTCGACCTGCCCTGCAAAACTGCAGCGGCAGGACCCCTGCACTGGTGGGTCTAGAGGACAGAGCGTTGAGTCAAAGAGTATAATTTTGAGACTAAGGTCTATTGGAACTTTCCTGATTGGATTTGGGACTTGCTCAATAACATCACTCCTTTCTTATTTCCTAATTCTTCATTTTTGGAATGGGAATATCTGTCCTACACCTGTTCTACCATTGTGTTTTGGAAGCAGATAACTTGCCGGACTTCACAGGTTTACTGCTAAAGAGTAATTTGTCCCAGGATGAATCATATCTTGAGTCTTACCATATCTCATATAGATGATATTTAGAGGAGACTTTGGACTTAGACTTCAGAGTTGATGCTGGAATGAGTTATAGCTTTGGAGGCTATTCCAATGGAATGAATGTATTATGCATTCAAGGACATACATTTTGGGAGGTCAATGGCAGAATTCTATGCATGAATATTTGCATCCTCCTCAATTCATATGTTGAAACCCAATCCCCAATGTGATGGTGTGAGAACTTGGGCTTTGGATGGTGATTAGGTCATGAGGGTGGAACCATCATGTTTGGGATTAGTGCCCTCATAGAAGATGCCTCAGAGAGCTCTCGCCCTCTTCCACCATGCGTAGCACAGCAGAAGGGTGGCCATCTATGAATCAGGAAGCTGACTCTCGCTAGACACTGCATTTGCCAATGTCTCGATTTTAGATTCCCAGCCTCCAGAACAATGAAAAATGGATACTTGTTATTTATGAGTTTTTTGTTAAAGCAATCCAAAGAAAGAATAATAAGATATTTATAAGAATGTTAAATATTAAGCATGACGAAAATACGTTGATCCTTACAAATGGTTTTGTTAAAAGGGAAAAAAGAATCAAAGATTGGACTTTCAGGGGCGCCAGGGTGGCTTAGTCGGTTGAGCATCCGACTTTCACTTAGGTCATGATCTCGCGGTTCGTGGGTTCGAGCCCCGCGTTGGTCTCTGTGCTGACTGCCAGCTCAGAACCTGAAGCCTGTTTCAGAATCTGTGTCTCCCTGTCTCTCTGACCCTCCCCTGCTCACGCTGTCTCTCTCTCTCTCTCCTAGAAATAAATAAAACATTACAAAAATTAAAAAAAAAAGAAAAACAAAAAACAAAGATTGGACTTCCAGGGAAGAGGATCTTCTGGAATGTGTATTAGTTTCAGAAGTGCCATACATCCTTCATTATATTGGTAAAGAGGACAAATAACAATGATTTTTCCAAAAGTCTTTATTGGGACTATAATGGTAGTAGATTTGAGAGATTAATTTAAAAAATATTTGTTGGGTAGCTTTTATCTACTAAGCAGTGCTAGGCACTGAGTTTATGAAGTTGGATGAGGTGCCAGGGAAGGGACCTGTCAGTGACACAAATGAATGAAGTGTTGAATAGTTCCAGGGGATATGCTGTTTTCCCCTCCTCTTCACTTCTATTAACATGTACTTCCTCCCTGTTAACACACAGTCTCTCTCACTATGGTGATTTGGAGGGCAGAGGGCATTTCTGACCAGTGTGGTGATCATAAAGCACTACTTGTAACAGATAGAATTACACATCATAGAAGATCCTTTTCCCTGAAGGTCCATATATATCTCTTTTCATTTCAAGTAAGTAAATTTATAGAGCAGAGAAGACAACCTGGAAGTGAATTGATCAACCAGATATTTACTTATCTGATCTTGCCAGTTGCTATTCTTCTTATTGACTCATCTATTTTCCTACCAGATTTATGTGGTTAAAGGATCAAGAACATATGTCATGGCTTATTTTAACCATGCAAATTTTCAGTTCTTCCTTAGTTCCTATTGTTTTATGCTGATTTTATATCAGCTTATGAAGTTATTTGGTGAACTCTAACACTGTAGTACTCCGTACACAAAAAGCTGTCGTCTGTAGTAGATATTTCATTTCTAATACAGTATGTAAACAATCTTTATTTTTGGCTTCTTAAACAGTGCTATTACAAATTGCAGCTTGTATTTCTGATTCCTTTCCCCAAATAAATCTTTGAAAATAAATCAGTGTGCTATTTCCCAAACTTACATCATACAGCCCTGACATTTGAATCATTGCAAAAATGTGTCTTGGAAATATTTCCAGTGTCTTTTTAGTCAAAGTTTCATAACCTAATCCGTACATGGGCAATTGTTAACTTGTTGCATCTTTTCCTGTTTATAATTATACCAAAAAATATTTTAAGATTCTCTGGTCTGTTCTCTTCTACCAAATGAGAGAAAGAAGTAAACATGCTCTAGCATATAAAGATACAGGGATGTAAATATGCTATGGAATGATTTGACTATTATGTGCCTGAGGACCTTTTCCTCTTCAGGGTCTTTTGGGAAAGCAGTGCATTCCAGATAGCACCAAAGAGAGCTTTTTCTCCCCCTTTTTCATGACTATACTGTTCCTTTTTTCCCCTTCAGCATTAAATTTTCTACTCAGGAGCTTCTAAATCTCCTCACCATATCTATAGTTAGCATAATTTGGGAATCCTGTTTTCTGCTCTGTTTTGACTCTATTCCATATTTTGCTCCTCTTCCCTTTCTTTCTCAAGATCTTTAGTGCTACGTTTTATTCTCATTGCCTTCTCATGGCCAGTCTTTTTCTGTTGTCGGTGCAGGTGTTTTCTCATCCATTCTCTTCCTTGTTATTTCTCTATGGAATCATCATAGCATGCATTTGAAAGATGAAGTAACTATTATTCTCATATTAGGCATTAATATAAAGGACATAAGGACAATGACATGAGTGGTGTTACAGCCATGACAGGCCCAGGTTGGGGTTTAGAGCTCAAGTCCAACTCTTATTCTGCACTGTCTCATCTAGGCTTCCATTTCCCTTTCTTTGAAAGAGTGAACCATGACATTTTGACCCCCAACTTTATTTTACTTTTATATAAATTTATATCAGCAAACTCCAACCACAGATTTAGTAAAGTGTTAACATTTTTTTCAGGGCTTCCCATTGTAAGTAATATTTTACCACATGACACTTCTCTGAAGAAAGCAAAAGAAGCCAGAGTATACTGGTTCAGGCCTGCTTGACTCAGCAAATTTCTGCAAATTAGATAGATTATGTACATAACCACAAAGCATCTTTTTTTTAAGAAAAAGCATATCACAATTGATTATTAGTCCTCAGGCATACAGTCAATTTGTTGGATTTCATTCTTTCAGTAATCAAGCATGTTCTCTTTTTTTCCCCAGAATAATCTGATGCTGAAGAAATCTTGAAGGGTTATCACTGGATTTTGATGGATTTAAAAGCTCACTGATTTTTTCATAAGGCCTCAGACAAGCTTAAAAATAGTACACGTTTGGTTAGTAAAACTGCACAGAGGAAAGGGCATACAGTTAGTTATATCAGTTAGTGGGTTTTATGAATAGCATTCATGTATAAATAGTTTTCACTTAATAAGGGGTTATAATTTCTATACATGCAGATATATCCTGAACAAGGCACATTTTGAGCATTATGTTTCCCCTCTTGGAGAATATAATGTCACATGAAACCATGAGAACAAAATAGAATTGACTTTAAATTTTAGCAACTAATTCCTTAATATATTCCTGATGTTTGATTTCCAGAAAGTCATTAAGCTGTCTGGACAGAATAGGATTACTGATCACCTGTGTTTGGGGGGGTGAATTTCTTATTTTAACCAAAAAAATATGATTTTTCCTTTTCTCTTGAGACATTGCAAGAAAGATACCATTGCAAGTACATGGCAGGACGATTTCAAACTAATTTTTGGTTTTGCTTCTTAAATGTTTATTTATTTATGTGAGAGAAGTAGAGAGAGACGGAGACAAAGGATCTGAAGCAGGCTCTGCGTTGACAGCACAGAGCCTGATGTGTGGCTCAAACTCATGAACCGTGAGCTCATGACCTGAGCCAAAGTCAGCTGCTTACCCGAATGAGCCACCTATGTACCTCTAATTTTTGCTTTTTATTTGACTATAATTCAAACTGACAAATAATTCATTTGAGGTGGTGGGACTTGTGTCTGTTGAAAAAAGCTGCCCTTCATTACTGCGAGAATCAGGTGGCTGGCTTCACCCTGTCCCATAGCACCTTTGGCACCATTGATCCTTTTCTCCCTGTCTCGGGCATTCCAGCTCCAGCATGCATAATTTGGTTCAAGTACAAAAATTAAATGTGTTTACCAGTCTAGCTAATGTCCTAACATGTGTGCATGTGTGTGTATTGTTATGCATGTTGAATGAATGTGTGTGTGTGTGTGTGTGTGTGTGTGTGTGTAAATCACTCATTGACTAATTTTTCTGTGGTCTCAGCACAGCTCTTTTAAGTAACAAAATCATAACATTCCAGGTGATTCTGTGGTCCCATGTTTCTGGCACAGAGGAAAAACTCTTGGCTTTTGAAGAGGACAGACCTGAGTTTAGATCCCATCTCTGGCACTTACGCATTAGGTTTCGTTAGGCAAGTGTGATGGTTAATTTTATGTGTCAACTTCACTGGGTCATGGGGTACCCATATATTTGCTCAAATACTTGCTGGATGTGTCTGTGAGAGTAGTTTTGGATGAGTTTGACATTTAAATCAATAGACTGAGTAAAGGAGATTGCCCTCTCTAATCTGGATGGATTTCATCAAATCAGTTGAAGGCCTGAATTGAGTCAAAAGGCTGATCTTTCCCTGAGTAAGAGGGAATTCCTTCTCTTGACTGCTTTAGGGCTGGGGTCTTGTTTTTTTTCTGCCATCAGATTTGAACTGAAACATTGGCATTTTGGGGGGTCTCAAGCCTACAGGCCTTTGGACTGGAATTATGCTATTGGCTCTCTTGGGCCCAAGTGGCTGACTGCACATCTTGGGACTTGTCAACTTCCATAATCATGTGAGGTAATTCTTTATAACAAATCTCTTTCCATATATATTTTTTTATGTAGGATATGTATATATATGTGTGTGTGTGTATATATATNTACCCAATCTTTTGCAACCTTCATTTTGTTAGATATAAAAGAGGGAAATATTACCCATTTTATAAGATTGTTGTAAGGTTAATGAGATCAGGATGACAAAATATCTTGCACAAAGAAGGTATTTATTAAATGGCAACTGTGTTATTATGCTTATTTTTCATAGCACAGAACCTTTCTTAAAACTCTAATCTTTGAAGGAAACAGTTCTAGTTCAACTATTTTCTTCTTTCGACTTTTCCTTTCAACAGCAGGGAGATAAGGCTTCCTGCAGTTAACTTCTTTTTGAATTCTGACAAAGTACTGTTTATATTCTGCTGTTACCTCCTTCAAAATTCTTACCCCTTCCCCCCTCCCCCTACAAAAAATTCCTGGCCAAAATTGTTTCTTACAAAGTTCTCTAACTCAGCAAAGTAGCTAATGATACTCTTGATTCTCATTTCTATCTCCCCAAGCTCCAACTGCTTTTGACCATACTGCTCAGGATCAAGACACCTGGCCTCACCTGTATGTGACAGATGTTCCTTGGGCCTGGACAGCAGAAAATGTTGCCATGAAAATTTGGATCTTTCTGACTTGAGGTCAGTATGTATGACTGTGGTTGGAAGAGGTAGGTTGGGTGAGACATTTTGGGTCAGATGTATCATGTCAAATACTCAAAGTAGAGGGCTATGCTCTATAAGTCTCTCTGAGGTATGCTTTTTTCCCTGTAATTTTTACTTCTCTCCCCTTCCTGATCACTCCTTCCTGCTCTCTACGCGTGCACGGGTGTGCGTGCACGCGTACACACACATACACACAGGTTTGTGTTCTTCCACCTTTTCTGTGTCTTGTCTTGGTATGTGTGTACGTGCACTAATACTGTGCTTACAAGGTGTGACTAGGCAAGTACTCAACCTCTCTGCTTTCATTTCCTCAACTTTAAAGTGGTGCAGGTAACATCTACACCTGGGATTGTGGGGAAATTAAATAATACAATGCGTACAGAGTGTCTTGTATTCTGACTAGTACATAGTAGGTGTACCATAAATTATAATTTTGCTATTATGTGATTCAGATAGAATAGGCTATGAGTACCAGGATGAGAGCACAGAGGGAAGATTAGGTCAGAGAGATGTAGGGCAATGCAAACTTGTCAAATTAATGTGAGCAAAAACTGTAGCTAAAGCAAAGGGCATTTTCATATAGCAAAAAGTGTGTATTGCTATATCTATATACCTATATATCAATTTAAAGACCAAATCAATGTTAGAGATTGGGCTGTATGGCCAAATAGAGGCAGCAGGCAAAAGTAAGTACTAGCGATGGTTTGTAGGAATCCAGAATGGCTAAGAGAGAGCAGAGAGAACCATAGTTCAAGTATGGCAAGATTAGGTTGAACTGTGCTCAGAGCCCCAAAGGATGACAGGCTGGCAAACTTGCAAATTGTCACAACCACATGTGAGGAGATATCTACTGTGATTTTGATTTGCATTTCCCTGGTGGTTAGTGATGTTGAGCACCTTATTATGTACCTGTTAGCCATTTGTATGTCTTTCTTCATTTGGAAAAATGTCAGTTCCCTTGCCCATTTTTTTAATAGGATTGCTTGTTTTTGTTTTTGCTATTGGGTTGTACAAATTCCTTATATATTTTGGATATTAGCCCCTTATCAGATGTATGATTTGTAATTATTTTCTCCCTTTTTGCTTTTATTGCTGGTGCTTTTGGCATCATGTCAAAAAGATCATTGCTAAGACCAATGTTAAGGAACATTTTCCCTATGGTTTCTTCTAGGAGTTTTATGGTTGTAGATTTATGCTTATGTCCTGAATCCATTTTGAGGGAATTTTGTGAGAAAGAGGTCCAATTTCATTTTTATGCATGTATGTATCCATTTTTCGTAACATCATTTATTGAAGGGACCATTATTTCACCATTGAGTATTCTTGGCCCCGTTGTCAAATACTTAGCTTTTGACATGCAGGTGTTTACTTCTGGACTCCCCATTCTTTTCCATTGGTCTCTGTGTTTCTGTTTTTATGCCAGTACTATACTGTTTTGATTACAGTGGTTTTGAAATTAGGAAGTGTGATGTTTCCTACTTTGTTCATCTTTCTTAGAATTGTAGGGAGATTTAATCAAAGGGTACAAACTTTCATTTAGAAGATGAATAAATTCTGGATTGTGATTATAGTTAATAATACTATATACACACTTCAAAGTTGCTAAGAGACTAGATTCTAAATGTTCTCACCACAAGAAAGAAATGAAAATGATATGATATGATATGATGGAAGTGTTAGCTAATGTTATGGTGTTAATTATATATATTATGATATATAAATGTTGGCGATCAACATGTTGTGCACCTTAAACTACTCAATGCTGTATGCCAATTATAGCTCAATAAAAAGAAAAATTGTCACAGCCAGAGTAGGGAGGACTATGGATGCTCAGGCATTGACTACCTGTCCCCTTCCTTGGTGGCAGCACCCAGGTAGTTAGTGTGGAGATGATTGACTGTTATGTGTGGGGACAACCAGTTTTTCTGGACCACACAGCTAGTCAGAGAATTAGAATTTGATCCCAGCACTTTCAAACACCAGCTGTTTTTCAGAGCAAGCTTTTCACCACATCCCACATTCCTACAGTGCACACTTTCTGAGGAATCTTCAGGAAAGAGGAGATACTTGAGCTAAGTTTTGAAGAGCCTTCTCAGCAAAGAGCTCTAAATAGGAGGGCACAGCATGTTTAGAGAAGTTAGAGCAGAAGGTATCTGAGTGTAGGCACAAAGTGGGCATGATAATGGAAAAGGAGCTTTGAAAAGAGTACAACTTAATACTGATAAATGGAAGTGCTACCCTGTAGTCCTGGAGTTACTGAGAAGATCATTAGCGTATGTTAAGCAGAATGACATGATGAAATTTGAGTTTAAATGAGTGGTGAATAAATTGAAAGGGAATTAAGCTGGACACTAGTAGATCAATTAGGAGATATTTCAGTAAATGGTAAGAAATGGTAACAAATCCAATTTAGGAAATGTGTGTGATGGAGAACAGGGACTGACTCTGACAGATATTAAGGACATCCAATGTAGGGGAAATGAGTGTGACAGAAGAGTCATTAAATGAGTTAATTAACACAAGAGAAGAAGGAGCTTCTGCTACCAAAGGTTCTCCAATTGGCTTGAAACCCTGCTGCAGGAGAGTTTGGGCAGATAATGTGCACCTTGCTAGAATTTTGCCTGCTACATAGATTTCTAGAAGAAATCCAGTTCTTGAACTTCCTAATATGTGAAGTGGAGGAATACCATCAGATCATATTGAATCGGGGGTATTTGCCTTTGTAATCCTCTTGATCTTGAATTACAGTTTCTGAGTCACTGCTAGATATAGAAAGTTGAACTCTAAAACTATATTTGGTTCAAATTCATTGTTTTACAATGGGTCATTTTTTCCTGATATTGAAGATGACAGCTTCACTTAAAAATATTATGCTAATCAAATGCACAGACCATTTCAGCATACTGTGGCATGACTATAGGTACCTACTCAGTTTGCATGTTCTATACATACTTTTTAAGAAAACAGCTCCATCTGCCATGATACACCCAGGAAAACTAATTATTTTTGAAGGTGTTGAAATGAATATATATTTAGCTTTATCTTTGTGTACATGACTAAATGTTATTGAGCATTAAGAAATAAAACCCTTTATGACCTTTTTAAAAAAGATACAATGCGGCATGATATCAAAGTCAATACCTAATTGCAAGCTAACAAGAGATGCTTTTACAATTACTTTAATGTTTACAAGGTTATGACTCACAAACAAATTACTTTCATGGTTGGGTTGAGTTTATACAAGACAAGGTGTGAATTTTAAAAATGAATCAACAAGTTGGGACAGATTTAGGTGTGGACATGTTTACGTAACTTGTTTAAATACGGGAGTAGAGAAGCAGAAAAACAAAACCTCTTTTAGCATGTTCAGTACCTAAAGAAGAATTTGTGCACAATTGTATTAATAAACATTTATGAAGATTGAATGAAAAATGGCATCAGGAAGGATATTGGGAAAAAATTAGTTAGCTAGGGTAAGTTGAAAGCTAGTGACACCTTCAATCCTTAAGATAATATGGAATAATGCCACTTGCAAATCTTTCACTTGCAACAGATGGAATGCAAACTCATTCCAAATGGCAGGCCACTCAACAGTGACTAATGAAATTAAACCAATACTGGTAGTATGAATCTATAAAAAAGGGAAATAGACAACCCAAGAAATTAAAATGGAATACTATTACTGTTTCATATCTAGAAATACACCTCATTCACAGGTGATGTCCTAGCTCACTCTGGTAATTGTCAGCCATACTTTTTATTCAATGCTGATTTCCTCTTTTGCAAATGTAGCCCTGCTATTGTTATGCATTTTACCAACATCTGCGCCCTGTATCCCTCAGACTGATTGTAAGAACAGACACTAAGCCTAATGCAGTTCTTACATACAATAGGTTTTCTGAAGAGTTGCCAAGGTCTTAAATAACTCTTCCCAGAACACTTAACAAGGGTCAAAGACTTGAGTCTTCTCTATGGTTCTGAAACCATACCAAGTGTCTTTTAACCAACTCTGCCCATGGGTAAGGCCAGTCTGCTCAAATGCAATCTCTGAGCAAGTTCAGAATTGTGCAGTGAGTAGAATGCTATGCATTACCATTTATATTACAGCTAAATTGGTCTTATTAAGAGATTAACTGTAGGACAAAAGATAACTCCCAGAAGCTTAAGAATTCTCTTTAAAAGTATATCTTAAAGAGGAGACTAGAAAAAANGGGGATTATATAACAAAGGTGTCCAAACATAGTATATAGATATGTATCCTAGTAAACATTTCTAACTCTGTGTGTATGCATTACTTATATAATATATATTATCATCATGCCTATGTTTAATTCTACACTTGATCTTAGCCAAAAGGCTGAAAAGCAATGCTTATGTTTAATTCTAATATTCTACATGGGTGAATCCACTAGATGCCTACATCATATTCCACTTTCTTGAGCTTTTCTGTTGCTAATAATTAGGGAATCATATCAAATTGTGTGTCACAGGTTCAAATCTTGACCCAGAATTTCTGTGATTCCAACTCTATTGCTAAGTAATTGGCAGCATCTTTTAGGGAGCTTTTACAATAAAGAGAACAATTTCTTCTTCTCCAGAAGTACTTAGCAAAGGATTGTGATACAAATACTCTTGCCCTGGGCTTACTGGCATTCTTTGTGCTCCCTGTCATTCTTGTGGGATTCCCAGAGACAATCATTCTTCCAGCTTTGGCTTAGAGCTACTTCTCTCAGCATTTCTAGAGCACCGCTAATATCCAGGCTCTTAGGTACAGAATCACAAGCTTCTTTCAAGGACTAATTCCACAGAAGAGTTTCTAAGAATCCTTGGAGATGGTCTACAGAGTATACATTTTCTTGATGACTGCAGTATAATTATTACTCAAGTGATTTCAAATGATCTTCACAGGTGCTGCTTTGCAAAGCTCTGCAAACCAGAACTATCCAAACTGTGTACCTGTACTTTGTAAGAATCCTGATGGATTTTTCATATGTCTGTGCCAGAAATCTGTGAGATATTATGAACATCACCTTCATTCTCTCCTATTGCCACATACTCAATTCTATTAACTCCACCTACATAGCACTCTCCTGAATCTCTTCATCCCAAACATCTTCACCATAGCTGATCCACCTCTCATGTGGATATTGTAAAACCCTTCTCTTTGATTTTCCCACATGTACCATTGATGTCCTGTGATTAGTCTTCATATGATAGTCAAGATATCTTTATAATAGTATACACTTACTATATTCTTTTTTAGTTAAAACCCTTCCAATGACTCCTGACTGTTTCTTAGATCCAAAATCCTTACTGTGGTCTATAGTGCCCCATCTGATCTGAGACCTGCCTACCTCAATAACTTCATCTCTTACAATACTCTCTCTTGACCTATGATCTCTGGTCATCTTCCAATATTATTTTCTTGTCTGCCTCAGGACCTTCACTCATGCTCTTCCCTCTTTGGGGAAATACTCTTTTGCAACTATCTATCTACTTCTTTATACAGTTATTCTTACTAATCCTTCACATTTTAACTTAAATATCACTTCTTCAGAGAATCCTTCAGTGACCACAGTTCACACCTTCTGAATAGGTAAGATCACCAGTTATTTACTCTCAGCACAATATTCATCACTAACCAATCACCACTGATATTAATAGTTGAATACTTATATTCTCCTTTAGACTTTAATCTCCAAATGGGCAAGGACTGTATCTTGATCTTGTTTACAATGTCTATACTACCATTTTCTCTATGCTTAGCTTGGAGTATTGCATCCACTAGGTGCTCAATAAATGTTTATCTATCACTTACTAGGTGTCTCTGGAAGTGCCTGCATAGCCTTTAGTTCAGTAAGGCTTGAATAATTACTTTATTAAACGGATTATACTATTAAGGCTTTGGGGTATATGAACAATTCCAATTTTTCCCTTATTTTTTGGTATGGGTAAAATTGTTCATATAAACAGCTTGTTCCTGAAAAATTATGTCTTTCTCTTTTAATCTCATAAGATATTTGCATAATAGATATAGTTGGTTATTTATTAAATGCTTCAGAGGGCTTTTCACTGTCCTAAATCTTTGTCTTCATCAGTATCTCTGGGGATTATTTATTATTTTTTAATTTTAGTGAGAGAGCAAGGAGGGGCAGAAAGAGAAAAAGAGAGAGAATCTTAAGCAGGCTCAGCATTTTCAGCACGGAGCCTGACATGGGGTTGGATCTCATGACCCTGAGATTATGATCTGAGCCGAAATCAAGAGTTCTGAGCCATGGAGGTGCTCCATCTCTGGGGATTTAGAGCTATTTTATTTTATTGTTTTCTTGGCTTAATATTAATCTCTGAAGTTAAAAATTAGTTATATGTACAAAACTATGTTTTTTTTTTTGTTGTTGTTGTTGTTTTGTTTTTTTTTCTTTCTTTTCTATGGCTGAAGTTTTACCTATTAACTAATGGTGATGTTTCTGTAATCTCTTTTTGGGTTTGGAATATGCATATGATTTTTTAAACCATGTCATATAGCCTGAAGGGGTGTCCACAGGATGAAAGAAAAACCACCGGAGTCACATCTGCTCTTGCAGATGGTAATAAGTCATACTACCTGCATGTTGATTATACTGATACCAAGACACATTTGGACCTGCACACAAGAATGGATTTTTATACAGTTACTGCTAATTGGATTACTCTTGTGTTTCTTTTTGAACTATATAAGAGAAACTCAGAAATATGTCTTATTTCTCTTCATATCATCCTTCAAAGGTTTCAAATGAACAAAGGCTTAATAATGAGAATAACTTATTTACATATTAACATCTGTGTACTAATTAAAAATGAAATAAAGATGAACACATCTTGCAATTTTTTATTCTGGATTTCATTTTATTTTCAGCCTCTCAACATATGGATGCTGAAATCTGTGCTTGGGTATATAGACTTAGTGCTTCTTTTTGGAAAAAAAAAAAAAATGTGATCTTTGGGCTAAGTCGGACAATGATTTATTTCTCTGGCTTAAACCTAAGAGGTCTTCTCCAGTTACTATTTTATTTTTTAATGTAATTACTCAACTCATATATCAATATGTTCTCATTGCAAAATATGTAAGCAAGACAGATAAAGCAAAAGTCATTTTTGGTAGCCCCATCTACCTTCTACCATTATTTTTCTCAACACCGACCATGATTAGATGTTTGATATATGCTTTTGCTAGACTTTAAAGCATACTTCATACATATATGTACCTACAAAACAAAAGAAATTGGCGATTTAGAAAAGCATGAACAGTATACGTATTAACATGTAATGTTCTCCTGATAGTATAGTATCCCTTGAAGGCTGTTAAATGTCTTCACATACTATAAAATAATGCTTATTTTTCAGCACCCTGACCATTGAATTGTTGGACATTGAGATTGCTTTACATTTTATGTTAGTCCAAACTCATTACACAGAAAATCTTGTTCATGCCTTTTGCTTTTTGTGAAGATATCAGAATATTACCAGGTAAAATAAACCTGTGTTTTAAAATTTTATAAATACAAATACAATTCATATAGTTTCTGACAATTTACATTTTCAATCATAGTTTATAAGAATATGTCTTTATATGATTTCATTGATATTCTCATTTTAAAAATATTATTCCCAATGTAATGAGTGAAAAATGATACATATTTTATTTTCATTTTCTTTATTCTTTTTTTGTTGTTGTTTATTCATGACCAAAGCAATTCCAGTGATGTCTTTTTTAAATGTTTTTATTATTATTATAATTATTATTATTATTTAATTTTTAAAATTTACATCCAATTTGGTTAGCATACAGTGCAACAATGATTTCAGGAGTAGATTCCTTACTGCCCCTTACCCATTTACCCCATCTTCCCTTCACAACCCCTTCAGTAACCCTCTGTTTGTTCTTCATATTAAAAGTCTCTTATGTTTTGTCCCCCTTGCTGTTTTTATATTATTTTTGCTTCCCTTCCCTTATGTTCATTTGTTTTTATCTTAAAATCCTCATATGAGTGAAGTCACATGATATTTGTCTTTCTCTGACTAATTTCACTTAGCATAATACCCTCTGGTTCCATCCATGTAGTTGCAAATGGTAAGATTTCATTCTTTTTGATTGCCAAGTAATACTCCATTGTATATATATATCACATCTTTATCCATTCATCCATTGATGGACATTTGGGCTCTTTCCATGCTTTGGAAATACTATTGTCGATAGTGCTGCTATAAATATTGGGGTGCATGTGCTCCTTCAAAACAGCATACCTGTATCCCTTGGACAAAGACAAGTGCAATTGCTGCATATTAGGGTAGTTTTATTTTTAATTTTTTGAGAAACCTCCATACTGTTTCCAGAACGGCTGTACCAGTTTGCATTCCCACCAGCAGTGCAAAAGAGAGCCTCTTTCTCCACATCCTTGCCAGCATCTGTTGTTGCCTGACTTGTTAATGTTAGCCATTCTGACAGGTGTGAGGTGGTATCTCATTGTGGTTTTGATTTGTATTTCCCTGATGATGAGTGGTGTCAAGCATCATTTCATGTGTCTGTTGGCCATCTGGATGTCTTCTTTGGAGAAGTGTCTGTTCATGTCTTTAGCTCATTTCTTCCATTTTGAGTTTATGTTTGTGTATGGTGTAAGGAAGTGGTCTAGGTTCATTTTTCTGCATGTCGCTGTCCAGTTTTCCCAGCACCACTTGCTGACAGTCTTTATTCCACTGATTATTCTTTCCTGTTTTGTCAAAGATGAGTTGGCCATATGTTTGTGGGTCTATTTCCGGCTTCTCTATTCTGTTCCATTGATCTGAATGTCTATTCTTGTGCCAGTACTATACTGTCTTGATGATTATAGCTTTGTAGTACAGCTTGAAGTCTGGAATTGTGATGCCTCCTGCTTTCATTTTATTTTTCAAGACTGCTTTGGCTATTCGGGATCTTTTCTGGTTCCATATAAATTTTAGGATTGTTTGTTCTATCTCTGTGAAGAATAGTGGTGTTATTTTGATAGGGATTGCGTTGAATATGTAGATTGCTTTGGGTAATATTGCCATTTTAAGAATATTTGTTCTTCCTATCCAGGAGCATGGAATATTTTTCCATTTTTTTGTGTCTTCTTCAATTTCTTTCATAGGCTTTCTATAGTTTTCAGAGTATAGATTTTTCACCTCTTTGGTTAGTTTTATTCCTAGGTATTTTATGGTTTTTGGTGTACTTGTACATGAGATCAATTCCTTGATTTCTCTTTCTGTTGCTTCATTGTTGGTGTATAGGAATGCAACTGATTTCTCTGTATTAGTTTTATATCCTGCCACTTTGCTGAATTCATGGATCAGTTCTGGCAGTGTTTTGGTGGAATCTTTTCGGTTTTCCATATAGAGTATGATGTCATCTGTGAAGAGTGAAAGTTTGACCTCCTCCTGGCTGATTTGGATGACTTTTATTTCTTTGTGTTGTCTAATGGCTGAGGCTAAGACTTCCAATACTATGTTGAATAACAGTGGCAAGACTGGACATCTCTGTCTTGTTCCTGACCTTAGGGAGAAAGCTTTCAGTTTTTCCCCATTGAGGATGATATTAGCATTGGGTCTTTCATATACGGCTTTTGATCTTGAGGTATGATCCTTCTATCCCTGCTTTCTTAAGGGTTTTTTCAAGGTAGGATGCTGTATTTTGTCAAATCCTTGCTCTGCATCTATTGAGAGAATCATGTGGTTCTTGTCCTTTCTTTTATTGATGTCATGAATCATATTGATTGTTTTGCAAATATTGAACCAGCCCTGTATCCCAGATGTAAATTCCACTTGGTCGTGGTGAATAATTTTGCTAATGTATTATTGGATCCAGTTGGCTAATATTTTGTTAAGGATTTTTGCATTGATGTTCATCAGGGAAATTGGTCTATAGCTCTCCTTTTTGGTGGGGTCTTTGTCTGGTTTTGGAATCAAGGTAATGCTGTCTTCACAGAAAGAGTTTGGAAGGTTTTCTTCCATTTTTGTGTTTTTGGAACAGCTTCTCAAGAGAATTGGTGTTAACTCTTCCTAAAATGTTTGGTAGCATTCCCCTGGAAAGCCATCTGACTCTGGACTCTTATTTTTTGGGAGATTTTTGATGACAAATTTGATCCCTTTACTGGTTATGGGTCTGTTCAAATTTTCTATCTCTTCCTATTTCAGTTTTGGTAGTTTATTTGTTTATAGGAATTTGTCCATTTCTTCCAGATTGCCCATCTTATTGGCATATATTTGCTCATAATATTCTCTTATTATTGTTTTAATTTTGCTGTGTTGGTTGTGATCTCTCCTCTTTCATTCTTGATTTTATTTATTTGGGTCATTCCTTTTTCTTTTTATCAAACTGGCTAGTGGTTTATCAATTTTATTAATTCTTTCAAAGAACCAGCTTCTGGTTTCACTGATGTGTTCTACTGGTTTTTTGTTTGTTTGTTTCAATAGCATTGATTTCTGCTCTAATCTTTATTTCCTGTCTTCTGCTGGTTTTGGGTTTTATTTGCTGTTCTTTTTCCAGCTATTTATGGTGTAAGGTTAGGTCATGTATCTGAGAACTTTCTTCCTTTAGGAAGGCCTGGATTGCTATATACTTCCCTCTTATGACTGCCTATGCTGTGTCTCAGAGGTTTTGGGCTGTGGTGTTATCATTTTCATTGGCTTCCATACACATTTTAATTTCCTCTTTGGTTAGTCTCTCTTTTTTTTTTTTTTTTTCTTGTGGTTGATTTCGAGTTTCATAGCATTGTGGTCTGAAAATATGCATGGTATGATCTCGATCTTTTTGTACTTATTGACGGCTGATTTCTGTCCCAGAGTGTGATCTATTCTGGAGAACGTTTCAGGTGCACTGGAGAAGAATGTATATTCCACTGCTTTAAGATGAAATGTTCTGAATGTATCTGTTAAGTCCATCTGGTCCAGTGTGTCATTCAAAGCAATTGTTTCCTTGTTGATTTTCTGTTTACGTGATCTGTCCATTGCTGTAAGTAGGGTGTGGAAGTCCCCTACTATTATGGTATTATTATCAATGAGTTTATGTTTGTGATTAATTGATTTATATGTTTGGGTGCTTTCCCATTTGGAGCATAAATGTTTACAATTGTTAGGTCTTCTTGGTGGATAGACCCCTTAATTATGATATAATGCCCTTCTTCATCTCTTGTTATAGTTTTTATTTTAAAGTCTGGGTTGTCTGATATAACAATGGCTACTCCAGCTTTCTTTTGTCGACCATTAGCATGATAAATGGTTCTCCATCCCTTTACTTTCAATCTGAAGGTGTCTTTAGGTCTAAAGTGGTCTTTTGTAAACAGCATATAGATGGATCGTGTTTTCTTAACTATTCTCTTTCCCTGTGTCTTTTGATTAGAGCATTTAGTCCATTGACATTTAGATTGAGTGCTGAAAGATATGAGTTCATTGCCATTATGTTTCTTGTAGAGTTGGAGTTTCTTGTGGTCTCTGATCCTTTCTAGTCTTTGTTGCTTTTGGTCTTTTTTATTTTTTCATCTTTTCTCTCAGAGAGTTCCCCTTAAAATTTCTTGCAGGGCTGGTTTAGTGGTCACAAACTCCTTTAATTTTGTTTGTCTGGGAAACATTTAATCTCTCCTTCTATTTAAATGACAGCCTTTCTAGATAAAGAATACTTGGGTGCATATTTTTCCAATTCAGCACATTGAATATATCGTCCCTCTTCTTTCTGGCCTGCCAAGTTACTGTGGATAGGTCTGCTGCAAACCTGATCTGTCTTCCCTTGTAGGTTAAGGACTTTTTTCCCTTGCTGCTTTCATGATTCTTTCCTTGCCTGAGTATTTTGTGAATTTGACTATGATATGCCGTGTTGATGGTCGGTTTTTGTTGAATCCTGTGAGAGTCCTCGGTGCTTCCTGGATTTTGATGTCTGTCTATCCCCAGGTTAGGAACGTTTTCTGCTATGATTTACTCACACAGCCCTTCTAGCCCTTTTTCTCTCTTCATCTTCTAGGATCCCTATGATTCTGATGTTGTTCCTTTTTAATGAGTCACTGATTTCTCTTATTCTTAAATCATGCTCTTTTCCCTTAGTCGCTCTCTTTTTTTTTTTTTCTGTTTCATTATTCTCTATAATTTGTTCTCTATACCGCTGATTCCCTGTTCTGCCTCATCCATCCTTGCCACCGTGGCATCCATTCAAGATTGCAGCTCAGTTATAGCATTTTTTATTTCATCCTGACTAGCTTTTACTACTTTTATCTCCATAGAGAGGGATTCTAATCTATTTTTGACCCTAGCTAGCATTCTTATTATTGTGATTCTAAATTCTGGTTCAGACATCTTGCTTGTATCTGTGTTGATTAAGTCTCTTGCTGTTGTTTCTTCCTCCTCTTTCTTTAGTCGTGAATTTCTTTTGTTTCATCATTTTGAAGGGAGGAAAGGAATTAATAAAGTAAAAAAAAAATAAGTTAAGAAATTGAAAACAACACACATAGACACACAGAATCAAATAAATGATGCTAGACCCTAGGTGTGTTTTGGTTTGGTTATGGAAAGGAGCTTGACTGGTTAGAGAAAAAAGGGAAAAAAGAAAAAAAAAAAAAAGGAAAATGTTTGAAAATTTGAGAAAACGAAAACAATGAAATAGAATAAGTTGAAATGATGGAAGTAAAATGAAATTTGAAAAATTTACAAAAAAGTAAAAAATTTAGTAGGAAAAATAAAGAAACTGTTTTTAATAAAAATTGAAAATAAAAATATTTTTTTCTCTTTCTGTAAAAGAAACGAAAAGAAAAAAAAAAAAAAGAAAATTGAATAGATGGACCAGCGAAAAGACTGAAATACTATTGAAATTACATTGTTTTCCCCTAGAAGTCAAACTATGAAGCACTTTATAGTCCGTAAATTAAGCAGCTGGAGAGATTTATACTGATCCTGAAGAGTGAGGTTGGCCCAGTTGGGCGAGGTTTGGTGTAACGGCTCCATTCTCCACTAGATGGTGCTGCTTAGCTTACTGGGGTGGATTGTTGTGGCACCTGTGGGTGTGTATGTGCATAAGTGGGTGAGGTGAAAATGGCATCTCCTAGCTATCCAGTCTGTAGGATCAGAACTCTGTGCTCTCCCTGACCAGCAATTGTACACCCGTCCTGTCTCTGGCTTCTGTTCACTCCCTGCTTTTACACTGTCCGTGACCAAACTGTCAGGTTGCCAGGCGGTGCCTCCCTCCTGAGTTTTATCTCAGATGTGGCTGTGTTTCCCCACCCCTCAATTCCAAGGGACTGTGATTTTGATCTGTTTGTGGGACTGTGCTGCTGCTGATGCCCAGAGACTGTGGCTGGGTGCTAGCCCACCCCAGAAAAAGTTCCCGTGATTGTGTAGCAGCAGCATTTCAGGAATCATGGAAAATCACAACACACATCTGGCACCAAGCTTCACCCTTAATGAGCTTGTTCCAGCACCAGTGAATGTGGTTGTTCTCTGGGGTCTGCTGGGACCAGGTGGCCACACAGCCTCTACTAATTGTCCTTCCAGCAGTGGAACTGCTTCTCCCCGCATGGCCCGAGGACCTCCCAGACCCCACTCTACTCCTGGGGATTCACCCTCCCACCAGTACACCACCAGGTATTGAGCTGCAGAGCTCCAGACTCTGTGCTCCCCCTGTTTATAGAGTCTTAATGGAGTTTAAACCCTCTCCTTTCTCCTTTTTCAGTTTTTAGTTTAGTCCCTGTGGCTGTTTCCACTTTTCCACTTTCTCTCCAGCTGCTTTTGTAGGGGGTGCTTTTCCCATACTCTCCCCCCATCTCCGTCCTCTCTCCATAAGTAAAAACAGCTCCCTGCCCTGCGTGGCTTCTCTCTCTCCCACTTTACCTCTCCATGCCATGTACCTGCTGAGTTCTCTGGTTCAGGTTGTGCAGATTGTTGTGTTAATCCTCTAATCAGTTTTCTAAGTATGCAGGATAGTTTAGTGTTGATCTGGCTATTTGTCAAGGATGAGAGATGGAAAAAAAAAAAAAAAAACTTCCATGCTGTTCTGCCATCTTGGCTCCTCCTCTCCAATGATCTCATTTTCTTCATTCTTAGTTAATATTCTTTCATAGGTTTATTGGCATTTTTATTTCCTCTTCTGTTTATTTCCATGCACACTTTTTTCTTTTGGGTTTGGTTAATTCTTTTAAGAAACTAAATTAAAGGAATTATGGAGGTATTTTAGGTATTATTTATATTTCAAATATTTTTCTTTCATTGTTTACTTCTAAAAGAGTTTATTTTTTTTTACACAGAAGGTTTTATAATGTGGCATGCTTAACAGTTTCTTCCTTGTGTCTCTGTTTAGTGTTGTAGTTAGATTTTATCTTTCTAAAGTTACAATAATGTCAACCTATACAATATTTTTCTGCTTTATTTTTGAAAGTTTTATTTATTTATTTTTATTGTGTGTGCCACTCATGCACTCTCATGCACAGGCAGAGAAAAGGGAGAGCCTGACATGGGGCTTGAACTCATGAATGGTGAGATCATGACCTGAGCTGAAATCAAGAGTTGATGCTTAACAAACTGAGCCACCCAGGTTTCCTAATTTTGTTTTTTATATTTGTCTTCCATAACTTATCTGGGATACAGCTTCATGAATAATATGAGGTAGGACCCTAATCTAATTATTAATATTTTTTAACTAGATACATCCTTTGATTTTTTCAATAGACTGTGGAATAGCAAATGTGAGGGGCTTAGTATGACATCATCAATTATTTTATTATAGTTTAAGTATGATTTTAAATATTATCAACTTATATTGTATGTAAATTTAAAGCTTTCCAGACCTTGTCAAGTTAATTTAGGTATCTTTCAATAGTATGTGTTTGAATGACCTAAAATGTTTATTTTATTGCCTATAGTAGTTTACTTTGAAATTTAATAAAAAGAAAATTTTTATCTTAACGAAATTTAATAGTTTAAGATCTACCCTGTGAACAAAATCGGGTTGACACTGTAGGTCATGGAACAATTTACCAGCCCTTGAGGCTTTAAAAAGCCTGGCAGCTGAAGAATAAGCAGGCTAGAGGTGATCTCCAGGGAGAAAGTAATATGAAGGAAGGTCACTAATGATTTAAGGAGACTTGATGATGATAGTTCATAAAAGGGATAGGAGCTGGATATATGATGCAACGGAAAATTTGTGTGCTAGTGCAAGACACATGTATTTGTCATGATTAATCACAATTGCTAATGGGAAAGTTTCTATGTTACTTCTCTGCCTTATTGAATTTTGCTACCTTCAGTTAAAAAAGCAATTGCTATTAGTCTGCATTTTAAGAGATATTATAGTAGCAGAGGTGAGAAATAAGCAGAAACAGAAGATAGTGATTTGAGATAGAAGTTCTATGCTCAAAAAACATGGAAGATGTGAGTTGGGATACACTCCTTTTACTGTGTGCAAGTCTACTAGGGAAGGGTTATTAGTTTGTCTTGTTATACTTAAGACTCTGAAAGGTGAAGTGATTTACTTTCAGGTCATACTATTAGTGGTAAAACTGGATCTATGGACTTCCCTTTTCATTTCCCTTTCTACACTCCCTCTAGGTCATGTGCCCAGTCAAATAGGAATCTATTTCATGTTGCTCAGAACAGATGTCAGGACCTATTTCTCCACATTTCAGTTAATGATATCACCAATAAATAAGTTGCCTAGGCCCAAAATGTAAGAGTCTTCCTTGATTTTTCTTTTTAAAATTATCCTTATCTAATCCTCCAGTCAATTATAAATACAATATACATTCGAGCCACGTATTGAAGTCCTCTTCCCTTACACCATTTACTTTGTCAAAGCCACTATCACCTCCCAGTTAGACTACTGTAAGAAGCTATTCAGAATTCTTGCTTTTTTATTGCTCTTTCTATTTCATTTGCCACCTAGCAACCAGGTTTACATGTATCTTACCTCTATCTATTTCTATATCTTTATAATAAATTATATTTAACATGATTTACATCAGATCAGATTCTTGCTTCAGATTCTTCAGTGACTTCCCACATCACTTTGTGTACAATCATTATATGTCTCCCTGGACAATTAAGGCCCTTCATGATCTGGTCCTTGCTTGCTTCTCTAACTCATTTCCTTACATTCTTCCACTTGTTTAGTATGGTCCATGCACAGTGGATGATTCCATTTTATCATATAACCTTCATGTTCCTTCCTTAAAGTGTTTTCATGGGTCCTTTCACGCCCTGGAATAGTTGACACCAGGCCTTTATATGTCTGGTATCTCTTTATCATTCAGATCTCAGCTTGAATATCATTTCCTCAGAGAGGCCTTTCCTCAAAGGTTATTCTGACCATTTAGTTTCTGCCAGGTACTCTTTAGATAATTATCTCATATGAAGATTCACAGCACTTACTACTACTCAGGATTACATATTAACAAACCCCACAAAACTCACCATGATTACTTGCTTTCTCTACTAGAATACAAGCTTCGGGAGAGCAGGGTCTTTGTCTGGCCTATTTGTTCATTAATTTCCAGTGCCTAGAATAGGTCCCGGCACATAATAACAAATCTTGAGCAATGAAGACTGGAAAGCTGAGAAAGACTTGTTCACACCATGTTTTGTCTGAACCTTTTTAAAGTCCAGAAAATTGGATGTGAGTTCTATGCATTATTGTGCATCATCAATAAGTTACTTAACTTCTTTAAGTTTTCTCATTTGACAATTGTAACAATTGTAATAGTGATAATAATACAATGTACTTCATCAACTTATTGTCAGAATATTAACTGGAATAATGCAAGCAAGGTGACAGGCCTTGTGTCTGGCATATAGTATATATTAAATTAAGAACTCAGCCCCAAACCCTAGCTGTAGATCCTGCAGTGGTTTGTGAATTGTTTTCAGACCCTCTTGGCTCTGGTCTGAAAATTCCTGGAAAACACTGTTTAGACAATTGCCCATAGACCAGAGAGATTTTGTGGAAGTCCAGGTTCCCAGTGGAGAAGTTCCAACACAACACTAGAACAAAAAACTATGGGTTTGGATCCGTTAGAGAGGGAAAGTAACTTACATCAACCACTCTCATGGCAGCACAGCTTACAGACACGAAAAGTCTTCTTAGTTGTAATAAATTAAAACCAGAAATAAAAAATGAGATATTATAATTGATACTACAGAAATACAAAGCATCATAAGAGAATACTATAAACAATTATACACCAATAAATGGGATAATCTATAAGAAGTGGATCAATACTAGGAACATAAAACTTACCAAGTTTTGAATTATGAATTCTTACCAAGTTAAGAATTATGAAGAAATAGAAAATCTGAACAGTTTACAATTATTAGTAAGGAGGTTGACTTAGTAATTAAAAATATCCAAATAAAGGAAAACTAAAGACCAGATGGCTTCCCTGGTGAATTCTAGCAAGCATTTAAAGAATTAATGCTAATCTTTCTCAAAATCATCCAAAAATTGAAGAGGAGGGAAAACTTCCAAATGCATTTTATGAGACCAGAATTATTCCAACACCAAAGCCAGATAAGGACACTACAAGAAGACTACAGACCAGTGTTCCTGATAAGCATGCAAAGAGAAATTCTCAACAAAACATTAGCAAAGAGAATTTAACAATATATTAAAAGGATTATTAAAATCCCATCATTATTAAGTGTGATTTATTTCTTGGATGCAAGGATGGGTCAACATATACAAATCAATAAATGTGATACATCACATTAATGTAATAAAGGGTTAAAATCATATGATAATTTCAATAGATGCGGAAAAAGCTTTTGACAAAATACAACATCGCTTCATGGCAAAAACTCTTATCAAATTGGGCAT
The DNA here is from genome assembly GCF_008692635.1 of Crocuta crocuta. Taxonomy (NCBI): domain Eukaryota; kingdom Metazoa; phylum Chordata; class Mammalia; order Carnivora; family Hyaenidae; genus Crocuta; species Crocuta crocuta. The sequence goes on along the minus strand of NW_027551564.1, from coordinate 1,683,274 downwards.
AGAAGGAACGCACCTCAATATAATAAAAGCCATATATGATAAGCCCACAGCTAACATCATACTCTATAGTGAAAGTAGGAAATCTTTCCTTTAAGATCAGAAAAAGACAAAGGTGCCCACTCTCACCACCACTATTCAATATGGAAGTCATAGCCAGAGAAATCAGACAAGAATGAGAAATGAAAGGCAACCACATTTGAAAGAAAGAAGTAAAACTGAATTTGTTTGCAGATGATGATATTATATGTAGAAATTTCTAAAGACCCCACCAAAAAAAATTTGACAAAATATTAGAAAAGTTTCAGAATACAAAATTGACATGCAGAATCAGTTGCTTTTCTATACACTAACAACAAAATCTCTGAAAAAGAAATAAAGAGGGGTGCCTGGGTGGCTCAGTTGGTTAGGTGGTCAGCTCTTGATTTTTGGCTCAGGTCATGATCTCCTGGTTTGTGAGTTCCAGCCCTGTGTCAGATGGTGTGCTGACAGTGAGGAGCCTGCTTGGGATTCTCTCTCTCTCTCTCTCTCTCTCTCTCTCTCTTTCTCTCTTTCTCTCTCTCTCTCTCTTTCTCTCTCTCTCTCTCTCTTTTTCTCTCTCTCTCTCTCTTTTTCTCTCTGCCTCTGCCCACTCACATTCTCTCTTTCTAACTAACACTACTGTGGTAATAATTTCATAAATGTATAATTCCTGTATAATGTGTAATGTTGAGTCAACACATTGTACACCATAAACGTAGACAATGTTATGTGTCAATTATGTCCCTATAAAGCTATAAATAACATGATAATTAAAAGGGGAAACAGTTAAGAGACAGAACTAGTTTAAAAATTTGGTGTCAACTCTTAAGTGACATTTCTGAAGCCTCTCAATTTTTAATTTCTAGAACAATGTTTCTAACTGGGGAGGAAAAAGAGGTTTTCTTGTTTGTTTATGAAGTATGAGAAAGTAGGAAGGCAAAGATAAACTACCTTGAAAACTCATCTTTCCTTACCCTTGGATGGATCTACTTCCTCTTTTTCACTTTTTTTTTTTTTTAAACCAATTCAGGTATGAACATAGAAGGAGAATCAGGAAACAGAATAGACTAAAATTCTCTGTTTTATTCATCACATGGTTAAATGTGTACTGTTAGTGGAATTCACGAACTCTATACAATTTAGTCTACCCTCCCGGTGCAATTAGCTGTATTATAAGCAGAAAACCTGAGACGGAGACAAGAAGATGATCAGTTTGTTAGTTCAGGACTAGTGTTTGGCTATTTCTAGTATACAGGATTTAAGTTTATCTAAGATTGTAGACAAGTCTTTCCTACCAACCAAATAATCCTCTGTTCTTTACAAACAACCACAATTTGGAGTCCCATTTAATTTGTTCCTGAAGACAAACAGGAAGGGGAAGAAGTGAAATTCTTAAGACTGCGATATAAACAATTGCCCAATGAAAGGATGTAGACTGTTATAACCAGGTTCTCTGTGACCCTCTCACTCCTTCATGCTCTTCTTTTCCTGGAATTAAACCAGAAGGAAATTAATCTGGTTAGCAGGAATTTCTCTTGTTTAAAGGTTATTTACAAGAAGGAAGAAAACTATACAAAATGTTTTTTGGGTAACAGCATAAACTGAAACGATCCAAGCCTCAGTCAGCACTTCAACTATGCGTGACAACTCTTGTTGGAGCGTCTGCCGTGACTCAAATCTTTAATCTGGGAAGATAGAAGGACGCGATTGGCTGGGAATGTCTAACTTTACATTCGTAGTAAGAAATCAACTACATAATGAACTTTGGCACCTCCAGATTCAAGAAAACACAAGCACTATGCAGTAGATTCTCCCCTTCTGCCTATTTTTCTCTTAACTAAAAAGTCAGTAAAATCCTTAGTTTGACATATCGTTAAGAGATCTGGTTTTATCTGATTTTAGATTTCTCCTCTCATTTGCCCGAGCTCTGCTGATTCCTTCTCTATGCTTCTCGATCTTTCTGTGGAACATTTTCTTTACTTTCCGAAGAAGTTTGCAGTAGGGTTTTAGGTAGAGTGTGGAATGGAGATGAATGCAGGGGATCTGATCCCAGGGCAGCTGCTTCCTTTGTGGATTTTCACGTAAGTCACTTAACTTCCCCATGTTTTGCTTTTTTCTCTCTCTAAATGAGACCTAAATGACAACTTCATGGGATTTACACGAGGATTAAAAGAGGTAATAAATGAGATATCTTTAGAAAGGTTTCTAGCACATTGGAACTGCTATGCACATATTAGATACTATCTTTATTTCCAGTGGAAGATTTCACTGGTTCAGTTTCACCTGCATTTGTTCAAATTTCACTTTTATTAACCAGTCTTTTCAAAAGTATTTTTGAAGAAGTTCTCAGCATCATATTCTGCCAGCTGCCTGTACTAATTGTTTACTGCCCAAGAAACAGTTCTGTGCTGGACATCATCATCATGATTAATTCAATGATCATTTTCTCTACCTTGTAAATAGCATCCAGTTCCCTTTTGGTGAATTCTCTCTGTACCACCTTTAGGTACAATTTGGCAGAAGGTGATTTCTTCCCCTCAAGTCTAATTGGGAATTCTTGGAATTCAGAGAATTTGATTAGTGGGCAGAGTGACAGATGGAAAATGGTTGGACCTGTACATTCCACCTGGATGCATTTCTCAAGTTTCTCCTTCTAACTTAGACCCTGAACACTACCCGATTGCCACCCAAGTTCTCCTCTTAGTCCTAAGTGCTCCTCCTGCGTTCATCCTATATTCATTTACCCAGGCTTGGTCAGAGTAAACTTTTTTTACTCAAAACTTCATGAATCCTACCTGGTACAGGTTCTTTCTCTGTGTGTTAGAGCTGCAACTCTGCTTCCTACCCACACATTCCACACATGCCCCGGTGTTTTGCTCTGTTGTATTCTGTGTGCTCTGCCCAGATGCTTCTGTGCCTTTTCCGCTGCAGCAGTTGTGAGCATATTTCATTTTACTACATTTGGCAGAAAGAATTGTTTCTTGATTAGTATCTGAGTTGAAAATGGTTTCTCAATTGAGCAAAAGTATCAAAGCTGTACTAGACTTGTTTATAATAGCCTATTTCCTCAGCTCTTTCTACGGAAATCTGCTGAGGTCCTTGCTTGATAATGAGTGGGTGTGTTATGGTCGTGTGCCATGTAATCACACCATCTGGCTGATACTTATTGGCCCAGGGATGTGTATCTACCCCAAGGCAGCAAGTCCACGTTTCAGCAAGGCAGAAACTTATGACTTGCATAGCCTGGCTCAAAAAAATGTAAAGAGATCCAATCAGATCCATCATTTAGGAATTTAGAATTAGGAAACATACCTGCTTAAGGCAGTTAACCTTCAGGACATCATTGCAATGATGTGTGAAGAGCTGCTTATTGTGTAGAGGGAGCTGAAGTACTCACTTGGAGAAATGTGCAAGCTAATGTAGAAAGGGAACTTTGCAAGAGGGGTGGATGAATGGAATAGTCTAGCAGGAAAAGCAGAAATGCATGAAAATGTGACCCCAAGGGGACCTTTAGTTTCTGACGGCTTTCCTAGTCTAGCTCCTGTGAGACCTGGCTAGACAGCACTACTGCTCTCAAATTTCTGGGTTCTTTATATAACCTTAAATTATTATATAGTACTATTTTTTCCCCTGTGATCTGTGAAGCCAAATGTTTCCTGCTTAAAGCTGATACTATGACACTTTCTATTTACCATTATTGTACTTTCTGACAGTAAGACATCAAGATTATTTCCTTTAAACAGCATGAGAATTTTCATATAATGTTGTTGTTTTTTGTTAAATTGTTGGCTTTGCATATGCCTCTCCTTCTTTCTAGATTTCCTCTTCATCTTATTTTCTAGGTGATAGAGATCGGTTCAAATACCATTAGGCATTGGTACCTATAGCTGGTGCAGCTCACTTCTCTGTGACCATTCGAGAGCACCATGGTTCAATCAGATGTTTAAAGCTCTTCAATTTTTCCCTTTAGAGAAAAGGATTAATATGCATTTTCAAGGTGACAGTTGCTTCATTCAGATGTCATGTAACCATCCCCACCCCCTCTGCTTTTGTAAATGCCCAAATCCCTTTGAAAAATATTGCAGAAAATCTTTTAGGAGTTTCTTGGAATCATGCTCTTACAATAGTACAATGAATTTTACAAACTTGAGCTACTGAAGTAATATTGCATGGTGGTCAACACCACAGTGTCTGGAGCTGTATTTGCTTTTATCTCAGCCTTTACAATTTACTAGTTGTTGTTTTGGTTAAGTGCCTTAATTTCTCTAATCTATATGTTTAAAATGGTGATATAAGGGGCCCCTGGATGGCTTGGTTGGTGGAATGTCTGGCTGGCTCAGGTCATGATCTTGCAGTTTGTGAGTTCAAGCCCCACATTGGGCTCTGTGCTGACAGCTCAGAGCGTGGCACCTGCTTCAGATTCTGTGTCTCCATCTCTCTGCCTCTCTCTCACTCCTGCTCTCTTTTTCTCTCTGTCTCTTTCAAAAGTAAATAAAAAACATTAAAAAATATTAAAATGTTGATAATGATAGTGCCTGTGTGTAACAGTTAGAGGATGGGATAATCTGCTAAAACAACAAAATCTGTAACAACTGTGGATGAAAAAAATACAGGAATTTCTTTCTGACTTACATAATAGTCCAAAGGGAGGGGAGCATTTAGAGTGAGAAAGTGACATTGTAAATACTCAGCTGCAACATGTGAGTCCAAGGTGTCTACTAAAATTTTCACCATCTCTATCTAGCAAAAAGGAGAAAAGAGGAGAGATCTCATGAGAATTGCATTATAGGAAATACCTGGGTATTTGCACAAACATTACATCCTTACCCTTTGCTGAAGGTCACCCTGAGCCTGAAGGTATGTGGTGAAACGTTCTATGGGTGAGCAACCACATGCCTGGCTTCAAGACTGGGGAAGATGAAAAGAATGGCTAATAATGATATTTAGTTTCCTGCTACAGTGCTCTGAAAGCTGCTGTGAGATTTAAATTAGTTAATATAACTGAACTATTTGCAAATGACTTAACACTCAGAAAAAGGGTAACTTCATATATAGATTCCCAGTTACATGTCAGTTCATTTCCAAAAGCATTTACATTGCTTCTTTGGGAGGAAAATAAAAGTTTTCTCTAAAAACAGTATAGTATATACACAATATACACAACATAGTACATGATCTCATTTAGGGTTCCTCAGTCTTGATAGTATTGACATTTCAGGATACTGGGTTGCTATTCTGTGCATTCTAGAATGTTTAGCAGCTATATCCAATAGATGTCAATAGCTCTATATACCCCTAGTTTCCGTAACCCAAAACATCTCAAGACATTGTTAAATATTTCCTCCAGTGGGAAACGGGAGCGTGAGCAAAACTGTCTCCATTTGAGAATCATTGTTCTAATCTCATCAACTCATTATTATTATCAATGTACTTGTTGATTTCAATTAACCTGTTGAAAAAAATTAAGAATCTCTTTCCCATTCAGGCCAGTGAACTGGAGATAACATTCATGACTATTAACTAATGAGAACAGTTTGAAAATTTGTCATGTCAAGACATCTTCTCTTGGGTTTTCTGGGCTTTTCTACTTGTTCATTGAATTAAAAAAAATTAATGATTCTCTGTTTTCAGCTGATGTGAACTTTTTCTTGACCCTTCCTAAAACTCTAAATGAATCTTAAAACTTGCAAGGGCTTTCTCTACAGTATAAACCACAAACTGGCCAGCAGCAGGTGAATTTGTGTTCCTTAGAGATTCTGATGGAAGAGTGGGTAAATGGCTGGAGTTCCCTACAGGGACATTTGGAAAAATGTTGTCTGAAAATGCCATAGAAAAGCCCTCAAAATAGCAATACACATTTTTCAAATCACCAATTATGCCTAAAGGGACTGTGACTCCTTAGTGGATAGGAAATTTTGTGCACCTTGATTGATCTATAGTTGGTACTTTAGGAGAATTAATGCACCTTTCCCATGATAATATTCTTAATTATGCCCTGAGAGAACTTGGTTAAGACTAAAACATCCCAAGCCTTTGTCTGCAAAATTCAGATGCACTTATGAAAATAAAATATTATTTTGAATAGAATTCATTGTATAAAGTCTGAGATACTCAGAAAAGGTCAAAGTTAAAAACAACTAGATTCCATTCCCTTCACTCTCAAAACTATGGTTAATATTTTGATTAATGGCCTTTTAGTCCTTCTATCATTTCCTCATTACATATAGGTGCTTCCAATTTATGTCATTGTCAGATAAAGACAATTTAATCATCTTTCTCTCTGTAAGACTAATTCTTTTTCTTACCTTTTTACATCATCTGGAATTTCTAAAAACTACTAATGTAGACAGTAATGTTAATAGCACTAATAGTGGTAACAGTGGGTAATAGTGGTGATTGTTTTTTACTTTATTGGAAATATTTCTGTCATAATTAAATATGACATTAGCTATTGTTTGAGATAAAATTTTCTATCTATTCTATCTAGATATTCCTTACTATATTAAATAATTATCTCTTTATTCACAATTGAGTGAGAGTTTATAAATGAATATTGAATTTAATCGCACATATTTCAATTTATATTAATCTTGTGTATGTTTTATCTCATTTTTGATGTAATAGATTATATCAACAGATTTTCTAATATTAAGCAATTATTCTATTATTGGGGTTAACTATACTTGGCTATTGTGTGTTGGTATTCTAAGCTAGTAGTGGGTTTCATGGATCTGTTAAGATTTTACTCTCTTTATGTATAACTTAGATAGGCTTCTAGTCATCTAGCATATTTCAAAACCTGTGTCTGACAAGAAAATTTTCCATATTATCTAATATCACTTAAATACTCTGACTAAATCCTGCAGCCAGAAATTTGTTTTACTTATTTAAACTTAGCATTTCCTAATGACGTTCAACTAGAAACTCCCAATTTTCCCAAAGAATATTTAGTATATTCTTAGATAACTAGAATTCTGTAAAACCCACTTCAGGAAGCAGTGGCTTACTCTTTTCCTGTGGGGGATAAGTTTAATGATACATGTTTCTTTAAGAAAAGACGTAAGACGGTTTCAGCCATTTTTATGTGCCTGACCAATTTAAATAGCACTGTAATTCTTGAAGCATACTGATAAATGTATGTGGAAAGAACAAAGTTTTCTGTTGAAAGCACTTTTTGAAAATATTGCAAGTACTTCCCTCATTATAGTTCTATTTCAGTTTCTCTAATCCTTTCAGAATAAATTCTGATCTCTTGTATCTTCCTCTGAAAATAATTGATATTAAAAGATTTCAAAGATATTAACACAGAACTCTATTAATATTCCTCTATAACTAAGGAAAACTCTTGTAGTTATATCTTCTTTCAAAGGCTCACTGCAACACTTGACATTTATTTTTCCCTAAATACTCTTATTAGAAGTTTGTGAATTTTATTAGTCTTTTTGATGAAGGCTTTCTTCTGGTTCTTGAATTTACTTTTCTTTTTAAAGTTTATTTATTTATTTATTTATTTATTTATTTATTTATTTATTTGAGAGAGAGAAAGAGTGTGCACATGTGTGCATGCACTAGCAGGGAAGGGACAGAGAGCGTGCAACAGAGGATCTAAAGCAGGTTCTGCACTGACAGCAGTGGGGCTCGAACTCACAAACTGTGAGATCATGACCTGAGCCAAGAGAGAACCATAACTTACTGAATCGCCCAAGCACCCCTTGAATTTACTTTTCAATTCCATTATTATTCCATTTTATAATTTATTAACTTTTGTCTTTCATTTCAAAGATATTTTGTTCTTTACTTTTCTAATTTTAGTTGAATTCTGATATATTTTGATTATTTCTTACTTATAAATGAGGAATTTAATATTATGAGTACCATTTAAAATAAATCCCCGAAGTCAGGTAGCTTTCACACTTTCCTAATTTTTAAAGTAGTCTTAATTGCAATATTGCAGAACTTATTTTTTCTTTGATATAAAATTATTTGGAGTTTAAAAAATAAACTGTTTGCATGTGAAGCAACATTTTTAAATTTTATTTTTATTTTTTTAAGTAGGCTTCATGTCCAGCATGGAGCTCAATGTGAGGCTTGAACTTGTGACCCTCAGATCAACACCTGAAGTGAGATCAAGAGTTGGACACTTAACCAACTGAACCACCCAGACATTCTGCAACACTTTTTTAAAAAAAAATTAACTTTAATCATAAAGTACTTATTTTAATTAATTTAGTGGTCTGATATTTTCTTTTTTAGGCAACAGTGGAGAAAATTGTCCATGTGCCTCCTCCTTTTAGCTTGATGTGACAATATATTTGGTTATAGCACACAGACACCTATTTATTTCACCTCCAACTTACTCTTCTGGGATTTTGTTATCAATAGTTCCATGTCCTGGCGATTTCAAGTCTATAAGGAAATGGATAATAGTTCTTTTTCACAGAAGATTGAATAGCCAATCTTAAATCATTCTAATGATCACAGTGGCTTCTTAAATTGTTCTACAGCATAATTATCTATATAAATGTGAACCTTTTGTATCCATCCCTTTACTTTTTATTCTCATTTGTTTTACAAGTGCTTGGCACATTGTTTTAAAACTACAATTCCTCCTATCTAACCAGCTCCTAGTAATGTGACTTTATCACTCTTTTTATCCAGAGATAAAGTCTCTTTGCCCTTCTCTTGATCTGTGCTGGTCGTGTAATCTGCTGTGACCAGTGGAATACAATACATTGCGTGACTTCTGGTCTTATGCGTTAAGAGGTTTTGGGGTTTCCATGTCTACCATTGGAAAGATTCTCTGTCTAGACAACCAAATGGTAAGAGTAGATTAAGCCTACTGAGTGCAGAGACAGATTATGTGGGGCCCATTTGCCAGGATCATGGCCCCGATATGTGAGTGTACCATCTTGGACCCTCCAGGCCCAGTTAACCGATCCAGCCAATGCTATATGGAACAAGTTTTCTCTTCCAGATCTTGCTCCAGTTCCTGACTTGCAGAATGATGAGCACTGAAATGGCTGTTGTTTTCAGCCAGTAAAGTTTGGAGTAGAACCACTAATAATGTAGAGACAGAAAAACAGGTAGATGTAAAGCACTGATGGGAAGGAGAGAATGTAAATTTAATCATGCCTAATTTTAAGGCAATTTAATTTATTTGTTCTGAATTGTGTATCTTGGCCTTCTATGTTAGAGTAAAATAAATAATATCAAACGAAGGAAACCAAGTAGAAAGGAATGACAGTTCCATATTTTCTGTATCTGAGAAAAACCCCACAGATTGAGGAAACAGCTATAAATGACAGCTATACAAAATGTGATATCAATATACTGTACAAAATCTGTGGTCTTTTATCATGAAGGGAACATAAAAGCCTCTGGCTATAGTATAATATTTCAAAGCATATGTGTGCATCAGTAGAGGTTTTACTGTTTTGATTCTTCCCTTCCTTCTTTCGTTTCATCCATCTCCCCTTCCTTCTAGCTTATGGTCCAGCTATATATAAAATAGAAGAATCCTAAGTACCAAAATGGATTTTTGGTCCTGTTATTTTAAGTAACCAAATTCAACATTGTGATTGGTTGGAAATGACTTCCTATCTTACTGTCACCTCTAACAGCTACACATGGGAAGCTGTGTCTTTATTTATCTATTTTTATTTCTTCCATTAGTGTCTAAATAACAGCAGCTTGTACCGAATTACTGTAGGGATTGTCTCTCCTTCTTTGAAAAGAAAGTCATTCATTAGGATGCCTTACCTTTACCAAGAGACATGCTCTCAGCCTCCTAATGGCTGGCAGCCAGAGAAGCAATTTCCTTTCTTTTAAAAGGGGTTAGAAAGCATCTGATTGTATCAGGAAGAGGTATTTCAGTTTTCAAGGTGAAAGAACACTTGCTTCTTTTATAGATAATGGAAGAAATAAGATACATTAGTGAAAGGCAGAGGGCATACCAATTAAAAATATCCAGGAAGGGCAGGACATAGTCTGTCCACATGTTATCCCAGTGTAAATTAGCATGGCAGGTAATGGCGCTAGTTTTCGCCTTTACAACTTAAATAATTCAGCTTTTAAGACAGGTTTTATTTTTAAACATATTTTCTATACCAGAACAACTGATAATACAATATTTATTACTTAGAAGTCTTTAAATTTTGTTTTCCTTTCTTAGGCTAATATTAAATTCACAGAATTAGTTATAATGCTGGGCTGGAGAGGAACACTTATTTTACCCTGGTCTTTAGAATTGTGTTTAAGAGACAGAGATTCCTGCAATTAGCAGATGTAAAAATCGTAGCTATTGAAAATATTTTTAATTGTTGTGAATCTAAGATAAAAAAGCATAAATGAAAATCCATGCAGGGTATGCAATTAATATTTGTTGTCTGCCCTTTCTCACATATGCTTTATACCAACACTGTCCGATAGAAATCTGAGCCACAAATATGAGCCACCTGTGTAATTTTAAATTTTCTAGTAGGATACTTTAAAAAAACTTTATTTTTGTGAGAGAGAGTGTAATCAGGGAAAGTACAGAGAAAGAGGGGGACAAAAGATTCATAGCAGACTCTGTGCTGACAGCAGTGAGTCCGATGTAGGGCTGGAACTCACAAACCATGAGATTATGGCCTGAGTCGAAGTCAGACACTAAATGGACTGAGCCACCCAGGTGCCCCAAAAGTAGTCATACTTAAAAAAAAAAAAAAAAAGCAAAAAGAGGCCTGCAGTGTATTTTATTTAACTTGACATACCCAAATGATATCACATAAATATGTAATCAATATATACATTATTCATGAGATTAAAAAATTTATTTCAGTATAGTTGACACACAATGTTACTTTAGTTTCTGGTGTACAATATAGTGATTCAAGTTTTCTATATGTTATGCTATGCTCACCACAAGTGTAGCTACCCTCTGTCACCGTACAATGCTATTAAAATATCATTGACTATATTTCTTATGCTGTGACTTTTATTCTCATAATTTATTTATTCCATAACTGGAAGCTTGTATCTCCTACTACCCTTCACCTATTTTGCTTATTCCCCTACCTCACTTCCCTCTGGCAACCATCAGTTTGCTCTCTACTTTTAAGTCTGATTCTGCTTTTTGTTTATTTATTTGTTTTGGTTTTTAGTTTTCACTTATGAGTGAAATACGGTTGTCTGTCTTTCTAAGTCTGACTTATTTCCCTTAGCATGAGATATTTTATATTCTTTATACTGTCCTTGAAATCTGTTGTATATAGATCCTACATGTAACATATCTCCTTTAACTACAGTAGCCAAGATATGGAAGCAACCTAAGTGTCCATTAATGAATAAATGGATAAAGAAGATGTGGTATATACATATAATGGAATATGACTCAGCCATAAAAAAAAGAATAAAATTTTGCCATTCACAAAAACATAATTCAAAATATAACAATTTCCATGCAAAGAATCATCTGGAACAGTTTTCCTAATACATTTTTGGTTATGTAGAGGACACTTAGATCTTTCTGAGTTTCCTAGCAGGCACCTACTTTTCTGTAGGAACTTTTTGAAACTAGATGTTATGAAACAAAAAGGACGCATATTATGTCCTGAAGGAGCTCATGGTCCAATATTGAAATGCAAAAATTTTTTCTTTGCTAACAATATAGTTATGCAGGGAGATAAGTTGGCGTGCAATGAAGACGTGGTTACATTTAGTTGGGGTGTGGTCCTGGAAGGCTTCATACAAAAGTTGATTTTGAAGAAGCATTTTAAATGTAGATGTTCCCAGTTGGGCGTGGAGATAGGGAAGGAAAGGTAAATGTAATTTTGGAATGATGATGCAATCTGAACAGAAGTACAGATGTGCAATCCAGAAACTGGAAGAAATACATTATAGTTGAAGTGTCGAATGCAAGGTGATATGGCAAGTGGTAATGTGGGATAAATCACTGCTTGCCCAGTTATGGAAAGCCATGAGATTGCAGGCTTGGGCTTCTTCCTATAGGTGATGGGAAGCTATTGAAAGATTTCAAGCCCTTGAGTAAAATGACAGGATTCGTATTTTAGGTTAGGCAACCCTGATAGCACTGTGGAAGATGAATTCGAGATGCCGGCAGCATGAGGAACGCCCCTGAGAGTGGGGGTAATTCCCGCTGTCTGTGAAAGCGCTGGGGAGGTGAGGCTCTGAGAAGAGATAGCAATGGACAGAAAGAAGGGACGAAACAAAAAAAAGGAGAGAAAGTAACCAAATGTCTGTGCAGATGACAGATGTGGGGCTGAGGATGAAGAAAGAGGCTAGGATTATTCCCAAGTTTGGTCCTCAATTTCTGTGTGAATTACAGGGGTTTTCAAGAAAGAACTGAACCTGGAAAGATAAGGAAATCTGGGGAAAATGATATGTACAATTCTTGTCATTTTAAGAGCTCCGATGAAGGACGTATGGTAGGTTTTTGGGCACCTATTTTAGCTAAAGTCATGATGAGAATGTCAGAGAATGTCTGGTGAGAAGAGGAGAAGATCAAAGACAAATACAGAAGGATATAAAGCTTCAAGAAGCGGGCAAGCAGAGGAGGCTGAGGGATATTTAGAGGTAGGAGGAGAACCCGGGGGCCAGCAAGCACGTTAACAGTGACACAGAATGCGTGCTCATGGCTCAAATGAAACAAGGACTGAAAACAACCCCTTAGAGAATTGTGACATTTACGGGAACATTCACAGTCGTGGGGAGGATAGGAACTTACTTTAAGTCATTTGAAGAAGTTAACTGGAGACGGGGGAGACAGCAATTTCAGGTCATTCTTTTGAAGATTTGGTCATCAAGGGAAGAGCTGGGTAATGCGTGCAGTGCAGTAGCAAATGATGGGGATGATGAGGTAAGGTCTGATTTTCTTGATTACTTAATTAATCTATAAAATGAGAGAGCCATTCTGAGCATGTTTATAGCCCATAAATCATGAGCCAAAAGTGGGAGAGAAAAATTATACAGAAAGAGAACATAGCTGTTGGAACAAGTTCATATCAAGAGTGAAACCTAACTTTGAGGAGGAAAAAAGACAGCTTCCTCTAATACTAAATATGGGTGATATGGTCTGTGAAAACTGTCTTATTTAAAATCTGAGCCTCGTGAAGGTTGCTTGCAGTTTCTGAGAACATTACATGAGATGATATGTGCTTAAGTGCTCAACACACATGATGTGATTAATGCTGATTTATCTATCTGCTCCAAACTTTATAATTTTCTCTTTTCAATACTTGTATCTTGTAATTTTTCCCCCCAACATTTTTCTTGGCACCAAGAGAATTTCCGCTGAAAAAACCATTAGTATAGATTCTGGTTTCAATTACTACCATTGCCCATTACTTCATCAACCTCAACACTCAACAGCCACAGACCTGGTTAATTTTAAGTGAGAGCTTCTTTCTCCAGGTCCAGGCCTTGTTCCAAACTAGTTCCAATACGACATACTGTTTCTTAAAAAAAGATGTGATGCTTAAATTCCAGCAAAATTATTTTTTAAAATTACTTTTTAAACAAATATAGTAAGGAAGTAAAATAAGTCAATGTATAGTTTTGATATTTATATGCCAACATTTCTACAAAGGTTTTAATGAAAACAGTGTCTGTTTCTCTCTCCTTTTTTCTACCTCCCCCAATCAATTTCAAATCTTTTATTCATTTTTTTATTATTTACCTATATATTTTCAAAAAAATCATCTTAAATTAATAATATAGCTATACTTTTTTTTTTGTTTTAGGAGTGATGGATTCATTTACTACAGTGAAAGATGAAATTTAATTCCTTCATAACCCCCAATCTCCACTTTCTTCTCCCACTTTTCCAATATGTTTATTTTTGTTTGGTCAGTAATCAGTTTTTACATTATTGTGGGTGTGTAAATAGTTTTCACAGCTAACTCATATAAATTATTATGTGTAACTTTCCTTTATTGGATACTTTTTTTTATTTTGGGTTTGCCTTTAATTGAGTTAAAGTGTGTGTATGTGTGTGTGTTGTTTTGGTTGCTTGATTTTCTTTTTTTTTTTTTTAATATTTTTAGTTATTTCTAGGAGAGAGAGAAGGAGACAGTGTGAGCAGGGGAGGGTCAGACAGAGAGGGAGATACAGACTCCGAAATAGGATCCAGGCTCTGAGCTGGCAGCCAGCACAGAACCCGACGGGGGGCTCGAACCCACGAACCGTGAGATCATGACCTAAGCGAAAGTTGGACGCTAACCGACTAAGCCACCCAGGCGCCCCTGGTTGCTTGATTTTCTACACACCTATTATTTACTTACCTCCAACTCTGCTAAAGTATAAAGGTCTTCTCAATATTTTATAGGCATTTCTATTAATTTATCTTCTCTGAGATATCCTTCTAGTAGAGTTTTCTTCTCCTGGTCTCTTTTGGACTGACTGCTCTCTGGGCTCTTTGCATAGCTATTATTGTTTTGGGATGTTCCTTTCACCATCATTCTAGAAATTTCCATCCTTTTCCACATGCATTGTTTCCCTTGTGTGTAAATCCATGTCTTTCTTTTTCTTGAGTTACACCTTTGTGTGTGTGTGTGTGTGTGTGTGTGTGTGTGTGTGTGACATGTCTACTATTAATTTCCTGAGAAAGCACTCAGGGGGCTCCAGTGTGTGGTACTTTATATATACGGTATGTCTTTAAAAAAATTTTTTTAAGTTTATTTATTTTTAGAGACACAAAGAGCGTGAGAAGGTTAAGGGCAGAGGGAGGGAGGTGAGAGAGAATCCCAAGCAGGCTCTGCACTATCAGCGTGAAGGCTGATGCAGGGCTCGAACTCACAAACTGTGAGATCATGACCTGAGCTGAAATCAAGAGTCAGATGCTTGACCGACTGAGCCACCCAGGTGCCCCATAAATATGGTAGGTCTTTATTCCTCTCATACTTTATTTCCAGTTTGGCTTCTGTAAAAATATAGGATAACGATAATATTCCTAATTTTGAAGTCAGTGTTTCTATTTGTTCATCTAGTGTTGCTGCTGGCAACTTTGATGCCATTCTGGATTTTTTCTCTCTGGAAGTTTTCTCCATGGTCTAAGTTTTAAAGTTATAAACATTTGTGTGGGTCTTCCCCCCGCACTGTGTTAGGCATTTAATGGACTTTTCACTTTGAACTTTAGTTTTAGAACATTTATCAAATTATCTCCTTGATTATTTCTTTAGCATAATTTTTTCTGTTCTCTTTGATTTTCCTATTATTTAGATAATGGTTCTTAAACTGATGCTCTATTTTTTCTTTCAATTTGATTTTTTACATTTAGGCTTTTTATTCTAATTTGTTAGAGATTTCTTTAAGTTAAAATATAACATTTTCTACTTGATTTTTCATCATTTCTGCTATTATATTTTTTAAATTCCAAAAGTTTTCCTTTACTTGTCTGAATATTTATTTTTTTAATATCATGGTCTTTTGTTTCCTGAGGAAGTAAAATTTCCTAGCTCAGAGAGGTAGAAGTTAAATGTGCTTGCACACCCACATGCATGCACATGTGCACACAGACACGCACATACACTTAGAGTTTACTAGTGCTTCCATCATTTTATTTTCTCCACATTTGTTATTTCTGTTTGTTTGGTATCTGTCTTTCACCTTAGAGGCTTTCCTCTGATGTCTGGGGATTCTTGCCCACTCATAAATATGTAAGAATGAGTCACTAAACATCTAATTAGATATTTATGGGCTTGTCAACTGGGGCACCTCCTTGGTGGGTGATCTGGCCCCGCTGTTTGGTCAGTGAACTCCCGACTGTTAATGATTTTCAGGTCTTTTCTTTCAGTCTGGTTCGATTCCCTAAAGAAGAATTATCCGACTTCATTCCAGGAGGGTCTAACACTGGCTGCCAGTATTCAGAGAGTTAGGTTAGAGGAGAGATCAGGGAGAACTCATGTGTTCTGTGTGCAGCCCTTGAAGATAGAAATGTCCTAGCCGGGACCTGTGTCCTCTATTGCAGTGAGCCCTCTTACTTTTACAGAAAGTAAACCCCAGCCATCCATAGAAGAGGAACCCGTGATGCAGTTAGCAATCTGGTTCTCTTCATGTAGATGTTCAAGAATCCTCTTGTATTTCACTCCACATTTAGCTTTAGGTTCCTGGGCACTGCTGATGGCAATTCTTGAGAATTTCTGAGTTTTGTAGTATAAATAAGTTTACTTCTGGAGCTCCTGGGTAGCTCAGTTGGTTAAGCATATGACTTCGGCTCAGGTCATGATCTCACAGTTCATGAGTTCAAATCCTGCAATGGACTCTGTGGACAGCTCAGAGCCTGGAGCCTCCTTTGGATTCTGTGTTTCCTTCTCTCTCTCTACCTCTCTCCTGCTCACGCCCAGTATCTCTGTCTCTCAGGGATAAGTAAACATTACTGGGTGTTGTATGTAGGGGATGAATGATTCTACACCTGAAATCATTATTGCACTATATGCTAAGTAACTTGGATGTAAATTAAAAAAAAATAATAATTTTGCTTTTGCTTCTGGACATTCTTTGTGGATATCTTGGAATTCACCTTTCTTCAGGTAAAGACAGTTATGTTACTATTTGTCTATTTGCTTTTTGACTCTCAAAATTGTGTCACAATATCTTTTCTTGCATGATGTTTGTATTTGTCATTTAATGCCTTAAAATCCACTGAGCTCTTTTAGTGGAGTGTCATGAAGAAACAGAGGTAAGCATGCGTTGGTTTGGCTGTACAGTTTAGGCCATTTAGAACACACACACACCCACACCCACACCCACACACTTTCCATTCCATAACTGGAAATCTGTACCTCACACCCCTCTTCACCCATTTTGCCCACCTCCCACTCCTTTCCCTTTGGCAATCACCAGCTTGTTCTTTGTATTTAGAACATACAAGTGTTTTTGATAAAACCTTTTAAGATACAGCATTATTTAAGAACACTGCTCTAAGCATGGAAGTCACAAATTCTAAATGTTTTATAGAATGCAAAAACCCAACATGAATGTCTAAAGGTGATAAAATTGAATCATGAATCCCTTCAGTAACAAATAATCCACATCTATTTCTATGTGCTTCACACATCTCTTAATAACCATGAAGGGATTATAGTATTCTCAGTAGATCAATTCCATACTTCTTCTTATTAATCATTGTAGCTTTTATAATGCTGGAAGTGCCAAAATATCTCCTCATTGCAGCTGCACATTCACAGTCCAAAACATTCTTTCCAGTATGACTTGATTATCCTCATCAACTCTGTAACAACCTTCATATGCGAGGTGAGAGAGTGAAGAAATCAATCTTGCCATCAATAAGAGTGGATTAGGGGTTCCAATGTGAACTCAGAAATAGTGTGCTAGTTGGGAGGAGAATTAGTTGGAATGTGTTGCTTTTTCTGTAGCAGAAAATAAAAAATAAAATAAAAGTAAATTAGAGTAAAAATCTTTTGATATGTGACTAGTTCTTGCTTTCAAGAACTTGATATATTTTATCATTTCAAAGAATAAAGAAATATTGAGTCAGAAAAGCAGACATAACAGTAAATGTTAAAACCCAGGCAAAGATGAAAATATCTGTATCTAGTCATGTCGGTGTGGCTTGAAACCAATATGCCAGTAGAAAAGAATAAGCAACATGTAAATTAGGATTGAAGGACCGCCTCCTTTCTTGTAAGGTACAATTCTGAGGTCTGAATACTTTCTATGAGTTAAGATAGTCCACAGCAGTGAGTAGCTTATATGAAAAAAGAACCTGAAGAAAGTAGGAAAGTTCTCCTGAGGGCCAACCACCCTTACTCAAGTTAATGGGATAAGTGCCTGAATAAGGCCTCAGTTAGACATTTAAAAAAAAATTAAGCAAAATATGAAGTTAGAAAAAAGGTCCCATTTTTCCAAATAGCCTTTTCCCTAATGGTTAGCCTTTTCCCTTCAGGTTACATGAATTTCTTTAAAAAATTTACATGAATTATCTCACCCCCAATTTTATATATTTTTATGTCACATATCCCTCTGTAAAGAAAAGTCTCATTCCCATTGCAGAGCACAGAAAATAAAATATAACAAAAAGATTGGTGGGAAGAGAGAGGAGAGTGGTCAGATGTTCTGAAATTAAGTCAGAGTAAATTGAAGAATATTCATGTTCCTTTTCTCTTGGTTCTATTTCCAAACATGCACTCTCAAATTAGTGTAGAAAAAATATTTATTAAGTGCTTACCTCCATTAGATAAATTATAAAGAAAATGAAAGGTATATTAAAGTTACATCCAACTCTGAATTTTGAAGCCAAAAAAGAAAGCAGAGTAAAGAAATTAAATGTAGAAAATGAAAGCGTTACACAAAACTCTAAGGAAACAGCGATGCAGACCAATTCTAAGGGAAAAGAAAATCTATGCCAATTAAAAAATCAGTGGAACCATTTTATTGTGTTGACTCATGAAGTCAAGAGATATCAAAAGATATTGAATGCACTTTAGTAACTTGTTGGAATTGGTCCAATTGTTCAATTCCATTTAACCTAAGAAGATGTAAATTGCATAATGTTGACCACAGTTGAAACAGAGATTTCATCGCCTACATCAGTTATATATCATTCATTCATTCATTCATTGCTTTATTCTTTTCACCTTATAAACAATTACTTAGTGTTTATTGTCAGCTGGGTGTCAGGATATTGAAGTGGAAAAGACATGTAGTCCTTATTTGGGAGCTCAGACAGCTGGAAAAAGTGAATACAATAACTTACAATAATAGAACTGCCATGTGATAAGTTTTTATAGAGATGGAATGTTAAGTGTTTTGGTGGGGAGAATAAAAGAAGGTTTCAGAATTATTCTTGGGGTGCCTGGGTGGCTCAGTTGGTTAAATGTCCGACTCTTGGTTTCAGCTCAGGTTATAATCTCATGGTTCATGAGTTTTCAAGCCCTGCGTCCCGCCCTGTGCAGAGCCTGCCTGGAATTCTCTCCCTCTCTCTGCCTCTCCCCTATTCATGCTAACTCAATCCCATTCCATTCTCTCTCTCACAATAAATAATTAAACTTAAAAAAAAAATTAAAAAAGAAGTTATTCTTGATTTCAATCTCAGTATAACTAAGTTCTCAACAACAAATCAGTGGGGGGATTACTTCACGCAGAAGAAGATGTGCCACAGCACAGATTGTGAGAGGACAGGGATTGTTTTTTCGGAAATTGCAGCATAAACATTGCAGATTTTCAAGAAGTGGTAGGAGAACAATTGAGAGAAAGGTGTTTGAAGGGACTTACGTATGTTAAGCCAAGGGATTTGTACTTCAGTATAGGTACTAGGAAGTCACTTAGGATTTTAAGAGGGAGATAGAAATGATTTAATTTGCCTTTGAAAAGATCTCTGGTAGAATCTTGAAAGGTGAACTGGAAAGAACTGAGCACTTAGGCAGAAAGAAAATCAATCTTATTATCAATCACAATAAGACGGGAAAGAATAGTTTTGAGAAATATTTAATAGAGCTATCAGATTTCAGAGGAAGATTCTAGAGGAATCTTCTAGAGGAAGCTACTAGATTCAGAGGAAGAAAGAAATCAAGAATGATTACCTGGTTTTTAGTTTTGTGACTGATATTCTATTACTCAGGTAAGTAGAGAAAGAGAGAAGCAAAGGGAAAATGATTTGTTTTGAGTAAACTGGATACTTTAACAATGGAGAGGAAAGGAATTTGCTTAAATCCAAATGCAAGCAGACCTTTTGGAAAAAAAAAAAAAAACTTGTTTTTTCTTTGAAAATAAATAAACCTTTCTTCTTCCTTTTTTCCCCTAAACCCTGGAAATGTGTTACTAATATCAATTGATCTCTACAAATCCATACATCTACCTTTCTCATTCCTGGAATTGGGTATTATTTAAACCTACTTTCTTTGGAACATTGCCTTTGGCAAATAGCCTGAAGAAGTATATAAATTTTGGAAAGCCTTTGCAGATGGAAATTCTGCTTTCCCCATTTTATTACCACTAATGTCCTTCCCTTTTCTTGACCATGAAGAGGAAGAATTCAATTAGAGGACACTTTTAGGGTTCAGCTTTGCCTTATAATAATTGGATTTCAGTTATCACAGGACTAACAGATGTGTCTGAAACCACCTTCTATTTCCCAACATAATATTGTTGATCTCTATTTTTTTTCTTTTTGGAACAGGGACGAGACAAATGTTGACCAGACGGTCCAGTCTGGAAAAGCATAATTGCCAGCCGTGATTTAAGTGGGAGTGGAAAAATTCCTCAGAGGAAAGTGGGAATTTAGCTCAGGATAGTAGTTTCCATGTGTGAGCAGGTTTTAATTTCTCCAAAGGAAGAAAAATCAGAATAACAGAAAAGAAAATCATTTACAGGATTTAGGATGATAAGTTTATTTTTAGGGAATCTATTTAAAATAGCTGTTTCTTGCATGTGTATATTTGTACTAGTAGAAATAATTAAACCTTTTTTGTTCAGGTCTTAGAATTTCCCATCAATACTTTAGAAGGAGTTAACTGAGCTGACAGATTTGATTACTCAAAGTGGTCAGTCTCATTTTTTATTTCACTTTGACATAAGACTTGGCACAAGTCTATTACAAGCTATGCTCATTTATTGCTGCACTTCGAAGTTATAAATCTGGTTTACATCTATGGAAAATGTAGTGTAGAATTGAAGACATGTCCAATTATCTGGGCAATTTGTTTTATGAACTTATACCAAATTAAATAGAAAGCATAGCCAGTATTTGTTCTTCCTCTGTGGGCTGCAGGTCAGTTAGGAAAAAAAAAAAAAAAAAGAGCAACAACCTTTTTGAACAGGGGCATTGAAAGTTCTGGCTTTTGAGACTGTTTCCTGAATGTGTTCTGATTAAAACAGGATCTGAAAGTCTGATTGATAGTCTCTATTTCCTTTCTTAATGTCACAAATACATTCAAAATGTTGAGTCCCATGAAAGGTAGAACTGCTGAGCTGGATTGCATCGCCTTTAGCAGTTCTTCATATTAGTTAGAGGAAATGATTTGACTAAGCACTTAAATCATGGATATGCAAGGCTGGTTTTCACAGGAAATAGTTATTGAAAGGGATTTTGTGAGTTTCTCATCTATAAAAAAGAAATAAAATTCAGCCTAGGATGAGTAATCAAGACATGGTATTGCATGTATACACTTTTGGCTTTTACAAACAGAGTGACTCATTTGATCAAGCATCATATGTAAAGATGAATTGTCAAGCATTTGTCTGCTGGTAATAAAAAGTGGGTCCTACCCTAAGAATATAAGACTATGTATGACATTAGTAGGGGTGATGGTGGCAAACTGTCTGCTTTTTTGATTCCACTCTGTTTTGGGGAGGGAAACAAGACTGCTAAATTAAAACAAAACAAAACAAAATAATGGAGAGGACTTTAAGCTCTTGAAAAATTTCTTTGATGATAGGATTTGTGATTGTATACATTTGTATCTAAGATTACTTGTGAGAATGTCTGTGTATGCATTTGCACAGCCTGTTTGAAAAAGGTGTTAACTTCTGCTAAGATTTGAGCTCTATTGGGGCACCTGTGTGGCTCAGTTGGTTAAGCCTCCGACTTTAGCTCAGGTCATAATCTCATGGCTCATGGACTCAAGCCTCTTCATCGACATTTTGCATCTCCCTCTCTCTCTCGCTGCACCCCCCCTCCCACTTGCACTCAGTGTGTGTCTCTTTCTCAAAAATAAACCTTAAAAAAAAAAAAAGACTTGAACTCTATTATGTCTTCCATTACATTCAGAGACATACACATTTTCTTAAAGGCTCATTTTCTTGTTCTGAATGCTTCTTGTCCCTAGGCATGGACAGCCAACCAGGGCTGTGCTGCCTCTTTAATGCAAGCTCCCGTTACCTGCCTTCTATCTTGGAAATTGACCTCTTGTTCTCTGGAGAGGGGGCAGCTGCACAAGACTGGACCTCTGCTGTCCCTGGAATGTCCCTGGAATGTCCTCGAGACCTGTGGGACTGTGATGAAGCACCCAGTTTATAGTGAGGCCTTCTACCTTGCATTCCTGGGTTACATTTTCCCTCTTCATTGTATTCCCATCCTATTTCCATTACGTAGCAATTCTACATGCTTTCTGATCTACAGAGGGTTTCCCATCTTATTTTTCTGCATAGCTGTGTGTTCATTCAGTTAAGCTGTATTTCCTATCAACTTACAGATTTGACATCATTCAAGTTGACATATTGATGAAATCAATATTTTTTTTTAAGGCTTAGTTGAGACAACTGTACTTACTTAGGGATTTTCATTGCTACCTCAATCCAGACTCTACTTTAAGACCCATCACCAATTGTCTTTGTACAATGGCCTTTGTACTTTGTGTCATGCACATCCAGAGCTCTACCATACATGGAGAACCACCACTTAATTAAATTATTTTTATTTCTTTTTAAATAATAACAATTTACAAATCTCAAGAACATATGTATTAAATAATTAATTTAAAAAATTAAGCTGTCTTCTTTCTTTCTATTCCTTTATTATTATTCCACTTTTTCTATCAACAGAGGCAAAAAAGGTATCAACAGGGAAAAGTATTTTAAAATTCAAAAGTAATGAACCTTTACCTCACTCTTAAGGTAATTTGCCAATGAAAAATATTTCCTTAGGTTCAAATATGCAATCATATGTGTCAAACAGATTAGCGCAAATAGATTTAGAAAATGTTTTTTTTTATGCTAATGACAAGATTTAATCACTTGGTGAAAATAATTTATTTTTGTGGATGAGGATTTTTGCTCCTCAGAGGATAGTCAACACCAGTTTCTATCATATATAAGAATTTAAAACTATTTCTTGAGAGAGCTATTATGAAAGCCTTAAAAGGAATCTCCTATTCTCGTATACATTTCCTGATCTGTTTTTCTTTCTGCTGTTAAAATTAAGTGGATGCTTTATTGAAACTTATCCTCATTGCTTTTTATTCTCTCCAGAATTATTAACGTCATAGTCTATTTTTCCCCATTTATTATACTAATTTGCTTTTAATTTGACAGTTTTCCTCATGTCTCAATGCATTGTTTTGACAGTGAGTTACTCATCAAGATTTTACGTGAAAAAAGAAAATGATAATTCATGTTCACATGTTAAACTTAACTCATTTTAGTCTCTTTTTTTTCCACAGTCCTATGTGCTTTACAAATGACAGAGACAATAACTGACAAGATAATGGATTAAACTTCATAAGTTAATCTAGCTAAAGAGGGTTCACTGGAGACCAGAAACTAAACTAAGAGAATTTTTTTTTTCAAATAAAAGAATGTAAAAAAAAAAAAAATCCCACAAAAACCACATGGGTAGCTGGGTGCTAAGTGTGCAATTCTTGATTTCTGCTCAGGTCATGATTTCACCAACTGTAAGACTGAGCCCCGAGCTGGGCTCTGAGCTGCCAGTGCCAAGCCTGCTTGGGATTCTCTCTCTCCTTCTTTTTCTGCCCCTCCCCCGATTGCACCCTCTCTCAAAATAAATCAATAAATGTTAAAAAAAAAAAAAAAGAAAGACGGAAAATAATTTATTTGAAAAAGCCAATACTTTTTATACTTAACAAGCAAACTTATACACCATTTACTCCTGTTTTTCATCATGACACATGTGACCTGGATAGGTATGTCATGCACTGGTTTACGAGTAATAATAGTTTTCCCTACTCTGCACTCTGCCTCCGCCTTTTTGTACATATCCCCATTGATTAATTAACTTTTCTATTTTTACTCCTTTTCTTCCCTATACTGTCTGCTCTTATTTTTTGTGGGGGAGAGGGCAGGGACAAAGGGTTCAATTATCTATCAACTTACTGATCTATTTATTTATTTATTTATCTTTTTTTTTTTCTGTCTCTATCTCGGGTATTTTAGTGATAACCTCTGACATTGGTTCAATGATGGCAATGAGACTTTTCTTTGCACATTCTTTTCTATATTCCCTTACCTTCTATTCCCTTTAGAGTTTGATAAAGAAGACTGAGAGGTTAATACTCTTTGAGTCTATAGTTTCTGGAAAGAGCCTTTTTGCTAGTATTTGCAAGTCTATTAAGTAAAGGTGTCCAATATTGGGTGCAGTGGGCAGCTTGCATGGAGGTCTTCACTCAGTGTATTAAATCAGGTGTCATCTACCCACAGCCCTTGAACTGATTCTGCCTAAAAGATAGTGAAAGACAGACCAGGCAAGAAATTCCTACCCCATTCTCTGTCTCTTTTTGTCTTAGGAAAACCCACTTGGGATGGAGTTTGTGGTAGAAGGGTGTTTTCTCTTCTGATATAGATTCAAAGGATTTCACCATTTTTTTTCACAAGTCCACGTAAGGGCCCATGGCATCCAACTAAATAGCTCCCTCTCCCTTACTGAAGACAATTAAGGAAAAAGATCAAAAGTACTATAATTTTCGAGTGTGAGTTTTATGAACAAAATAGGAAAGATTACTTTACCTCAATATTTAATTTTTAATAAAAACCTTAGTTTTTATGGCAATCATTTATTTTTAAAATATTTCTGGATCATAATGATCATACTAAAATCCATGTGAATATGACAGATAAATGTAATATTCCTTTTATAGACTTAAAAAATATTATCCCACTATACATCATTTAAAATTCTTATGAAAAAGTGCTCGCTTCGACAGCACATATACTAAAATTCTTATGAAATGGTTAGTACAAATTCTATAGAATTTGGATGAGGTTTTAGCATGACTGTAGTTTAAAAGTTATTCTCAAACAAGGCCATTATCATATTAAATGCATAGCTGCTCTATTACCACTTTTTTGAAGCACTGTTCTCAACAATAAGTTGAGAAAATCATTCTCGCTCATAAAAGTCAATTTAAATTTAGTGGTGTGAACATCCCATATACTTTAAAGAAAACCACTTCTTATTAAAAACATTTAGACAAAAAATTACTTCACACAAAGAAGTTAAATACCACTGTTTAATGTTTTATTACAGCACTGGGAACATTAAATAAATAACAATGGAAATAAAGCAGAGCAGAAAGTCTGTTAAGCAGCCTGGACTTTATTTACACAAGAGACTGGAAATTTATGCTCAAGTTACTGAATACCAATTTATGTAACAGCTGAATACGTGGGTGTCACATTTAATTCTTTAAGAAATCTGCTTTTCAGCTGGAAACTGTGCCTTTCTCCATTTCATTGTCCTAGAGATGCCATTTTACTACGCGATGGCTGATTAGTTTTAAACTGGGGAAATTATAGTACCCCGTTCGCTTGGCCTCAGATTGACTGGTCTAGTTACAGGTACAGGGTGAGTGTTGGCCAATGCATCCTTTCTCTAGTATTATCTTGTTGCCATGGGCATTTATTGTGGTTAAAGTTTTAAGATGTAAATAAGGCCATCGTTGCAAATTGACACATGCCATGTTTCATTGGCTATCAGGGCAAAGGTGAGTTCTCTTTGGGGCAGGGGATTGGGAGAGGGACAGTGGAAAGAGTGAAAGAGAGAGAAAATGAGAGAAAGTGGAATGAAAAGTAGAATGCGAAGGGAGAGAAAGAGATTAAGGTGACCCACAGGGTGAAAGAGAGGAGAGATGGATAGTCCTGATGGCACTTGAATTATTTGAATTCTTGGTTCTCTGCCTTGCCTCTAGCCTGGGTGTTCTGCAAGGTACTCCAATAGCTTTCCTATGAAAAGGCTCCTTTAAAGTTTGTTCTTACTAAGTATCTGTCATTACTACCAAGATATTTCTAATAAATGCAAACTATATCTTATTTTACAGGTCTCTTTTAGAGAGACATCATTTGAAGAAAGGCAAACTTGCAAATATGGTCGATATCCAAATGCAGAGATCCTCATGAAACTACTTACCATTAACTGTGGTTAACTTTTTAAAAAATATTTATTTTTGAGAGAGAGACAGAGAGCATGCATGCAAGCAGGGGAGGGCAGAGAGAGAGGGACACTGAGGAATCAAATCAGGCTCTGTGCTAACAGCAGACAGCCTGATTCAGGGCTTAAACTCACGAACTGTGAGATCATGACCTGAGCCAAAGTTGGATGCTCAACTGACTGAACCACCCAGGCAGGCACCCCTAATTAAGGTTAACTTTTAAATGAAGCAAATAGCAAAGCTGTTGAATCTACTAAGATGTATTTAGAAGTCTTTTAGTATTCAAGACTTAGGCTTTCTTTAATGAGTTATAAAGGCAATTAATGAAATAATATTGCATATGAAGTTTGCTTACTCAGTTTACTTCTTGCAGACCTAAATAATCCTAGTGATTTTGAATGTCTTAATAAAACCAGGAAGTCGTTAGAAATGAATTTTACCCATTTTTGTAAATAAATCCCATTCACTCTTGTCTGTAAAATGAGCTCTTACAGTCTAGCTCCACACCTTCTCTTACCTTAGTATTCTTCTTAAGGGCTTTCATTGTAAAAAAAAATCCTTGTTTTCAGTTCTGTGTTGGTACAGAGACATAGTCTCTGATATAATGTAATTTATATTTAGTGGGGGAGGTAAATAAAATATGTCACTGTAATACCAAATGACAGACAGAAGCTATGGATATTTACCATGAGGGCTTAAGGATGCTTAAATTGCAAGACCTGTGTCTACCTTTTTGGAGGTCGTCACTGTTTTTTTGTTTTGTTTTGTTTTGTTTTACTTTTTAGCCACCAGCCAGAAAACTGAGAAATACAACTTATTGGGTAGCTCAGCAACCCATGTTTATAATTCTATAATTCAAGACAGTTTTTAGGATAATGGCTATGCAGAATATTTTGTCAGGAGTACAGATCAGGGAAGAGCTCAGGTTCTTATGGATAAGTTAAGGAACACTTACATTGAGCCTATTTCTAGTCTTAAGGAAACTCCTTAAGAGTGCTAAACTGATTATGTCATTCCAGCCCCTGATAATTGTTTCCGAGTTTCCTTGACTTAATTCTTTATTGAATGCTCAGCCCTAAGGGGTCTGATCACCAAATCTCTGCTTTGCTGCTTTGTTTGCTCATCTTTGATCTGACTCAACTTCCTTCGTTTGACCTAAGTACATGGCCTCTGGGTGATGATACACTCCATGCTCTTCATTTTATGACGTTGGTTCACACCCAGTTTTGATATCCTTGCTTTTCTCTCTTCAGAGCTTGTCTCAAACAGACTGCAATTTATTTGCTCCTTAATTTTCTTAGAAAAATTAAAATTCATTTTCAGAAACATAAACACATTTAAATACTGTTCAGGAATTTATTACTGATTTATGGATGATGAGGAATGATTGGATGGTTTTCAATAAGTTGAAGAATGAGTCTTGATGAGAAGGCTGTGATAATGTCAAGGATAGCGTGGAAGGCTAAGGAGAGTTTGAGAGATACCACTTAAAAGTAAAGTTAACACATGATTCCACATTTCCTTGTCTGTTTCTCCTAGTATAGACACTTTTTCAAGGCTCCTTTATTGTTTAGTTAGCATGTTTATTATTTCAATAAATAAATTAAAAATAATAATGAAAGTTGAAACCAAGGTTGCCAAGGGATGAAAGAGGAGTTATCATCAACACTACCTGACCTCTCTTTAGAATATGGAGGAAAGGGGGNTCCTCCCCCCCCCAAAAAAAAAAAAATAAAAAAAAAAAAAAAAAAAAGAATATGGAGGAAAGGAAGAAGTCCAGGCTCTCTCTCAGGTTTTAGGTTCCTGTTTCTGAGTTGGTGGTATTATTAACAAAACAGAGGAAATAGGAGGGTTAGCAGGTTTTGAAGCTGCAGGTGATGACTTGGGTTTTTGTTGCGTTTAACTTTTGATACCCAGGGGGCATCCCAGAGGAGTTGTTTATTAAAGAGTTAGGTATTTGGATCTGGAACTCAGGGGAGAGATTCAGGTTTAGGTGATGGGATTCTTAGAGGGGGAAATCTCAGTATTTAAAGAGTGAACTGTTAGAAAATCCTATAGAGGAGTTGGAAAAGATAGATTTAAAGACTAGAAAGGCAGATAAAAGAACAGTGGTATAGAAATTAGAGAAAATATTCAATGTGCTAAGAATGCAGAAGCATACTGCATGTGGTAGTTCTATGGTTCGACCTTTCCAAACGGGAGGTGAGAATCTTACAAGTCTGCCACTGCCCTTCAGTCTGAAGTCCCCCTTTTTGCAGGGTTGCCTGCAGAGGCTACTACGAAAGGTACCCACGACAGTCTGTGTTAACAGCTTTCTTTTTGTGCACTTGGAGTTCATGGTGCCATCTTTTGCTGTGATCTGATTGAAACATTCACATTTCTCTTTCTCTAATTAGAGAGCATTTGTTTGTACCCTTGAGAGGACTGTCTTTGCTTTAAGATAAAGAACTTCACTTCTGTGTCCTGAAAACAATCTCTGAACAACATCCTCATTTTAACCTTTAGTTACTTGTTTCCTAAGTATTACCTGAACATGGCTTGTAGTACAAGGCTTTATATGTAGCTGTGTTTACCCAGAAAATGTCACATGAATGAATGATGTTGCTCTTTGACTTCGATGTTTAGTGTAATCTGTGAATATGGTCCACATAAGGCTGATTGCAATGAGTATTTTTAAAATATGCATGTGGGCATGATCACTGGTCAATCTAACAAATTTTCAAAAAAACATTTTTGATAATTTTATTTTATTTATTTTCTAAATGTTTTATATTTGAGAGCGAGAGAAAGACAGAGTGGAGGGAAGGACAGAGAGTGAGGGAAACAGAATCTGAAGTAGGCTCCAGGTTCTGAGCTGTCAGCACAGAGCCCAGTATGGGGCTTGAGCCCATGGACCAGAGATCATAGATCTGAGCCAAAGTCGGATGCTCAACCCACTGAGCCACCCAGGGGCCCCCATTTTTTTTTTTTTTTTTTTTTTCTGTGAATGATTGTTTTATTTATGTATTTATTTTTTACAAATAGTTTATTGTCAAGTTGGTTTCCATATAACACCCAGTGCTCATCCTCACAAGTGCCCTCCTCCATGCCCATCACCCCCCTCCCCCCCAACACCCATCAGTCCGCAGTTTGTTCTCAGCATTCAAGAGTCTCTGATGGTTTGTCTCTCTCCCTCTCCCCCACTATTTCCCCCTTCTTCTCCCCCACGGTGCTCCGTTNATTTCCTTGATGATGAGGGATGCTGAGCATCATTTCATGTGTCTGTTGGGTGGGCCCCCATTTTTGATAATTTTAACGTGGATTCCATCTGTGAGATGATATTGATAAAGGAAGTGAAAAATGATGATTTCAATAAATAAAATGTTCAAATATTCCTTACTCTTGGTAATTTTAGTGAGAGTTTTCTTACCATTTCTATACTTTAGTTTTTGACTCTGGAAAACTGAGTCTCCTTGGACTTGATCCATTAGCCTATTTTGTGTTTCCAGTTTTTTAATACATTGGAACATGTATTAAATTTCAGAGTTCCCAAGCCAAAAGTATATTAAAAATCCCCATTTGCTCTTTTCTAATGGAAAAACAAAGTGATCTCCAACAGAGAGGTACTCCCTTTTCTGTGAGCTTGTCTGCAGAACAGGAGACTATTTGTGTGTGAGTTCAGAATCACTGTGCCAAAAAGGTGGTGTGTTTTGATGTATTCTATCAATCATTTTGTTCTTTTGTTAAGGTTTTTATTTTTTTTCACAGAATGTAAATCTGGCTTATTGCCTTTAAATATTCATGTGGAGTCATGTATTATCTTAAGAATTTCATGTTTTTCTTGGCATAATTCTTAAATTAGAATTAAGAGCCTCTATAATTTATGAGCCAATCAGTTGAGTTTCTGAATATAAAATGGAACCAATCAAACCACCAGAGTAAAGATGCATAAGTCAAGTTGCTCTCGGAATGAAAGTATAGTTGAGAACTATATTTTTCTGCCAGAACAAAACAGATTGTCTTTCTGAAAGTTATGGGACAATCTAGTTAAGTCAAATAATCAAGCAGTTGTTTTTGCTATTGTTTCTACTGTGCTGAGGTGACCCTGAATCTGGAATTCTTTTATTGTGGACTGAATGTTTGAGGCTACCTCAGATTTCACACGTTGAAGTCCTGTGGTAGTTGGAGATAGGGCCTTTTGCAGGATATCAGGGTAAGGTTAGGTCATGAAGTTGGGGCCCTCCTAATGGAATTTGTGGTCTTATAAAAAGAGAAAGAGAGAAAGAGATCTCTTTCTCTATCCACCTGTGTGAAAAGAATCAGAATGTGACAGACAAGCTAGAAAGAGAGTTCTCGCCAGAAACAGAGTTGGCCTGTGCCTTGATCGTGGATTTCCCAGCCTCAAGAACTGAGAGGAAATAAATTTCTGAAGTTTCAGTCACCTGATCTATGGTAGTTTTGTTATGGGAGTCCAAGCAGACTAAGACAAATATGATAGTCCCTTAGCTATTTCCTTGTTTCTTCATTTTCAGAATCTTATTTCATCCTCCACATTTCAGATGCAGACAAATCAATAAACAAAATGTTCAGAGATGGTGAGGTACTGTATGGGACATAAACAGAGTAATGTGATGGAGAAATAGAAGAGTAATCAGGGAAGATCTCTTTTTGGAGATGGCATTGTTTTTGAGAATAAGGATAATGTGAGGAGTAAGGGTGGAGAGTGTTTTGGGAAGAGGGAACCTCTATCTCACTGATCCTGTGTGCTCCCTAGAATCCACTCTTTGTATATCCTAAATATTAAATAGAAACAGCTGAAAAGAAGTAGACAAAGATGAAGTTTGTTTTGAATTTGGTTAGGGACTTTGAAAAAAAATATATATATATTTACTGAATATGGATGCAAATCATTTAAGAGAAAATAATGTCAAAGTATTTCAAATTGGAACAATTGCTGAAAATATTGCTCGTTGACATTCTCATCCTTCCTCTGTCCTCTACTTTTGTGTTACAAAACAATTTTATACGTCTCCGAATATTATAGGATCTCCATTTGTGACTGTGAGTGCCTTTCTACAAACTGACATTAGAAACTATGAATAGATCTGGGAAGTCAGCGTAGATTTGCTGGAGTGCAGTGTCTTATTTCTACCCCATAAGTTGAAGTCGAACCTCTGACGCCAGATTTCTGCAGCGATTTCCTGGCTGAGGCTCTACAAACGTGGTTGGCACCACACTAGGTGGCTCAGGTAGCCAGAAACAGATTATGTTTACCATTTTCATAAACCCTCGTGGAATAAATATAGGCTCTAGTCACCCTTTCTTCTGCCCTCACTATAGTTGTTAGCAGGAAGGAAGTATCATTTCCATCTCTTGGTACAATGAAAGCTCTGAGAATCTAGTTACAATTTCTCTTAGCAAATGGAATCCCAGAAGTGTCTGTATATAGCTGAAATGCACATGTATTCTCCTCTTCGAGTTTTTTTTTTTTTTTCAGACGATGGTTGAAAAATATCTGCTCTTTAAGTTATTCCATTGCTTTCCAGAGGAAGTATTAATTACACGACTGCGAGCATAGATCAGGCTGGGATGTAATTACAGGGCTTACTTTGTCTCTGTTGTCCAACAGAATGAGGCAGGAAGTGTGCATGATGCCGGTGGTTTAAGGTGTTCTGGAGCCCATTATGCTTCTGGTTCTCTCAAGAACTCAAGCATGGATCAAATGACATTTCTGTTGCCCAATTGTCTGGAAAAATGACAAAGCAAGTATTACCAGAGATACATTTTTACAGGTTTAATGTTGTATATTAATATGAAATCCTGTATGCAGCCTTAAAAAGGGAGGCTTCATTCTTCTTATCTGATTTTTCTCTCTTTTGTAATAGCTTGAGTCCATTACTCTATATGTGGGCATCACTTTAAACAATGATGTAGCTATGAAGATAAGACTGTGTTGGTATTATAGAGTTATGACTTTTTAACAGTACTTCTATATAAAGTTCGTTTTTAAAAAGATGTCTAATTTCAAATTGGAATGTCAGAATAACAGTAAATGCCTCTAAAAAATACCCTTCTATCTCATTCGCTTGTTTTTAGTGTTGTTATTTCCTGTGTTGTGATTTTTCATCGTTCTTGTAAAAATTGAGTTGAATCTATTTTAAGTTTTTACTTGTTAGTTCTCTTGCAAGTTTCCTTGCAATGATCATGTTTATTCTCAGCTTTTAAGCTCTCTCATTCAGTTAAAGAAGTGTTTTCATTTTGCCTCTGTTTCCTGTCATTTGGGGTGCTACATCTTCTGAAAATTCTCCTCCGAGCTACAGATTTTCCTCTGTCTATTCTCCCATCCCAAATATTATATTTCTTGATATTTTCTTGTTACTATTGGGCAATCTGTAATATATTCCTACTCTTTCCTCAGAGTTACACACTATTGGGATGTTTGGGTTCCTCATAACCCACCCCAAATTACATTCTGAGTGTGTGTTTTTCTTGAAGCACGGGTACATATAATCATTTTATCGGCCAGTTACATAACTCTGATCTTATTACTGTTTTTGCGATCATTGTATTTACTTCCTGTTCCAGGTTTCATTTTTCATACTATTTTCATCCTTTTGAAAACAAGCTGCCAATTTCTATGATACATCAGAGCAGGAGACATGAACCTCCAGTGTTGTACATGCCTCCTCTCCCTCTTTTTTTGATCATATTGATAGAAGCCATCACTCCAGAGACACAGACTTGGATTTTGATGAACATCTCCATTCACTGCTAGAAAAGTAACGCTAAAGTGGGTTGGTGGATTTCCATTAGAAGGAAATGAAAAACCATGTTTAACGTATTGCAAGATTTGACGTGCAGGTAAATTTATGTGGTAAGAAACAAAAGAAGATATTCGATGAGACCACGAAAAGGTTCTGTAACACAGCAGAAGGTGTAGTTATATAAAGTCAAAAGGCCTGGCTCTGAGTCTTGGCTATGTATCGTACTTGCTGTGTGGTACTGCTGGGCACACCATCCAACTGGCTTAGGTCTTAGTTGTCTCACTTAAAAGGGAAAAAGTTATTCATCTTCAAGAGTTGTCATGTTAAAAATTAAGTAGGATTACTGATACGAAAGTGCCTAATTTTCTTTTATTATTTTCTTTCTGTTTTTAACTTTTTTTTTCACTAGTTAGTCTGGTCATTTTGATTAAATTGGTCCTTTGTTTATAAGCCTGTACTTACCACTGAGTAGGAAATAGTGATATACTTTTGTGGCGGTCACAGAGCATCACACTTAAGAGCAAAGGGTCTAGTCACGTAGAACCGTGTTCATCTCTCAGCTCTCCTGCTTCCTATTGGTGTGATCTTGAGCAAGGTTGCTTAACTTTTTTAGATCTTAGCTTCCTCACCTATATATTTGCAATAATAATAGTATGAGACAGAATATAAAGCAATTACAGCAACTATTGCATATTTCATAAGGATTCAATCAATGTTAGTGATTACACGTCAACAGTTCCATTAAAAAACATCATAACATCGGTCAGGAATTTAGTGTTATAGCCGTTTTCTTTCCTTAAAATCTATATAACATAATGTCTTAGCATCACCTAGGCATGCGGCTTAACTCCACTTTGTAAATATAAGTTAGTATATTTTCTGAATTAGTTCAAAGTACAAATGTTCGATTTTGTTTAAAGGAATGCAAACAATATACTTTGTACTTAGTTTTCACTTTTAACAGACGACATGTGGATATTTGTAATGAATGTAATGAAATGCAAATGATTGTTGCTAAATAAATAATTAAGAGACCAGGTTATTACACAGGTAAGAGCAGAGAACTTCCTAACAGATTTTTAATAACTAGGTTTCATACACCATTTCTCCCAGTTTCTGACCATATACTTATCTGATTCTAAATTTTGATCTTTAAGTTTTCTATAATCTCTGCCTCCTTGCCTTTATCTCTGTGGGTCAGGGAAAATAAAAACATTTTTATTCAGAGTAAAGGGAGCAACTCTGAAATACTTTTAATATTTCCCAGGAAGAAAATAAAAATATGCGGCAGAAATGATGAGAGAATTTCTTAGATTAAATTGTACATAGTTACCTGAGTTTTAAGTAAGTGGTATAGGAGAAGACCAATATAAATAGATGAAATGTCAATTATGGA
Source organism: Crocuta crocuta (assembly GCF_008692635.1). Lineage (NCBI taxonomy): Eukaryota > Metazoa > Chordata > Mammalia > Carnivora > Hyaenidae > Crocuta > Crocuta crocuta. Next base: position 1,649,282 of record NW_027551564.1, on the reverse strand, counting down.
TTATTTTTTAAAAGTGATTGAAATGTAGCACTTTCCATTATAGAGACTTGAACTCTTAAATAAGCTTTTTTTTTTTTAAACTTAGAAAATATTTTTATTGTTTTGAACTTTTAAGTAAGCTTTTGGCAGAAGTTTTAAGGAGACACATTTTAATACCTAGATAAGGATTATTTTTACAAGAATATGAATTTTTGATATATTCATACATTTTCTCCTAATTCTTGAAAATGGTTTTATTTAACATTCAGTTATGATTTGTTTGTTATTAATTTTTAGGATATTTATTTTGCATAAGGAAAATAAAAATTTGTTATGGAATAGAGGGCTATTTGCCAAAAATTTGTATTTTCTCTTCTGAGTGCAGAGCCTTCTTGGAGAAACATCTGCCTGTTTTCCCAGCGGGGATGCTTCCCTGCCCCACACTGTCTTGCGGTTAAGAGCAGTCATGTGACTGAGACAATCAATGGAATGACAGAAATAAAACAATCCTCTAGGCCTGCCCCTGACCACTCTCCCAGGATTCACTCCTGCCCTGTTCCATTTCTAGCTGGCTGGATTGGAGAGGACTCCCTGGGGTAACCCTAATGGCCCCCAGGTTCCAGGCTGACTGGGGGAAAAGGCTCTCCAGCGAGCCTGGACATCCAACGCTGCCATGGGATATTAAGAGTGTGAAAGTAAATTTTAGTTGTGCGAAACCATTCAAATGTGGGTGTTATCGTAGCAACTTACATTTGTACATTTTCTTAGCTACTTACTGTTACAAATTAATTCAGTCTCCACTTGAATAATGCGTGTGAATTGGGGGGTTAGGGACGCCAGCACCCACACAGTTGAAAATTGGGTGTTAGCTTTCGACTTCTCAAAAACAAACTGAACTACTAATAGCCTGCTGTTGACTGGAAGCCTTACTGATAACACAAAATGTTGATTAAAACATATTTTATATGTTATATGTATTATATACTATATTCTTAAAGTAAGCTTGAGAAAAGAAATTGTTTTAAGACTATTATAAGAAAGAGAAAATACATTTACTGCACTGTACTGTCTTAATTATTTTTAATTTTATTTATTTTTGAGGGAAAGAGAGAGAGAGACAGCCTAAGTTGGGGAGGGGCAAAGAGAGAGGGAGACAGGGACCCACAGCAGTCTCTAGACTCCCAGCTGTCAGCACAGAGCCTGCCCCACACAGGGCTTGAACCCATGAACTGTGAGATCATGACCTGAGCCGAAGTTGGACATTCAACCGGCTGAGCCACCCAGGTGCCCCTGTGCCCTATGTGTTAGTGGGGGGGGAAAAAAAAAAGAGTGCATAAGAAGACCCATACAGTTCAATCCCATGTTGTTCAAGGGGCAACTGTATAATCCAAAGTTATGATATTATAGTGTTTATGGCTCTTATGCAATGTTTTAGGCTCAACATGCCAAATAGCCTTTCACTTCACATATAGGTAGTTTCAACTGCAATGATCAGGAACCTGCATTTACAGATTTAAGAAAAATCTGTCTTAATAAAATATTAACCCTCTTCTCATATCTTGTTCAACTTTATATAATCCTTAATATTGCAAAGACCTTACATAGCTTTCAAGTACTAAAAATTAAAGAACTGACCCTCCCCTTAGCCCAGGGAATAAAACTCTTCAAATTTTGAACTGTCAGAAAAGAGGTGCCTGAATGATGATTCAACACTACTCTCCTGACTCTACCTTGAATCTTTTTGGTAGTTTGCATAACCCCAGAAGCAAATCTTGAAACAGGTATTCAAGTTCAAATTACTTATTTGAGAGATAATTTCATGAAATGTCAGTAGACAGAAGGAAAGTGAGAGAAGGAGAGTGAAATAGGGAAGGAAAGGCAGCCATTAACAAATTCATAGCAAGCATCTTGTTACTGAACATAACCACATTTTACTTTTACTGAAAAAATCTGGGTGCCTTTCAGAATTATCACCAGCTGGGGAGAGCAAGATGGAATATTTATACACCAAATATTGGTTGTCATTGGTTGAGGGATTCTCCTAGGGACTGTTAATTCTTAAGCCACAGTGGCTTTGGTAGCCAGATAAAATATAAAGGCAACAAGACTCAGGTGTAAGCAGCTGCAAGTAGAAACAGCAGGTATTGAAATAATATTTGTGAGGGAATCTGAGTGGGACACCAACGATAATTGTTCCCACTTCAAAATTGTACTCACAGAACAGGAAACAAAGAAATGGAAACTATAAAACTTTGGCATTTTCAGTTACTATTTTATTTTACAATGTGTAAATTGTACACAATGTGTACAATAAATATCTTTAGCTGATTTTGTAATTCCTATAACATCAAGGGCAGACTTTTCATTTCTTTGTGTGACTATTTCTTTTAGTATCTTATTTCTTAGATACACCACCTGACTTTGTCCTCTGCACATCTATTTGTTTGTTTGCTTGTAAAACAAAAACAAAGAAACCTCTTAGTTTTGCTTAGTGATTTTGAGTTAGTTTCTTTAGCATAATCTTGATCTTGATTTGAGCAGTTATATTAATTTGGTTTTCCTGAAAGAGTTATGGGTAGAAATTTAGATCCTGAAGAGGAGAAAGAGAGTGAATGTATTAAAAATCATACTTGTGGGGCACCTGGGTGGCTCAGTTAGTTAAGTGTCCAACTTCAGCTCAGGTCATGATCTCAGTTTGTGAGTTTGAGCCCCATGTTGGGCTCTGTCTGATAGCTACCTCAGGGCTGGAGACTGCTTCAAAAATCTGACTCCCTCTCTCTGTCTCTCCCCTGCTCGTTTGCTCTCTGTCTCTCTCAAATATAAAAAAGCATTTAAAATCTAAAAAAAAAAATCATACTTGTGCCTCCTAATCCTCTGGTCAGGGGAGATATCACTGATGGATTTCATCATTCCCTTTGAGAGACACTTTACTCTGAGTTTCAATCACATTTGTCAGCATCACTAACCTTATGTCATTTTGCCTTCCAATGAATTCCTTTACAATTAAAATCACAAATTTTGATCAGTTCAACAGTCCACTTTCTCCTCATCTATCCCTGGGTTTCAGGATGCTTCTGTAATAACTTGCATACCAACCAGATGAATACTATTACTGTTTATCTTCCCCAACTTCATTTGGATTCTGTGATTTGACAATGTCTGGTAATATTTAGATGTCTCCCTAGTCAGCTCGATTGCTAATTCTCCACTGAAACAATTTTTATTACTTATAACCTTTGTATCACAAGTGTCAGAAAACCAGCTTGAACTAGCCTGAGCAATTGGAAGAATTTGTTAAAATCTGGGCTGTCTCAGAGAATAAAAGGATGAGAATAGAAGAGGCCTTCAGTAACACCTGGAGCCTGGGGATTACATTCCATTTCTCTCCATCATGTGTTTAGTGTCTTATTTACCAATTAATTTTAATTTGTTTTAATTTAATTAAATTTATTTAATTTAAATTTTGGGTACAGATCACATCTGCCCTGTATTCCATATGGTAGGAAATATGGGAGAAACAAAGAAGGTACAATTGGACATGACATTCTGATTTCTGTCATAAAACTTAGATTACTAGAAAGACACTGACTTTTATGGTCCAGTTCCAGAAATTCTAGGTGGACGCTCTGATTGGTTATCCTGAAGTCTGGTGCCCAGGTCTGGGCTAGTCAGCTGTAGCCAAAGAGGTATATTTGTGGTAGAATATTTGGGCAGTTCCAGTGAGAACAATATGGAGGAAGCAGAGCAGACAGGACAGTTACTGGAACTACAAGGATGGTGGACAAATGCTACTGTAGACACCGATTCATCAATCTTTTCTATTTTCCTTAAGTTGTAACCTCAAAATCTTGCCATTGGTGACAAGATGGGTGGACCTAGAGACTATTAGACTAAGTGAAATAAGTCAGAGAAAGACAAAAACCGTATGATTTTCCTTATAAATGGAATCCAAAACCAAAACTAATAAACAAACAAAATGAGAAGTAGAAACGAACCCATAAATACAGAGAATAAACTGATGGTTGCCAGAGGGGATGGGGTGCGGGGATGATCAAAATGGCTGAAGGGAAGTAGGAGATATAGGCTTCCAGTTATGAAATGAATAAGTCATGGGAATAACGGGCACAGCATAGGAAATGTAGTCAGTGGTCCTGTCACAGTGTTGTATGGTGACAGATGGTAGCGACACTTGTGGTGAGCTTAGAATAATATATAGACTTGTTGAATCACTGTGTTGAGCACCTAAAGCTAATGTAACATTGTGTGTCAACTAAACTTCAGCAAAAACAAGTAGACAAATTGCTGTAACCTCAAATAACTTCACTCTTCTAGAAAATGACCTTCCTATTTATGAAATTAATAGAACATGTACCTAAAACTTCATTTGTTCTTCCTTTTAACCTTCCCTACTTTTATAATAAAATAGTTGCGCTTCATACTTAGGGTGAATTTCTGGCTCCTCATTATTTTTGCTCTGTCCTGTTGTCTTTGAAATGGTCCCCACAACTCTTGCCTTTACATTGTCTGCTTCAACTCACACACTATTGCTAGATAAAACTTCCCAATCAGTTTTCTCCATAATGCTCTCTTTGGAGGTGCTTTCTCAGAATACTTATTCCAATAAAATAAGGAGAAAAAAAATCTATCTAGTTGGGCATTCAGAGCCCTCTTGTCCATAACAGGCAGCAGCCCGCTGTCCAGATTTCTCTCTTATTGCTCCCCTATATGTAGGTATCATGCTTTAGATGCTCTCATGAATTTTTAAAACAGATTCTGAGTGTTTGCACTTCAGTGGCTTTCTTCTTTTGCTGCCAATATCTGTAGTTCTATTTTTACATTTTGAAATGTCTTTTATCTTTCAAGAGTAGCTGCCTCTTCTGAAATGTGTTTCTTTGTCCCTTCATTGAAATATTCCCACACTTTTACAAAGGCCATTGTCCTTTGAACTCTGCTTATATTGTGGTCACTGGAGGACTTGTGCTAGTCTGTACATTAATCTAAAATTTTCATCCAAACATTACATAGAACTAACCATCTTTGTGTTAAAAAAAGTTAGACTTACTTAGAATAGACCTACTTACTTAGAATAGACTTAATGCGATCCAGTGGGAAATAAATACTTTTGCAAGTTTTCTTCAGTAGAGTCCACTTTAATACAATATTTGCCACAAATACAGACTTAACTGGAGATTACATAGGGGCTTCAGTTGAGGAATTTACATAAAAAACACATGAAGCTTTTGTGGACACCAGAGTTGTCCACACAATTTTTAGGTAACATACATAGGTGGTATGTTCTCAATAGTCTATCCTGTGGACTCTTTCCTTAAACACCCATTTCTCTTCTTTTCCTTTAGTTCTTTCATAAGAGTAGGGATACCTGGGTGGCTCTGTTGGTTAAGCATCTGACTCTTGATTTCAGCTCAGGTAATGATCTCACGGTTTGTGGGTTTGAGCCCTGTGCTGTCAGTGTAGAGCCTGCTTGGGATTCTCTCTCTCTGTCTCTCTCTCTCTCTCTCTCCCTCTCTCTCTCTCTCTCTTTCTCTCTCTTCACTTCTCTCTGCCCCTCCCAACTTATATATACTCTCTCTAAATAAATAAATAAATAAATAAATAAATAAATAAATAAATAAATAAGCAAGCAAGCTTAAAGAAAACATTAAGCATACAAGAAAGATATCAACATTCTTCATGCTTTTTTTCCACTTCCTTCCTAAGAGTAAGTTCCCTCCAAAGCCTTGACACAGGACATCTGTCTTATGCAGTTTTACTGGATTCAGGCAGGGGTTGGATCTTTATTGTCTTTGAATCTCTTGTAGCATCAGCAAACATGCTCCATGCACTTTAATTTCTAGGGGGCACTGAGAGACTCAGACGTTAAGTGTCTCATTGATTCTACATATTCAAGTAATATAGGGACAGAACCAAAACTAGAATTATAGAAGATGTGTCAGACTTTCAGCTTTGCCTTTTAAACTTGAAAAGATTCTAGCAATTATGAACATGTCTTCCTGTGAATTTACACCAGGACATTCTTTCCTTTGTGGGGTAGGAAAAAGTAGAAAAAACTAAATATGTGATATAAATGAAATTAGTAGGTTATATGGGGAAATGCATTGGAGAGAACATTTATATTCATCAATGATTTTATTAGCTCTGTTGCTGGTTTCACTTACCTACAGAAAGTGTCTTCAGTACGAGATATTGCTCTGATAACTTAAATGGTCTTCCAGTGCTTGGAATGACTTTAATAATTCTCTTGTTTTCCCCAATATAAGAATAATTAATTCTTTATGAGGGCAGAATTAGGAATTTTTTTTTAATGATTTGGATTACAAAGCCTATCCATGTTCTAACTTAGAACATCATTCTCTTATCACTGAAGTAGTTTTTACATGAATGTGGCTTTCAAAATTGTTTATTGGAGGTAATCTTAAGTTTCCAATAATTTTATATTTTTTTTTACAGTTTACCAATGGAAAACTGTTTTAAAAATAAAATTATTTAAAAGGATAGAAGTTTCAAAATATCAATCTAAAACAACAAATGTGGAATTTTCTCCTTGACTACTCCAAATTTTAGTGGATCACTTGAGCTAGGTTGTTGAAACACATTTTGGTAAAAATTATCCTCCTGAGTGTAACAGACATGCATATTTTATTAGTCAAGTTTAGATCAGAGAAACAGAGCCACTAGGAGTAACAAAGACTAGGGGGGTTATCAAAGGGATTTGACTGTACACATTTGTAGGAACTTGTCAAAGAGTTTATACAAGCTGTTTTTCTACATTGGATACTGGTCCTGAGGTCAGCAGGGCAGGCCAGCAAGGAGGAAAGCTGGTGAAGGTGGTGAGGGCCAGGACAAATTTGTAGCCCTGAGGGAAGCTGGAGCCCATGTAGGTCTCTTGCCACTGCCAAGTCTCAATATCAGCACTGTTGGTGACTTGAGTGAGGCTACCAGTGTCCTTTATGGTGGATCCCAACTCATGGAGTTGATGGAGCCCAACTTATGGAGCCCAACTCATGGAGCTGGCCCAAGAGTCAAAGAATCTAGATGGAGAGAGATTACTGTTGTGGCCACAGGAGCTGTACATCCCTGGGGTCCGGGGAAGCTGCAGGAAGAGAGCCAGTGGTTGTTGGAGTTGCTGCAGGCTGGCTGAGATCCACTTAGACTGAGTGAGTCAGCAGAGCAGAAACAACATGCTACATTTGCAACGATATCCTGTGTCTGGTGTCGACCTTTGCGGTGTAAAAGGATACGGCTGCTGCTTCTTTCCACCTTTCAGCCATCACGCTAAATATCTCTCATGGCTCACAGGGACTGGGAACTTTGAAAGGAATTCTGAAAATCATCGTTCCAGCATTGAGGAGCCGACACGGCACAAATCGCCTCACATACGTTAAAAACAAAACATGAAATAAAAATCCAAAAAATCCCATCTTCTCCTTGGAACAAAGACTTAATATCTTTTGGTCAATAGTATGCTTTCATCAGGATTTTCATTAGAGCTTCACTGCCTGAATCAGATAACATCTTTGAAGTCTCATCCAGGTCACCTTTCCTCCAGACACACCGGATAAGATCTTAATTGCCACGGATATTAAGAGAAGATAATAAGATAATAAAGGACGCAACAGCCATGTGATGTGGTAATGTCAGTCTGGCCTTGGAAGCTTTAAGAAAGCTCTTGGGTAATAAGGACTTGGAGACTCGTATGTTTAACTTCTTCATCCATGGTGACCTGATGGGTATGTTTATCATGATGGTAAAGGTCTTGCATTCAAATTCAAACCCCTTCTGAGAGGACTGGAAGACGATTTAAGTGATCAGGGCAGTCCAATAATGAACCAGGGCTTCCTACAAATCATTAGTGAAAAGTGAAAGGATATGTGTAACACACAGGGCAATAAACAAAGAGAACCTTGTGTGGCATGTAAGAGAAGTATAATGTCTACAAACTGCCCAAAGCTTTGAAAGCAATTTACTGAGAAAGCTTTTACAGTGGCTCACTTTGAACCATTGATAATTAACCAAACAAATAATTCAAAGTATGTCCAACTGGTTTCAGCAAATTTCCTTAGGGGGTTGTAACACTTTAAATTTCATATTATAATACTGTTGGATCAGTGGCTTCGGCGGCTGCATGTAAACACAAAAAGCTTGATTAATGATCGTATGGGTAATAACGTAAGATCAATATTTTAGATGATGTAATAGAAAAGCAGCAGGGAATCTCTTGTAAGTAATAAACAGCAATTGAGCCTTAGTTGTGGGCATAGGGGTCATTATGAATTCTGCCAAGTCTATAGATTTATGGTTACACAAATTATCGAGTGATAAAAGAGATAACATTTCCTCATAATAGCAATGTAATTTCATAACTTATTAAATACTATAGACATATTCATGTAGGACACCAGGAAACTAAAACTATTATTCTTACCACATATTCCTACAAGGTCTGATGTTAGCAGTTGATGTTTCTGCCTGGCAGGAAATCTCTGTGTTTTTCTCCATCTTGATATGGAGATGTAAAGCTTGTCTTACTCATACTGTGTGGCATTATGGAAGAAGGAAGTTTGGGCTTTAGAGCCAGAAGAACATCTTCTTAAGGGATCTGCTTAGTGCTAGTCTCTACTTCTATATAATGGGGAAGGAAGCACCATTATTTCTTTCTCACAGGGTTACCCTGAGGGTCACTGAACGTAGTAGAAGGCAAAGTGAGTTGTAGACAGCAAATACCATGAAAATGATAGTTAATTTCTGATTTGCATCTCATGCTTGTAGTGGCGCAAGGGCTAGTGACAAATGACAACCGTTCATGTAGAAAGGCCTTAACTGAAATGTCTCTGTTTTATTTGTGGAACTTACTCACCTTCTGCTCTAGACATATTCTTCTGGATGCTCACTGAAAATACACATACTTTTATCTTTTTAATAGCCTGACACTCTTTTCTGATAAATTGGGAAGTATGAACTGAATATGGGAAGTAGCATCATATTCTCTTTTTCTACCTTCATTATTCTAACTGCTCGTGTGCAGCAAAATCTTCAATTGCAGTTTACATATTGCTTTGATTTGAAAAACTGTTTGGGGACATATGATTGCCCTTTCAGTAGATATAAGCACCCTTTTCACTCCCTTTCTTCTACTCATTCTACAGCCATTCAGTCCCCTATTCTTTGGTCTATCAGCAGACTTCTGCCAACACTACATTTTTTTTAATATTGCTGGATCATTGTGTTAGTTCATTTTCCAACATTCCTGTGCAGCTAAAACCAAATCTTGAGTTTTTTCAACTCTTTGACTTCTTTGTTCCTACTCGACTCACAGAGATTGCTAGAGAAAATCATGCATCCGGAATTCACACATACCCTTGTAAATGTCTGGACTTAGCTGGAACTTCCCTAATCACAGGCAAAATGAACGTAGCAGCTAAATAATTGTGTTTACAAAATGCATTCCCTGAATCAAGCCTCTACTGCCCACAGGCTCTGTTCTGTACTGCTCAGACTCTGACCCTTTGCCTCCTCATTTCATCTGTGTCTACCCCATTTCTAGCTTTGGCATCTTAGCTCATTCTTATCAACTTCATCTGCTAGCTTCAAGTTAATCTCAATGAGTTGCTATGGTCAAACTGATCAAATATTTTGAATACCCTAGCTTGGCCCCAGGACTGTGCCTTGTGAACTTCCCCTATGGATTGGTGTCTTCTGGATCTGCCCTTCCCCGAGAGGATCAACAGTTAGAAATTGGTTTTCAATCCTAATTGAACCCACATTATCCTTGGCAATACTTTTCCTCGCCATTCTAATCAACATCGTTTTCCTGAAGCAGATACTGCAAATCCTACCCCTTTCCTCATACTGTGTTGCTCTAGGCCTTTCACTTTTAATCAGTGACTTTATTTTTTGCTTCCTAGAGAAAATAGAAGTCATGAAAGTGCACACTCTAGTCGCCCCTTCTCCCATACTTGTCCTCTCACTGTTTACCTCCAGTCTCATAAGAAGAAATTTTCTTTGTCTTGTAAAAAGGTGTCCCCTCTCTTTTCTCCTGACTGTGATCCTGAAATTTATTTTCAGCGTACAACTCTTTCCTATTGCTTGTAGTACACACACATACCTATCACCTTTAAGCCTGTTATTCTATTTTCTTATTTTCTTTTACTCCTTCAATTTTTATAGAAGGAGCTTCCCTTAATGCTGCTTCACCTGTCTACTTACCTTCTCCAAGGTGGACCTCTTTTGCTTATATCATTTATTCGTTTGCTCATGATTGCATTAATTCTAGTTGTATTTATTGAGTTCTTATTATAGGTCAGCCTGACTCCATACCCTACTACATCCAGTGCTCCACGCTACCAGAATTGCTTTCTAAAATGTTATGTTACTCACTTGCTTAGGATCCTTCACTGGTTCCCCTATGCTCTTTAAAATCCAACCTCCCTGCTTAGCATGACTTGTAAGGCTCTTCATTTTGTGGAACCCACCCTCCAAGCTAGTGTCACCTCTGGACACTACACCTCAAACTCTGCACTCTAGACAAAGTGACTTCCTTCACTAATTGTGCTGTGCTTTCTCTTGTTGTTGGTCTCTGCGGATACTGTTTTCTCTGTCCAGAACACCTGACTATCTTCATCTCTCTCCTTTTGCTTTTTTATACATTTTCACAACTTAACTGACATGCAACCACCCTCAGAATGCCTTTTGCCTCCCCCCCCCCCAAAGTTGATCTGGTGTTCCACCTCTGTAGGCTCTCAGCACATGAGGTTTCATCTCCATATCTTATTTTTACTCTTTTATTAGCCTGTCTACTAGTTTGTCTCCACTAGGCCATAAACCCCATATGGGAAGCAACTTCCTTTCTACCATCTTAGGCACTCAATAAAAATATGTTGCTGAATGAATGAATGAATCAATGAGTCCTTGAAAAAAAAAGAAACGGCTAAAAGAGAATATCACTTTCTCATAGAATCTTATGGAAATTTCTACAATCATACATGGGAGATTTTAAAGAATGGAGCTATTTCCCTGAAGTAGGGAGGGATTGGCCTTAAGGAATTTTGTGAAATAGGAATATGTTGACAAGTTTCCTCATTCATTTGCTCCCAATTCCTCTTAAATTCTGGCATTTTACAATCCAGAGTCTCAGGTTCCTCATGGTCTATCAATGGTCTAGTTCCCTTACTAGATCAAGTAACTCCATCCAGATGTTCCCATTCAGGTACCACCTCCCCAGATCCCTCTTTGCTATCAAAATCTGCTGTCCACTTCCCTTTAGTCTCTTCACAAGGCTATTTCCCCATCTCTTACAGGCTTACATAAGAGTTTGATAATTGCATAATGTGCTGTGCCTCATGGAGAACAGTAAGTATTTTAATAAAGTCCCTAAAGTTCCTTAATTACATTATTATTATTATTATTACTTGATACCAACATAAAGAATCTGTGGCAGACCAATAGAAGAGAGACATTTTTGGTTTGTAGAATTTTTTGCTTTTTCTTTTCTTAATGTCCTCTTAAATCACACCATGGAGGCAACTGCTAATTTTGCCCACAGGTTAGCTGAAAAGCCTGGGGGAAAAGGATTGAAGAAGAGATATAACAGAAAAAAATGTCATATTAATTAATCCCTTTCTTTCTTCTCTCATACCTCCCCCCCCATGTTCCCTAATTTTCCTTAAATTTAGGAGATAAATCTTATAACATGAAAATAAGATTTAATCAGTTTCCTATTGACTGATGGAAGCTCCTTATGGTTAAAGGACATGTCTTATCACAGGCTGCCTTCCCTAATACATGTATCTTCACATGGGCAGCAATCGATAAAAACTTGTGGGCTTTAAATGCCCTGGATGGGTCCTAGGTTCCCTGACCTTCTGCCTAGAGTTCTTTCTCTGATACTGTTTTGCTGTATAAAGAGGGCATTACAAATTGGAAGTAGGCTCCTTATTAAACTTGACCTACTGCCTGTAGCCTTGGGCAATATAGGATTAAACAAAAGACTTTCTAAATAGGTACAGGGTTAGAGTGGGAAGGGTAGTTGGTATCAATCAGAGACTTGTATTTTGCTTATGGGACTAACCCCTCCCGTTGTTGATTTTTGGCTCCTCTCATGCTTAACACAATTCATGTCGTAACTAAGGTATGGCTTATAACCAACACTGCAGATGCCCAGCCAAATTTGCACCAGCTAATGACTTTTTGCTGCCACTACATATTAGTTTTAGCAATTAGTTATGGCCAAGTTTCATGTTGCCTTCAGGGAAATATGCTAGATGTTGAAATGGAAATAGGTGAGTGGGGGATATGGTGTACAGGAGGCACATTTTGGAGAGTGAGTCTCAAGGGAAATGTATATCATTGTGTTGGTACAAAGCAGGTCAAGTCATCAGGAACTGCTTGTAAGTAACATGGGTAGATGCCAACCATTTGGGCATGACAGCGATTCATAGTAACTATCCCATGAAACACCTAATTGCAGCTGTTCATTATATTTCATGTACATGAATCCCATAGAGGTTCTCTTTTAATTCTATGTAACTTCCCTGATTGCCTAAAGTGTTGACATACAAAACTGGCTTAATCCAATTTCTGAATGGGGGGGATTAGTCATTTGTTTAAGTGACATGGCACTTTGAAATTTTCTCCCTTTATGCAGTATATGTTAAAAAAGCCACAATCAGACATTCTGTTCTTAACACCTATATATATATATATATCTTTAGTTTAGAGGATGGAAAGTTAGGTTTAGAAAATAATGAAGTTTAACCTTTTTCAGTCTAAGGAAACTTTTTGGATAAAATCACTGTCTATTTTCCAAAGTACAAATTGCACTTAAACATTGGCAATAGATTTCTAGAAAAAAGATTCTTATGAAGCTTACAAAAAGTTAGAAAAAGCCTTAAGATCATCATTAGTCATTTTAGTCTAGTATGTAATTAAAACATGGAGTACATGCAGTTAATTCATAATTAAGATCAAGATAAGAGAATTTCTATGCAACTGAGAAAAAAAAAATGACTATTCTCTCTAAGCCCTATGTGTCATCATATAGTACGCAGGATAAATCTTGTTTCAGAGTCTTCCAACTGAGAAATATATTTTACACATAAAATATCAGTTTTAACTCCTTGTCTTAATAACCTCTTCTTTGATGGTACCATCATCACTAAAGTTTAAGTGGTTTGAAATTCAAATCTCTCATAATTTTGTGCTAGTATCTTCTATTTATCCAGTTAGCTTTCCTGGTCACCAAACATCCTATTATCTTTTTCAAGGAGCCACATATTCCTTGACCAGACCACTGAAACGTGAAAAGAAAGTACAAATTTTGTCACAGCAAGAAATCACAGCAGCTTGTCCATTTTTAACCTTCACATTTTGGAAACTAGAAATCATTTAGAAACAAAGCAGAAAAATGTGGAAGGAAAGAAAACACTAATGCAGTGTAAAAGCTAATCAATTAGTAGCCTCACTTTCTCAAGAGAGAAACCTGTATCAGTTGTCTAGTCAAGGTAGCTCACAGGTGTTGATGAAAACTGCAAAACTATGGGGCGCCTAGGTGCTCAGTTGGTTAAGTGTCTGACTTGATTTCGGCTCAGGTCAGGATCTCCCGGTTTGTGGGATGGGTCCTACATCAGGCTCCATGCTGATCACAGAGCCTGCTTGGGATTGTCTCCCTCCCTCTCTCTCTCTGCCCCTCCCCTGCTTTCTCTCTCTCTCTCTCTCTCTCTCAAAATAAATAAATAAACTTGCAAAACTGGATCAAGCAAATCTATGTGTAGAAAAATAGGTTTTCTAACAAAAAGACCTTTCTTACCACTCGACAATGTATTTAATCTACCTAGCTTTAGTTTAATACCATTTGCGTATCAAATATCATTTATCTTATCATTAACATGTAACAGATTGCATTGGGATTTAATTCCCAACACGTAATGTATAAAGATTCATATGTTTATCATTTTTTCAATGTCTGTCCATGCTTTCTTTCTACTCTTTCAAGCGGATGCTATTATAAAAATGAATGAAATATCAGCTTTCCATATAACTTTTGGCTTTTCCATCGCCTGGTGGGAAACACACTGACCCGCCAGACTGAACAAGCAGCTATATTATAAGTCAAGGAGGAGTCTAGTGAGCAGAAACGTTAAGGAAAACAACCAAAAGAAGTTTGAGGAAGTAACATGACTTTTTGATTCATTCAAGAGGAAATCAATCTCACATGCAGCTCAGATGCTGTCAGACCCAACCAGCAAGCCATGGGGACAAGGGCAGGAAAGACACTAGAAACGAGCAGGTGAATGGATTGGTGGTTAAGTGAACTTTAAAAAGGAAATGCTATAGAGCCTTAACCCAACTGCAGCAAAAGGGAACTTATTTCACTAGCAAATTATAAGGTATGATTTGGAGCAGGAAAGGTGCAAAAGGAAACTGCTATCCACTGTGGATCTGTTAATTTCTCAGTTGTGCTCTGGAGCCCTGGCTATAAACATACCAATCTTCTGAATTTATCCTTAATCTGTTGATGTACTTTGCCCTGATGGCATGTTGAGTTAATGGCCTCCATTAATGACATTCTGCCCATGCTAATGCCAACTTTATTTCCAGAACAATGAAAAATTTCTGCACTTGGTTTCTAGACATCAGCGTATTATTTAATGTGAGTTGTTATAACATTGCCTGCAGTTCTATTCTCCTACCCACATAATTTACATTAAAATAGGCAAGGTGGCCACCCAGGAATGCCTGGCACACACACACAGTGCCACCTGCATGAAGGAAAACACCATGCTTTATGAGACAAATACATCAGTTATTTCCAGGAATGTGCACAACAGGCTGCACTAAGTAAAACAATATGATTCAAAGATTTGAAGAAAATGAACCAGAGGGGCGATAACGGGAAAACTAAAGGAGGTTTCTCAGAGAGAAGATAAATTTATATTTGCAAAATTTACATAGAATGATAAAAATCATTTTTTCCAAATTTCCATGATACTTTCCTCAAAATTTCAAGTCAGATGAGAGTGAAAGATACAGAAAAAAGTATTCTAAGTGAAGGGCCAGTTTTTTTCAAAAGCATTTGATTGCCTTCATATTGTGGATCTTCAGCTACAACACTTGTTTGAAATAATATTCATTTAATATAAAGTATTTGGAAAATATTGGAAAAGTACAAGGAAGTATGTACGCATGGATAAATCAGGAATAACCTCTTAATGATTTTGGTGCATATATATTTTTTCATTATTTCACTTTTCCTTTTCATAAATGTTTGTGCAATATTATTGCACAATAAAATAAATCAGAACATTTGAGGGAAATGAAATATTTAGGAGTAGAGTCCTTCTATTTTTTGGGGTAATAGTTTTACAAATACTGGGTGGTTGTAGAGTTTCTCTTATTGGATGTGGGACATTGACCGGATACTTTGGGAGGGATCTAGTTCTTTGAATATCTTTTAACTTCATCTTTTGTTCAAACATGTGGGCTCCATGAATAATGTTCCTTGGCTACCATATTCCCAACCCAAAACTCATGCCACCCTGCTCATGGCCTGAGCTATGGTTATGGTTACTCTGGTAACTTGCTTTCTAGAAACAGTTGTATACACCTTTAAATAAACTGATTATAAATTTAGTAGAGATTCCAGAAAAAAATACCCAACAGTTGTAAGTGAATCAACTTGGCTGTAAATCTTAATGATTAATCTTCTTAAACTGTTTAGATACCGCTACACAATGGCTAAGACCTAAAAACACTGAAAAATTTTATTGTGATAATTGATACCGCCTACTTAATATCTTACATTATTATACTAGCAGCCTTTTACAAGTTGTATCTAAACTGGGAATACATTTGTTAATTTTCATTATTAGTTTATGCTTAATGAATTGTAAAGTGTTCATTTCTTTTTAAGATTGTGTAATATTTTCTTGGGGGCAAGCTGAGGAAATAGTTTAGCAAATTTACAAGGCTCTATCATATTATGCTTAAATGTCTCTCACTTAATAGATTGAGTTCAGTTTTATTCTTTTCTAAAATTAATACCAGAGTAAGACATTTAAAATTTTTTAATGTTTATTCATTTTTAAGAGAGAGACAGCATGAGCGGGTGAAGAGCAGAGAGAGAGAGAGGGAGACACAGAACTTGAAGCAGGCTCCAGGCTCTGAGCTGTCAGCACACAAACTGACTTGGGGCTCAAGCCCATGAACCGCAAGATGGGTTTAGCTCATGACCTGAGCTAAAGTCAGACGCTTAACTGACTGAGCCACCTAGGAACGCCAGAGTAAGACATTTTAAAGGGCACATATAAAAATGTTTTTGTTGGATGTATGATAGGAAATTTCATCCTATATCTATTATTTTGTAACCTTATATACTCTATGTTCTCCATTAGTTATAAATACCTTTTCTCCCTTCATCCTCAACACAATTTTTAAAAGGTTATTTCAGAAGAGTACCTAGGAGTTTCCAGATGTTTTCCATTGCATTAAAAAAATAGTATGTTTGTGAAGTCCGCTTCTTCACAACTGTCTTGACTTTGGATCTTATTCCTTTTTCCTTCTTTCTTTCTTTCTTTCTTTCTTTCTTTCTTTCTTTCTTTCTTTCTTTCTTTCTTTCTTTCATGTTTTATTTATTTCTGAGAGAGAGAGAGACAGTGTGAGCAGGGGAGGGTCAGAGAGAGAGGGAGACACAGAATCTGAAGCAGGCTCCAGGTTCCTAGCTGGCTGTCAGCACAGAGCCAGATGTGGGGCTTGAACCCATGAACCGTGAGATCATGACCTGAGCTGAAATCGGACGCTTAATCAACTGAGCCACCCAGGTGCCCCTTTGGATCTTAATTCCTGATTTTATAGGCAGTCTTTGTGACTCTGAGCTTTTTCACTATGCCTTGCCTTTACCTTTTGCCTTTAAAGACAAAATTTTGTCTTCAGTGAATCACCCTGTCATACATTGATAAAACATTATATCTATTACAAGCATAACCTATGAGTTATCAGTTCATTCTTGAAGTGTGATCTCAGGTGATCAGAAGGAACTACTATAGATGCTAGTGATTTCTTGGTATTAAAGACATACCAAGTCCCTGACTACAATTTACTAAAGAGGCAGCTCACACAAACAGGATGTTAGGTAATATCAGGAGGTGGTAAGGGCTCTGAAGAAAAATAAAGCAGCATAAGGGGATAGAGAGTGAAGGAGATGTTCTTAAAGATAGGATGGTCAAAGGAGTTCTTTCTGAAGAGGTGACCCTTGAGCACAGAACTTATAAAATGAGGCAGTATACAATGTAAGCCTCCCAGTAAAGGGAAAAACAAGCACAAAATCCCTGAGGTGCTGTGTGTTTTCCATGTCTACTAAGAAGACCAATATAGCCAGAGCATAGGGAGAGGGGGAAAAAAAAGTGGGTAGAATACGAGCTGAAGAGGAAATCTGGGGCTAGAACATAGAGGACCCAGTAAACCATGCTAAATTCAGCATGTTTGCACTGTTACAACCAAACTTAGTACTTAACCAATGAAACACTTTATACTATTAACTAAATAGCTGCTACTCAGAGCCCCTTATTATCTCCTTGCCTTGGCAGATGCCCTGATCCTTCCCTAAGGATTGATTCATCAGTAAGGGGTGGGCTGTTTGGTACCACTGGGTTACTTATTCAGTGTTTTAAATTTNGGGAGACAGAATCAGAAACAGGCTCCAGGCTCTGAGCTAGCTGACAGCACAGAGCTCGACGCGAGACTTGAACCCACAAACCGTGAGATCATGACCTGAGCCGGTCAGACTCTTAACCGACTGAGGCACTCAGGCGCCCCCTACTGGAGCGTTTTAAGTAATGGATAGGGAGTATGTGTGACACAATTTGATTTACTGTTTTAAAATATTAGAACAATATACGAAGGGAATGGATGGAGTGGAAGCAGGACATCGTCTAAAATGCTAGTGTAGAAGTGCAGACAAGAGATGATAGTGGTTTAGACCAAAGAGGTCGAGGTGGAGAAAGCGAGGCTCGGTCGGGATCAGGATATATTTTGATAGTCATATTTGGTAAGTATGCTAGACTCGGCTGGAGTAACAAATAGATCCCAAAAGTATAATCACTTCAGACAAAGTAGGGATTTATTTCTGATTAATGGAAGAATCTAGGGGCATAAAAATCCACATAGGTTAACAAGAATACAAAGATCAAGAGTGGAATAAATGAAATTATAGAGTGATGATAAGGTTCTTATATTGTTTATGAAATGTGGGAATTATTTGTCAGTGGATTAATGACCAAGAGATGCATACTGTGACTTCTAGGAGTTAAATTTAAACATCAATATATATTTTGAGAAAATATCAAAATGAAAGATAAAACACAATACTAAGGTAGAAAAGAAGTACTTGATTCATAGAAAAGATGGAAGGAAAGTAAAAACAGGACCAAAGAACAAATGGGCTAAATTGAAAAAAATAAAGATAGTAGGAATTACACCAACATAGAACCATGCTTACAATAAAAAGAAATACATTTCAAATAAAAGCAGAGGTTGCCAAAATGGAGAAAATAAGCAAAACCTGGGGTGCCTGGGTGACTCTGTCGGTTGACCTCGCAGTTTGGAGTTTGAGTCCTGCATCCAACTCTCTGCTGTCAGTGCAGAGCCCACTTCAGATCCCCTGTTCCCCCTTCTCTCTGCCTCTCCCCTGTGTGTACTCTCTCTCTCAAAAATTAATAAACATAAAAAAAAAGAAGCAAGACTTAACTGTGTGCTGTTTAGAAGTGTAAAGACTCAGACTGGACATAAAGGTTGAAAAATACATACTGCAAGGAAGACAGCTAGTGTGACTATAGTATTATCAAGGGAAGGTGTCTTTAGGCTCAAAAGTATTATGAGAGATAATAAAGAACATTTAATATTGATAAAATGATTGCTCAAAAAGTCATAATAACTCTAAATATGTATGGACCTAATAGCTCAGCTTCAAAATACATGAAGCAAACACTGGCAGAACTAAATGAGAAAGAAAGTAATCCATGATCGTAGATGGAGATTTCAAAACCTTGGGGTGCTTCGGTGGCTCAGTCGGTTAAGCAGTCGACTTCGGCTCAGGTCATGATGGTTTGTGAGTTCGAGCCCCGTATCAGGCTCTGTGCTGACAGCTCAGAGGTTGGAGCCTGCTTCAGATTCTTTATCTCCCTCCCTCTCTGCCCCTCCCCTGCTCATGCTCTGTCTCTCTGTCTCTCAAAAATAAATAAACATTAAAAACAAACAAACAAACAAACAAAAAAACCCCGGGGCACCTGGGTGGCTTAGTCAGTTAAGTCGGTCCCACTTTCGCTTAGGTCATGATCTCGTGGTTCGTGGGTTCGAGCCCTGCATCGGGCTCTGTGCTGTCAGCTCAGAGCCTGGAGCCTGTTTCAGTCTGTGACTCCCTCTCTCTCTGACCCTCCCCTGCTCACGCTGTTTCTCTCTCTCTCCTAGAAATAAATAAATAAATAAAAAACAGTAAAAAAATAAAACCCTCCTCTTGGCAATTAATAAAATGCCAGAAA
Source organism: Crocuta crocuta (assembly GCF_008692635.1). Taxonomy (NCBI): domain Eukaryota; kingdom Metazoa; phylum Chordata; class Mammalia; order Carnivora; family Hyaenidae; genus Crocuta; species Crocuta crocuta. The sequence goes on along the minus strand of NW_027551564.1, from coordinate 1,629,756 downwards.
AAAAAATCTTAGTAAGGATATAAAAGATTTGAATAACAAATCAACCACCACCTAATTGACATTTATAAAACACTTTTTCAAATAAGTGCAAAATACACATTGTTTTCAGACATTCATGGTATATATACTAATTAGACCACATGCAGGACCAAAAAATAAATCTCAATAAGAATCATCAAAGTATTGAAATCATATAGAGTATTATGTTCTCTGAGCACAGTATCATTAAACTAGAAAGCAATAAGAACATATCTTAAAAACTCAAATTATCTGTTAACTAAGCAGCATATTTCTAGATAATTCATGGGTCAAGGAAGAAATCTCAAGAAAATTTATAAAATATTGTGAGCTAAATGAAAACAATAGCACTATATATCAAAATTTCTAAGATGCATCTAAACCAGGATTTAGAGAAAAATTTATAGCCTGAATAACTGAACGTTTCTTAAAGTAGAAATCTGCTAGAGATGATTCTCTGAGTTATATCTCTCTAACACGTTTTTTGTGGGGTTTTTTTGTTTGTTTTTACTAATGAAGGATATTTCATCTGCATATAAGAGTAGAGATTGGGGGCACCTGGGTGGTTCATTCAGTTAAGCATCTGACTTCAGCTCAGGTCATGATCTCATGTCTGTGGGTTAGAGCCCTGTGTTGGGCCCTGTGCTGACAGCTCAGAGCCTAGAGCCTGCATCAGATTCTGTGTGTCTCTCTCTCTCTGCTCCTCCCCTGCACACACACACTCTCTTTCTCAAAAACAAATAAACATTAAAAAAATTTAAAATAAAGAGTAGAGATTGATGCTTAATTTTTAGTTTTAGTACTCTAAATATGTTATTTCATTGTCTTTTTGCCTCTGTTAATTCTAACGGTAAATAAGACATCATTTTCCCTCTTTTTTTATTGTGTATCTGTGACTATGGCAGCTTTTAAGATTTTTTTTCTTTAATCTTTGATTTTTAGCAGCTTTAAGAAAAATTTTAAGTCCAAGTTAGTTAATATGTAGAATAGTAATTGTTTCAGGAGTAGAATTTAGTGATTCATCACTTACATTTAACACACAGGCCTCATCCCACCAAGTGCCCTCCTTAATGCCCATCACCCATTTAACCAAACCAACCAACCCCAACCTCCAGCAACCCTCAGTTTGTTCTCCATATTTAAGAGTCTCTTATGGTTTAACTCCCTCCCAGTTCTTAACTTATTTGTCCGTCTCTTACCCTGTGTTCATCTGTTTTGTTTCTTAAATTCCACAATGAGTGAAATCATATGATATTTGTCTTTCTCTATCTTGCTTATTTTGTTTAGCATAATACATTCTAGTTCTATCCATGTTGTTGCAAATGGCAAGATTGCATTCTTTTTGATCCCTGAATAATATTGCATTGTATATATGTATACTACACCTTCTTTATCCATTCATCAGTTGAAGGACATTTGGGATCTTTCCATAAGTTGACTATTGTGGATAGCATTGCTATAAATATTGGGGTGGACATGCTTTTTCAAATCAGCATTTTTGTATCCTTCTGTTAAATACATAGTAGTGCAATTGCTATGGTCATAGGGTAGCTCTATTTTTAATTTTTTAAGGAACCTCCAATCTGTTCTCCAGAGGGCCTGCATCCTCCAGAGGGTTCCCTTTCTCCCCATCCTCTCCAACGTCTGCTGTTTCCCGAGTTAATTTTAGCCAACTGACAGGTGTGAGGTGGTATCTCATTGTAGTTTTGATTTGTATTTTCCTGATGATGAGTGATGTTGAGTATCTTTTCATGTGTCTGTTAGCCATCTGCATGTCTTTGGAAATGTGTTTGTTCATGTTTTTTGACCATTTTTTCACCGGCTTGTTTTTTGGATATTGAGTTTGATAAGTTCATTACAGGTTTTGGATACTAACCCCTTATTCAATATGTCATTTGCAGATATCTTCTTCACAGCTTGATTGAGCATGGTTGGTTTTATTTTATTTATTCTGCATGAGTTTGACTGAGATTCTTGGATCTGTATATTGATGTCTTTATGTTCTAAGATGCTATCTTTTCAAGTATTTCTTCTGTTCTATCATTTTTCTTCTGTCATCCTGGGATTTTATATATATATATATATATCATTAGCAAAAAGCAGAAATCTGAAAACACAAACTTCGGTGTGTAGTTAGATAAGATAAGAGCTAAGGGGATCTTCTGATATGAAGTGTGCAAGAAGGAAAGCAGTAAAGGATGTCTCTGAGTGTTTGCTTGGGCAATTCTGTGAAAGGTGGTGCCCTTTTCTGAGGGGGAAGATGGGAGGAACATATTGAAGAACAGGGAAAATAATTGACAGCTTGCTTCTAAATATGCTAGATTTGAAATGTGTAAAAGGAATGTAAGAGATGTCAAGTAGGCAATGGTATAACTGAAGCTCTCAGTTTAGGAGTTATCAAGCTACACATAATTTTCAAATTTATGGCAATTTATGAGAATGCTTAGGAAGAATGTTATAGAAGGAGGAGAGGTTGGAAGACTGCTCCATGAGGCACACTGATATTTAGAAGTTGGAGGAGAAGGAGGATCTTTCATAGGAGATTGAGAAGCAGGAGGAGAGGGAAAGCAGGCGATAGCTATGTCCTGGAAGCCATAAAAGGAAGATGTTTCAAAATGGAGCAGTCAAATTTGGAAGATGCTGTCACGGGGTTGAAAAGGTAGGACAGGAATACAGATTAATGGTTTGGCAATGCAGAGATCATTGCTGACCTTTACAACATATTCAGTGGAGTGATGAGGATGAAGGACTAGTTGGAGCAGGGATTGAGAGAGAACAGGAGGAAATAAAGTGGAAATGCCAAGAATAAATCAATTCTTTTGGATGTTATATTAGTTTCCTACTGCTGCTGTAACAAATTACCATGAATTTAGGGGCTTAGAGAATACAAACTTATTATCTTGCCATTTGGAACTCAGAAACCTCACTAGGTTAATATGAATGCTTCAGCAGGCTGTATCCCTCCAGGAGGACATAGGGGAGAATCTGTTCATTGCCTTTTCCAGCTTCTAGAAGCTGCCTACATTCCTTTGCTCCTGGTCCTCTTCCATCTTCAAAGCCAATAAATGCATTACTCTGACTTCTTCATCCAATGTTACATCTCCATTTCTGATTCTGGTTTTATATTAAAAAAAAAGAAACAACCCCCCCCCAAACTTTTGTGATTATATTGGGCTCACCTGGATAATCCAGGATAACTTTCCCATTCTCAGAATCCTTAATTTGATCACAGCTGAAAAGTCTATTTTGCCGTATAAAGTATATTTACAGGTTTTGGGGATTAGGATGTGTGCAGCTTTAGTACAGCATTATTTTGCCTCTTAGAAGCAGGAGTGTGTACCTTATCTATGCAGAAATGTCCCAGTTTGCAGACAGTTGCACTTGGCTATATATTGCTAAGTGGACCCTGTCAACATTTAGAGAATGGTTATTAAAAATTAGAATTTTCTTAAATGAGTAGAAAGTGGTTGAACATAGTTGTAAGGACTTCCTTTTAAAGTTTTTCATTGCTATTGGTTTTTTCATTTGTACTAGTCTAAAACACCCCTGAAATATTTTCTAAGCATAGAATCCTTAGAGAGGTACACTTAAGTTTAAGTGGACCTATTTTAGGTATGTATTATATATTAGTATCTAGTAGAATCTTATCCTGTTTTAGAGCAAGGTGATCTAAATAAATATTTTTTTAAAAAACGAAACATGAAATAACATGCATATGATAATATCTTTACCTGTAAACTCTTTTAAACATTATGACCAGTTTACATAATTCCAAACTATATGTTTTAGATTTCAAAACAACTAATTATTGATTTCACAAACAGCAAAGATGTGTGTGTATATCTATGCATATTTGAGAAATAAGGTTACTGGGTTTTTGTTTTTTTGTTTTTTTTTTTAGTGATGTTAAGTCCCTGCTACTTATTTGTTTAGAGTCCCAAATATAGTGACTTGTAAAAATATATGTAAAACTAAGATAAAAAACTAGTAAAAGAGAAAACAGAGTAGAAGAATAAAATGAGGCCAGAGGAAACGTTGTATACAAATGAAATATAAGGCCCTAGTAGGTATTAACATATAGAATATACATATGTGTATAATGTGTGTGTGCATGTTTGTGTGCACAAGTGTGCATCTCTCTCCCCCCAGTTATAAAAACAAAAGGCAGGGCTTGTGAAAGGTCAGTTTAAACTCTTCAGTAGCATTATGAACTATATTTACTGATCCAAATCTGAAGAACATGAATCAGGCTGATAAGGTCAGAATCAATTTTACAAATGGTACAGAAATTTGTATGACTGTTGAAATAAGGGTTCTATTTAACTTCCTTGAAAAAGAATCATATTATAGAATTTCCTGGTGCCTTAAGTGCAGAAATACCATGAAGAGGTAATGTGCAATTTGTTTTCAATTTAATTTAAAATAAAAGGCNTTTAAAGGTTTTATTTATTTATTTATTTATTTATTTATTTATTTATTTATTTATGAGAGAGACAGCGTGAGCAGGGGAGGGTCAGAGAGAGAGGGAGACAGAATCAGAAACAGGCTCCAGGCTCTGAGCTAGCTGACAGCACAGAGCTCGACGCGAGACTTGAACCCACAAACCGTGAGATCATGACCTGAGCCGGTCAGACTCTTAACCGACTGAGGCACTCAGGCGCCCCCTACTGGAGCGTTTTAAGTAATGGATAGGGAGTATGTGTGACACAATTTGATTTACTGTTTTAAAATATTAGAACAATATACGAAGGGAATGGATGGAGTGGAAGCAGGACATCGTCTAAAATGCTAGTGTAGAAGTGCAGACAAGAGATGATAGTGGTTTAGACCAAAGAGGTCGAGGTGGAGAAAGCGAGGCTCGGTCGGGATCAGGATATATTTTGATAGTCATATTTGGTAAGTATGCTAGACTCGGCTGGAGTAACAAATAGATCCCAAAAGTATAATCACTTCAGACAAAGTAGGGATTTATTTCTGATTAATGGAAGAATCTAGGGGCATAAAAATCCACATAGGTTAACAAGAATACAAAGATCAAGAGTGGAATAAATGAAATTATAGAGTGATGATAAGGTTCTTATATTGTTTATGAAATGTGGGAATTATTTGTCAGTGGATTAATGACCAAGAGATGCATACTGTGACTTCTAGGAGTTAAATTTAAACATCAATATATATTTTGAGAAAATATCAAAATGAAAGATAAAACACAATACTAAGGTAGAAAAGAAGTACTTGATTCATAGAAAAGATGGAAGGAAAGTAAAAACAGGACCAAAGAACAAATGGGCTAAATTGAAAAAAATAAAGATAGTAGGAATTACACCAACATAGAACCATGCTTACAATAAAAAGAAATACATTTCAAATAAAAGCAGAGGTTGCCAAAATGGAGAAAATAAGCAAAACCTGGGGTGCCTGGGTGACTCTGTCGGTTGACCTCGCAGTTTGGAGTTTGAGTCCTGCATCCAACTCTCTGCTGTCAGTGCAGAGCCCACTTCAGATCCCCTGTTCCCCCTTCTCTCTGCCTCTCCCCTGTGTGTACTCTCTCTCTCAAAAATTAATAAACATAAAAAAAAAGAAGCAAGACTTAACTGTGTGCTGTTTAGAAGTGTAAAGACTCAGACTGGACATAAAGGTTGAAAAATACATACTGCAAGGAAGACAGCTAGTGTGACTATAGTATTATCAAGGGAAGGTGTCTTTAGGCTCAAAAGTATTATGAGAGATAATAAAGAACATTTAATATTGATAAAATGATTGCTCAAAAAGTCATAATAACTCTAAATATGTATGGACCTAATAGCTCAGCTTCAAAATACATGAAGCAAACACTGGCAGAACTAAATGAGAAAGAAAGTAATCCATGATCGTAGATGGAGATTTCAAAACCTTGGGGTGCTTCGGTGGCTCAGTCGGTTAAGCAGTCGACTTCGGCTCAGGTCATGATGGTTTGTGAGTTCGAGCCCCGTATCAGGCTCTGTGCTGACAGCTCAGAGGTTGGAGCCTGCTTCAGATTCTTTATCTCCCTCCCTCTCTGCCCCTCCCCTGCTCATGCTCTGTCTCTCTGTCTCTCAAAAATAAATAAACATTAAAAACAAACAAACAAACAAACAAAAAAACCCCGGGGCACCTGGGTGGCTTAGTCAGTTAAGTCGGTCCCACTTTCGCTTAGGTCATGATCTCGTGGTTCGTGGGTTCGAGCCCTGCATCGGGCTCTGTGCTGTCAGCTCAGAGCCTGGAGCCTGTTTCAGTCTGTGACTCCCTCTCTCTCTGACCCTCCCCTGCTCACGCTGTTTCTCTCTCTCTCCTAGAAATAAATAAATAAATAAAAAACAGTAAAAAAATAAAACCCTCCTCTTGGCAATTAATAAAATGCCAGAAAAAAAAATCTTAGTAAGGATATAAAAGATTTGAATAACAAATCAACCACCACCTAATTGACATTTATAAAACACTTTTTCAAATAAGTGCAAAATACACATTGTTTTCAGACATTCATGGTATATATACTAATTAGACCACATGCAGGACCAAAAAATAAATCTCAATAAGAATCATCAAAGTATTGAAATCATATAGAGTATTATGTTCTCTGAGCACAGTATCATTAAACTAGAAAGCAATAAGAACATATCTTAAAAACTCAAATTATCTGTTAACTAAGCAGCATATTTCTAGATAATTCATGGGTCAAGGAAGAAATCTCAAGAAAATTTATAAAATATTGTGAGCTAAATGAAAACAATAGCACTATATATCAAAATTTCTAAGATGCATCTAAACCAGGATTTAGAGAAAAATTTATAGCCTGAATAACTGAACGTTTCTTAAAGTAGAAATCTGCTAGAGATGATTCTCTGAGTTATATCTCTCTAACACGTTTTTTGTGGGGTTTTTTTGTTTGTTTTTACTAATGAAGGATATTTCATCTGCATATAAGAGTAGAGATTGGGGGCACCTGGGTGGTTCATTCAGTTAAGCATCTGACTTCAGCTCAGGTCATGATCTCATGTCTGTGGGTTAGAGCCCTGTGTTGGGCCCTGTGCTGACAGCTCAGAGCCTAGAGCCTGCATCAGATTCTGTGTGTCTCTCTCTCTCTGCTCCTCCCCTGCACACACACACTCTCTTTCTCAAAAACAAATAAACATTAAAAAAATTTAAAATAAAGAGTAGAGATTGATGCTTAATTTTTAGTTTTAGTACTCTAAATATGTTATTTCATTGTCTTTTTGCCTCTGTTAATTCTAACGGTAAATAAGACATCATTTTCCCTCTTTTTTTATTGTGTATCTGTGACTATGGCAGCTTTTAAGATTTTTTTTCTTTAATCTTTGATTTTTAGCAGCTTTAAGAAAAATTTTAAGTCCAAGTTAGTTAATATGTAGAATAGTAATTGTTTCAGGAGTAGAATTTAGTGATTCATCACTTACATTTAACACACAGGCCTCATCCCACCAAGTGCCCTCCTTAATGCCCATCACCCATTTAACCAAACCAACCAACCCCAACCTCCAGCAACCCTCAGTTTGTTCTCCATATTTAAGAGTCTCTTATGGTTTAACTCCCTCCCAGTTCTTAACTTATTTGTCCGTCTCTTACCCTGTGTTCATCTGTTTTGTTTCTTAAATTCCACAATGAGTGAAATCATATGATATTTGTCTTTCTCTATCTTGCTTATTTTGTTTAGCATAATACATTCTAGTTCTATCCATGTTGTTGCAAATGGCAAGATTGCATTCTTTTTGATCCCTGAATAATATTGCATTGTATATATGTATACTACACCTTCTTTATCCATTCATCAGTTGAAGGACATTTGGGATCTTTCCATAAGTTGACTATTGTGGATAGCATTGCTATAAATATTGGGGTGGACATGCTTTTTCAAATCAGCATTTTTGTATCCTTCTGTTAAATACATAGTAGTGCAATTGCTATGGTCATAGGGTAGCTCTATTTTTAATTTTTTAAGGAACCTCCAATCTGTTCTCCAGAGGGCCTGCACCCTCCAGAGGGTTCCCTTTCTCCCCATCCTCTCCAACGTCTGCTGTTTCCCGAGTTAATTTTAGCCAACTGACAGGTGTGAGGTGGTATCTCATTGTAGTTTTGATTTGTATTTTCCTGATGATGAGTGATGTTGAGGATCTTTTCATGTGTCTGTTAGCCATCTGCATGTCTTTGGAAATGTGTTTGTTCATGTTTTTTGACCATTTTTTCACCGGGTTATTTGTTTTTTGGATATTGAGTTTGATAAGTTCGTTACAGGTTTTGGATACTAACCCCTTATTCAATATGTCATTTGCAGATATCTTCTTCACAGCTTGATTGAGCATGGTTGGTTTTATTTTATTTATTCTGCATGAGTTTGACTGAGATTCTTGGATCTGTATATTGATGTCTTTATGTTCTAAGATGCTATCTTTTCAAGTATTTCTTCTGTTCTATCATTTTTCTTCTGTCATCCTGGGATTTTATATATATATATATATATCATTAGCAAAAAGCAGAAATCTGAAAACACAAACTTCGGTGTGTAGTTAGATAAGATAAGAGCTAAGGGGATCTTCTGATATGAAGTGTGCAAGAAGGAAAGCAGTAAAGGATGTCTCTGAGTGTTTGCTTGGGCAATTCTGTGAAAGGTGGTGCCCTTTTCTGAGGGGGAAGATGGGAGGAACATATTGAAGAACAGGGAAAATAATTGACAGCTTGCTTCTAAATATGCTAGATTTGAAATGTGTAAAAGGAATGTAAGAGATGTCAAGTAGGCAATGGTATAACTGAAGCTCTCAGTTTAGGAGTTATCAAGCTACACATAATTTTCAAATTTATGGCAATTTATGAGAATGCTTAGGAAGAATGTTATAGAAGGAGGAGAGGTTGGAAGACTGCTCCATGAGGCACACTGATATTTAGAAGTTGGAGGAGAAGGAGGATCTTTCATAGGAGATTGAGAAGCAGGAGGAGAGGGAAAGCAGGCGATAGCTATGTCCTGGAAGCCATAAAAGGAAGATGTTTCAAAATGGAGCAGTCAAATTTGGAAGATGCTGTCACGGGGTTGAAAAGGTAGGACAGGAATACAGATTAATGGTTTGGCAATGCAGAGATCATTGCTGACCTTTACAACATATTCAGTGGAGTGATGAGGATGAAGGACTAGTTGGAGCAGGGATTGAGAGAGAACAGGAGGAAATAAAGTGGAAATGCCAAGAATAAATCAATTCTTTTGGATGTTATATTAGTTTCCTACTGCTGCTGTAACAAATTACCATGAATTTAGGGGCTTAGAGAATACAAACTTATTATCTTGCCATTTGGAACTCAGAAACCTCACTAGGTTAATATGAATGCTTCAGCAGGCTGTATCCCTCCAGGAGGACATAGGGGAGAATCTGTTCATTGCCTTTTCCAGCTTCTAGAAGCTGCCTACATTCCTTTGCTCCTGGTCCTCTTCCATCTTCAAAGCCAATAAATGCATTACTCTGACTTCTTCATCCAATGTTACATCTCCATTTCTGATTCTGGTTTTATATTAAAAAAAAAGAAACAACCCCCCCCCAAACTTTTGTGATTATATTGGGCTCACCTGGATAATCCAGGATAACTTTCCCATTCTCAGAATCCTTAATTTGATCACAGCTGAAAAGTCTATTTTGCCGTATAAAGTATATTTACAGGTTTTGGGGATTAGGATGTGTGCAGCTTTAGTACAGCATTATTTTGCCTCTTAGAAGCAGGAGTGTGTACCTTATCTATGCAGAAATGTCCCAGTTTGCAGACAGTTGCACTTGGCTATATATTGCTAAGTGGACCCTGTCAACATTTAGAGAATGGTTATTAAAAATTAGAATTTTCTTAAATGAGTAGAAAGTGGTTGAACATAGTTGTAAGGACTTCCTTTTAAAGTTTTTCATTGCTATTGGTTTTTTCATTTGTACTAGTCTAAAACACCCCTGAAATATTTTCTAAGCATAGAATCCTTAGAGAGGTACACTTAAGTTTAAGTGGACCTATTTTAGGTATGTATTATATATTAGTATCTAGTAGAATCTTATCCTGTTTTAGAGCAAGGTGATCTAAATAAATATTTTTTTAAAAAACGAAACATGAAATAACATGCATATGATAATATCTTTACCTGTAAACTCTTTTAAACATTATGACCAGTTTACATAATTCCAAACTATATGTTTTAGATTTCAAAACAACTAATTATTGATTTCACAAACAGCAAAGATGTGTGTATATCTATGCATATTTGAGAAATAAGGTTACTGGGTTTTTGTTTTTTTGTTTTTTTTAGTGATGTTAAGTCCCTGCTACTTATTTGTTTAGAGTCCCAAATATAGTGACTTGTAAAAATATATGTAAAACTAAGATAAAAAACTAGTAAAAGAGAAAACAGAGTAGAAGAATAAAATGAGGCCAGAGGAAACGTTGTATACAAATGAAATATAAGGCCCTAGTAGGTATTAACATATAGAATATACATATGTGTATAATGTGTGTGTGCATGTTTGTGTGCACAAGTGTGCATCTCTCTCCCCCCAGTTATAAAAACAAAAGGCAGGGCTTGTGAAAGGTCAGTTTAAACTCTTCAGTAGCATTATGAACTATATTTACTGATCCAAATCTGAAGAACATGAATCAGGCTGATAAGGTCAGAATCAATTTTATAAATGGTACAGAAATTTGTATGACTGTTGAAATAAGGGTTCTATTTAACTTCCTTGAAAAAGAATCATATTATAGAATTTCCTGGTGCCTTAAGTGCAGAAATACCATGAAGAGGTAATGTGCAATTTGTTTTCAATTTAATTTAAAATAAAAGGCTCTAAGACAAAGAAGCATTCTAGCTGTTAGAAAATGATTCTCCAGGAGAATTGTGGGAAAGTACCATTTTAAACCATCCATTTGTGGGTTCCTGTGTTTACCAAAGCCTGTACTTAACACAGATTAAAAAACAGTAGGCCCTACTGGAAAAAATGTTTTTTAAAACTATCTTTGATAATAAATGGGAATAATCATCATAAGCCATATTGTCTTCTTCTCCACTGCTACCTCAAAGTTGTCTCTTGCATCCCTCCCCTAGCTTTGATGAGTTTTTTCTGATCTTCCTGTTTTCATTACTATATATAATTCCTTTATATGTGAAGATTTTCAGACTCGTATTCATAACAAAGCAGTTGAATGTATGACGATCCACTATGGTTTCAAAAAGCCATAGGTGTCCTGTTTGTTTTATTTTCAGCATTATTATAAAGCATACAATTCTCTTAGGTTATTCATATTTTGTCAATACTCATGATGCTCGATTTATTTCTTTGTGTTCAGAAAATAGTGGAATATATGACCATTTCACAGAATAGGACAAAAAAATTCTCCAGCTCTTTCTTTGTTTACTCTGTTCTACTTGAATTAAGCATGTTGCCCTCTTCTCTGCCATTTTTCCATTACTCTAGAAAATGTGGTAGAAAACTTGTCAACCCTCTACCATGACTAAATGTAGACCACTTCCATTTGGGATAGACAACTGAGCATGTTCTTTATAAACACTGAGTTGCTTTACTGAAGTAAATTCAAGTAGAGACATTCAGAATGTCCCTTACAGCTCTAGACAGGCTTAGTGCCCTCTGTTTCATACAAATTCCCAGCTCTCACCCCTGCACCCCTCCAAGAATGCACTAGCTATCCTCTTGAATAAATTTTATGTATAAACCCACCTCCCTAGGAGTCTCATGGTAATAACGATAACAATTAAAACAGTTACAAAATGCTTAATATATACCAAGAGCTTAATATATACCACATTTTATGCATTTTGTGTACTACATCACTTAATTTTTATAGCAATCAAGTGAAGTATCATTATCAACCTTTTAAATATGAGGAAAATAAAGCTTAGAAGACAGAGAGATACCTCCAAATTTTCCCTCAAGGTTACATGGTCAGTAAATGGCAGAGCTAAGATTCAAACCCAAACCCCAGGACTAGATCATCTCAAAGACTTTGCTCTTAATGATGATGCTTATACACCATTTTCAGCCTCAAGCTTATCAATTTTTAAATATCCTCATATTTACAGTATAGAAAATTTAGGGGCTTCTTTCTGGAATTCAAAAGACAAACAATTATAGCTACCATGACTTAAGCTCTTGCTACAGGCAATACTTTTATTGTTCCATTACAACAACGTTTAAGTTACATCTTTATAAATCTTATTTGTATTTATAATTGAGGAAATTGAGTCTCAAATATATTAAATTACTGTGCAAAGCACTCAGTTGGTAAATTACAGATGTGTGATTCAAACTCAGACCTGCCTGATGTCAGGAAGGGCATATTTTCATGTGTCTGCACATTTAGGGGTTTCTGAGCAAAGACAACTGGAAGATGGGGGAAGAAAGTGGAAGATGACTGAACAGATAACGAGGAAGCTTTGGAAAGAGTTGGGGATTTATTTCTAAATGTGCTTGCTCTTCCAAGGGGGTAAACCTCTGATAAAACCTGGGGCTATCTGTTCCCATTCCAAAGATTTATAAAACATTAGGGAGCAAAGGTTTGTTTTCCTTTCATAGGAGGGGAGAGGGCACTAGGTAGCCTATACAAGCTTCCAAACTTAGAGTTTTGGGCTTTCTCTTCTGCGGTGTAAGAAATCCTTTTTGGGTATACACAGAGCCTATCTGGTTCTCTTCCATCACCCTGAAGAGGGTAAAATGGGCATGGGGGACCTATATGGTTATTGCGATAAGTAATCATAGTAAAAGTGCTATATAATCCATCTCTATCGTATGACGACCCTATTTTCTACTGTTTCTGAAATGAAGCCTTGGTGCTGGTCCTCACTATCCCATGAGAATGGGTATTGCTATATCTGTAACATTATACATTTTATTTATTCTTTCTTGATTTTCGTTTATTATTTTTACCTTAATGTATGCATATTTTCAAAGCCAACCTCAAATCCAAATAGTAAAAAAAAACATTTTCTGATCATTTTGCTTTTGAAGCCATCCTTGGACTTCACGTAATTCTTAAAGATTTTTTTAAACATTTATTTATTTTTGAGAGAGACAGAGAGAGACAGAGCATGAGCAGGGCAGGAGCAGAGAGTGAGGGAGACACAGAAGCTGAAGCAGGCTCTAGGGTATGAGCTGTCAGCACAGAGTTCAACGAGGGACTCAAATCCACAAACTGTGAGATCAGGACCTGAGCTGAAGTTGGACGCTTAACTGCCTGAGCCACCCAGGTGCCCCAAGACTTCATGTAATTCTTATTTCTACTTTTACTTATTATTGTACTATGTGTGATTTTCTGCCCCATGTGCTAGGTCTCATTATTAGCTCCTTGAAAACAGGGCACAATTGCAGACTTCTTTGGTTTTCCTCTAGCATCTACAGTAGGAACATCTTAAAGATTGATGTTGATTCATGAAGGACAGCAATGCTTCTTCCTAATAAGCCAGTTATTCTCCACTAATATTTCTCTGCGTTAATATTTCTCTACTTAGAGCAGTCCTTGGCTACTCCATTCAGGGACACAATAGATAGGAAGAAATAGCAGGGCTATTCTGGTCTTCATTTTTTAATTCCTGAAAATTAATTTTATTGAAAATTAATACACTGTTAAAGCAAGGAACAATTATTTATTTTACATATCTGTATATATTCTGAGTAACTCAAGTTACTCTCACCTCAAGTAACTTTTATACCCAAGATTTTTTTATTCTCACATTTGTCATAAGTTTTTCCTTGTCAGTAGTAATAAGACTAATAGAATCTTTATTATATTTTCACTTTTCTATGTTTTGGATCTATATTCATGCTTTTTCTTTGAACTGAAAATCTTTTGAAGCAAAATATTTTTATTTGCTGCCTAGCAATTTTGAAAGCAAAAAAATTAATAGCTTCTGAAGTTTCAAAGATTTGTTTTTTACTTGTTTACTTGTTGTTTACTTGTTTACTTGTTTCTTACTTTTTACTTGTTTTTTAATGTTATTTAAAGTATATAATGTTTATATACCTGTTTTTAATATAATGTTTTTTAATATTATCACTTTTATTTTGTTCTACTACTGGCAATGCTTTTTAACCTCAATTCCCCTCTTATTTTATTTTTTCATCAAAATAGTACTGTGATACTTTTTTATAATTAATTTTTTATTGCTGTTATTGCTATTATTCTCACTTTTTACTTCTTGTTCTTTCTGATTTCTCCCCAAAGCTAAAATTTATATATTTTTAATTCCAATTTTGAGCATGTTCACTTAAGTATTTTTTTGTATTTCAAGTTTATCCACTAATATGTACTTCTCTCCTATTAGAAATTATGTAATAAACTGCCTAGCTATAGGAGTATCACCTTTCACTTACTTTATTAACACTACTGATCAATTCTGTTCATAGTGCTTGTACTAGGAATAGATTATGTTCAAATAATTTTGTTCAGGTGTTTTTTCATTTATTTAAATATTTATTTTTGGGGGGCAGGGAGGGGCAGAGAGAGAAGGGAGAGACTCCACAGTGTCAGCACAGAGCCCAATATGGGTCTCAAACTCATAAACCATGAGATCATGACCTGAACGTAAACCAAGAATCAGATGCTTAACCAACTGAGCTACTCAGGCGCCCCTAGGTATATATTTATTTATTTTAAAAAAATTTTAATGTTTTATTTATTTCTGAGAGAGAGAGAGAAAGAGAGACAGCGCGAGCAAGGGAGGGTCAGAGAGAGAGGGAGATACAGAATCTGAAGCAGGCTCTAGGCTCTGAGCTAGCTGTCAGCACAGACAGCACAGACATCTAACCCGCTAACCACTAATGGGATAATGACCTGAGCCGAAGTCAGACACTTAACTGACTGAGCCACCCAGGTGCCCACCCTAGGTGTATATTTAAAGTACAGTATAAAACAATTAAAATTGAGTGAATCAGAGATTTTCTTTATTTTGGAACCAAAGACCAAGTAATCAAATTGCCTTACCAATTTATTTTTCTAGGACACAGATTTGATGCTATTGTTTATCTTTACAAAATGATAAAAAATCAGAATAGCCATTTCAAAAAATAATATTATTTTGCAAAATATTTAAATTTTATAAAAATATGTTGATTTTTACTGGTTTATTGAGATGCAATGAAATTTAACAGAAATGGTTTGTAGAATGAGCTGAGTAGTCCATGGCAGTGTGAGGCTGGCTTTCAGACTCAGTTTAGTATTAGGAGGCAAAAGGCATTTGTACAAGAAGGCATCCAGAGGTGCATGTGTGTGCTCGTGTGCATGCATTTATATGCACTTTATGAGTCAAAATTGTTAATGTTAGAGGTAAAGCTAAATCAGAATCACTCAGGTATTAAATATAAGAGCTGATTAGAAGCAAGAGATAGACAAAATTTGGAAATTACAAAGTGCATTAGATAGCAGAGGAAAGAACAGGTTTTTAGGCAACGGAAAGCACTGAACAACACATTTGCATTATTATTAGTTTGGTTGAAAACTCAGAGCAAGTCATATTAAGATAAAAGATCTTCCTCTTATTGGGGAAAATAGAAATCTAGTGAATTTTAATGGGTAGGTAAAACCTCCTATGAAGACATGAGAGAATGACATACACAGAATGAGATTTATAGAATGCATTGTTGGAAACCTACATAAAGACATTAGCAAATCTGGGTCATTGTCCAACCTTGCAGAATTGGGTTACAAAGAAGGACATTTTGACAGTCATTAGACTGTAAAAGGGCAAGCACTTTCTGGAGGATAAGTAGTGGGAACGTGTGAAATAAACTTCCGAGGGGCTCAAACTCAAAACATCATTGTCTCATTTTGTCTAGAACCATCTCAGCCTTGAAGGGGAGAACTATACATGTGTACATCATACATGGTCATTTTCCAGTAATTAGCTTATAAATCACTGAAGTTTTGCCCATTTGTCCTTCATTTACAATAGAATATAGGAATTTGGTTTTAGAAAGACTCAGAGATTAATATGACAATTTAAGTTTAAATAGGAATGAATGAAATATCAATCGTGTCTGTGTATGTGCACACTGTGTGTTATATATTGTATAGTGAGAAGAGTTTCCATCCAGTGTATCAGGGTTTGAACTCTAGATCTAAATCCAAAGCTTATATGTGAGCTTGAGCAAGGTACTTAATTTCCCTTATTTTCAGTGTGCATATCTGATTTAAAAAAAAATTTTTTTTACATTCATTTATTTTTNGGGCTCAAACTCAAAACATCATTGTCTCATTTTGTCTAGAACCATCTCAGCCTTGAAGGGGAGAACTATACATGTGTACATCATACATGGTCATTTTCCAGTAATTAGCTTATAAATCACTGAAGTTTTGCCCATTTGTCCTTCATTTACAATAGAATATAGGAATTTGGTTTTAGAAAGACTCAGAGATTAATATGACAATTTAAGTTTAAATAGGAATGAATGAAATATCAATCGTGTCTGTGTATGTGCACACTGTGTGTTATATATTGTATAGTGAGAAGAGTTTCCATCCAGTGTATCAGGGTTTGAACTCTAGATCTAAATCCAAAGCTTATATGTGAGCTTGAGCAAGGTACTTAATTTCCCTTATTTTCAGTGTGCATATCTGATTTAAAAAAAATTTTTTTTTACATTCATTTATTTTTGAGAGAGAGAGAGAGAGAGAGAGAGAGAATGAGTGGGGGAGGGGTAGAGAGTGAGGGAGACACAGAATCTGAAGCAGGCTCCAAGCTCTGAGTTGTCAGCACAGAGCCTAACGTGGGACTTGAACCCACGAACAGTGAGGTCATGACCCGAGCCAAAGTCAAACACTTAACCAACTGAACTACCCAGGCACTCCCAGTGTTCCTATCTGTAAAACAGAAGGAATATGCTTTATACTAAAATATTGTAAGGGTTTATGAATTCATATATGGAGAGAGTATAGTACTGGGTCTAGCAAATACAGGGTGATCAGTAAATATGCATTATGATTCCATTCACATCATTATATCTTGTTAATTATAACAAGATACAGTTCTTAATGAAGCAAATTCTTTAGGTAGTGCCAAGGTAATAATGTTTCCATTTAGCTACCTTATACATTATTCTTGGTAAAACATTAGGTCCTGTTGTATTTCTCAGGTTTCCTCAAAAGTCATTGCATATTGTACTTCAGGTCCTGGTCAGCTATCATAATACAGACTTAGTTAATTTAGGAGTTGAGAAGCTAATGGCCCCATTGCAAGTCCCTTGACATTTTAAACCAAGCCGAATAAAGCAAGCAAGAAAGTATTTTACATAAATTCTCCAAATAGGGAGGGTTATCAAGTTCATTTACATGTTTACCAAGGCTGCCAGCCATCCTGACTTGTTTGGTAGAAGCCTGTTGTTATATGAACTGAACTCCGTTTCTGATGGTCTGTTGGCAGTAAAGCAGCATGAAATCTCACTCATCATTATTACTTACTCAGTGGACCTGTTTTTCATCAGTAAAGTTTGGCATTTAATCAGAGTTTGGAGTGCATCACTTCTGAACATGTATTTGGTGCTAGAGGCAACAAAAAATCATTAAAATTTGGCTCTTGGTATAATGACGAGGTGCATGAATGGGGGTGGAAGTTGTAAAGGCTATAAAACTGTTAAATTTGGTGTGTGGGAGGAAGAAATTATTTGTAAAACCCATAAACTTCTTTAGCCAAAATATCTATTACATGCTAAATGGCACTAATGAGCTGTTCTAAAAGTCCAGGTCACTAAAACTATATATATGCATCTCTTTCTATGTAAGTGAACATTACAAAAAGGAACTTCAGATTTTCCTTCTTATTTCTGTAGGGAAAGCCAAACAATCTAATACTACAAATTTAAGACCTAGGCCACATTAACAAAAAAGAAAAACAAGGTATTAGTTTCAGAAACCATGGCCTCAAAAGTGAAAATTTCACTAAGATTTTGGATTGAGATCTTCTAAACTGCTTCCTTATTTTTAACAATATCATAAATAAAAAAAAAAGAATTCTCAAAGGACCAATGTTTTTAAATATTAATACTAAGAAGTACTTAAGCCTGCAGTAATTATAAGTATACCATTAACACTATAACAGTTTACTGAAATTGATAAAAAGAAAAAAAAAACAGCATTATATGTATTTCTTTTTTTATATGGATTTCTTTACCTATATTTCTATCTCTGTATCTCTATCTCAAATCGACATCTATACCTATCTATATCACCTATGTCTATATCATATCTATATTTATATACATCTACATCCATATAGACAAACATAAACATATCTCCATGTCAATATCTATATATCTGTATCTATCTATATGAAAAAAAAAAGAAGTCATGAACATCAGCTTATTTTCAGCTATAAACATCCTATAAATGTATATGAAGCAACCAGAGAGAAAAAATGAAATTAAAATTACCTCATCACCACAGAGCCACCATTCTACTTATTCACTTTAGGGTGTTGGTTTGAATAGCATTTATACAAACTGTGATGTTAGTAAAAGATATGGTTTGAAATATGGATTGGTGATATGAGATTATAGTGTGCTTGGCTTAGATCAGACTTAATATTTTCTTGGGAAAGTTAAATCTATCCATCCAATTCCATTAGTAAATTAGCACTAGACCATCGTAAATCACACAGCTACTGTCACACAGAGCTATTAATGCCAAGTGAATAAAGACAACTCTGGCTCTGTTCCAGTAAACCACAAGTAAACTGATTCCAGATCTCAAGGTGGAAGGCTGCATCAATCAATCTTTATAAGGCAAAGAGTCTGAGCAGGAATAACAAAGCAGACCGATCCATTAATTAATAAAGAAATGAAAATTTAATTAAAATTTAATTTAGCATCTCTCTTAAGATTGGGAATGATGACAAAAAAGGAGATGAGAGACATTTTTAATAAATAGCTTGGCTTTTACTAAATTCTGATGTGCAAAAGCCTTCTACCAATTGGTATCTGACTTTTATAAGTTGCTAAGATAGGAGACCGAATACCATACAAGTCCATTTTGAAAATCTGTTCCCCAAATCTTTAAAAACAGCCTCAGTATAATACACTGTAATGTGGATAAAGGATTGAAAGGAAACAGGGCATATTTAAGAAACTGGTCAAAGACAAGGGTTAAGGCAAAAGATGATAGTAGTATGGATTAGGGAACTAATAGTAGAAGCAAAAAGATAAGTGGATGTGTGGGTGGGTGTGGGGCAATTAAAAATATATGTAGGCCACCAGATTGGGCAATGGGTTAGAAGCTAGTGCCACTTCCTGTTTAGGGATTGGAGTAGAATAGACTAATGATAGATGATAATAAGTACATATTTAGATAAATTGGTTTAGAGATGCCTGTGGAGTAGATAGGTTATATGCAGTTAAAGGTAGACATCTGGACTTCAGGAGAAAATTTGAGGCTACTGATGTAGATTTATGAGTTCCCAGCATATAGATGGGTATCAAAGCTATACAAGTAGCCTAATGGGTATTTAACCAAAGAAAACAAAAACATAAATTAGAAAAGATATATGCACCACTATGTTTATTGCAGCATTATTTATAATAGCCAAGATGTGAAAACAATCTAAGTGTCTATACATAGATAAATGGATAAAGAAGATGTGGTGTATACACACAGACACACACACACACAGGAATACTACACATCCATAAAAAAAGATGTGATCTTGCCATTTGGAATAGCATAGAGGGATGTAGAGGGTATTATGCTAAGTGAAGGAAGTTACCTTGATCTTTTATCATATTCCTCTCCCATTTGGATGATCGGAAGATGCACAATAGGGACAAATATATAATGCTTTAAGTTATTTAGAAGAAAAATTGAGAGAATACCAAAGCAAAAGAGATTAAAAGATGAAGACATGGGCTTTGATCAAACTGAGAGTCCTATTCTTTCAAAAAGGTGGTATATGCATGAAGGAACAAATAATTCGATATGTCTCTGCTAAAGACCAACAAGAAATGTTCTGGAACTGGTAATTGGTCTCTAATTGGACCTATGATCCTTAGTAAACTAAATACAATATTTTTGGCTTGCTCCAAATTGTAAATTTGATTTACAATTTCTATAACAGCAGTCTAAAAAGTCATCTGTACGATTTCCCAAAGACCCAGTTCCTAAAGGATTCATTCATTCATTCATTCATTCAGTTTTTTCTAACATTTAAAAGATGATATTGCATGTTTCATTATAGATTTAAATATTTCCAAATATATGCATTGTTTTTCAATTCCAGAGCGTTATTTCTCCATTTGCAATAGCTTGTCAGTTTATAGAAAACTTGCTACTCTGTGATTTTTGACTAGCCTACCTTTCATTTTTAGGAAATAAATCTATAAACACTTAATAAGCTAATGTTTGCAAAGACATTAGAACATAGGTCCTACAAAGAATCACTTAGTCCTCGCTTTACAATGAATGCATTCAGTAAGAGAATGTAATTTACATGGTTTACTTTAAAAGAAGTCATGATATAAATAGCTTTAATGTAGGCATTAGCAAATGTTCCCAGAGAAAGATTTTTGCTACAATAAGACCTTCGGCAATTAGTTCCAAATGAACTTATTTTACCAATAGGAAAGAGTTCTTCTGCTAATCAAGTGAGGATAAAAACAGCAACCAGGGCTTGGCCTAAATTGAAGTGAAATTCTTTTGAACCCTCCATTGCAATCCTCTTTTTAATCTCCTTGTTCTTTCTGTTTTTGTAATGTAGCATTTCTTATCTCTGAATGAAGTAGTTCCTCTTTTTCTAATTTTCTTTGAAAAGAAAACAAAATTTCTCATCAGTTCTGGGACAGGAAAGATAAAACTTGCAGGGAAATGGTAAAGCATAAGATATTGTGTCATTCTTCTGTTTCTCAGGACAACAAATACTGCCTTGAGAAGTCATTTGATGTGCCATTGATTGGCCCATGACTCAGCAGAGGTCACTGGACATTTGCTAGGACTTCCTCCCAAAGTCTACTCATGCTAGCTCCTCATTTGGATTGTCATGTGGGGCAACTGGTAACTCCTAAGTTCCCATTTCAGAGGTTCTAATGAGTTGAAATGAAAAATGAAAAATACCCTATTAATCAACATAAGCATTCCCAGGTAAATAAGGGAAATTTCTAAAGATATAAAATCAGATCTTTCACATAAACATCCCCAATTTGTTTTGCTCTCCTTTTCTTAATTTTAAAGGATTTTTTTTTGGGGGGTTATATATTCTATTCAGTTGTTTTAGAGCATTTGTTTTTGTTTGGAATTGCTGTGGAATAAATTTAGCCATCATAGAAGAAATTAAAGTACAACATGTGAGAAATGTAATGAATACAAAAAGTTACCCAGTGCTGACTTTATATTTGCACAGGGTTATGGATGTTTTCAGTAAAAACTTAGGATATTTCCTTATAGAATATGGATTTTTTTCCCCAATAGGCATTAGAACATTTTCTTGGGTAATATTCATTCTATTACTTACTTAGTTGTGGTGATGAAAGCTTTTGAAGAAAGATAGAAAAAAAATAAAGTGAAAACAAAGAAAAAATTAATCAAAGGGATATGGCATAGATGGTTTTATACTTAGTTCACCCACACAAGTAGAAAAAGGTTGGATAAACATTCAGTCAACTAATTAAAAGGAAGAAATAATTGAGTATTGTGTTAGCATACAAGATAAAGAAAAGGGAATATTGATCAAGACCTCTAAGGTGAAGCAACCGTCGCAAAGAAGAGGAGAGAACAGTAGGTCTAGATGGAAAGAATTAGAAGATGGATTAATAAATTGTAGCATGTGTGAGGCATGTCTCCAGAAAGGTAGATTTCAGCTGGGGAGGAAAGGGTGGATTTTTAAGGAAGGGGCTAGATGCTCTGCTGGGAAATAAGCATGGCAAAGTTGTGGCACAGAAAAAAGAATGTGTTTTCCTGGAATAGCAAGTCCTCCCACTGAAACTTTAGGGAATGTTTCAACTAGATATATTAAGTGTTCCTGGTGGAATGCTGTAATTCTGAAAATATCAGTTCCTTCACTGTAGTTTTTAAACGATGGGGGAGGGGTGTCTTCTTTGACATTCCAACTTCTCATCCTGCATCCATATCTGAGTCCCATCTGTTTTCTCCTGGTTAAGATCCCTCACATCTATCATTGCTCCAACCCCAATGCCGTACATCTTCCTGAAAATACTTAAATATATTTAACCTTTATAAAAAATTCCTTTCTTCTAATTAGATTCTAAAAATAGATTTTGCTTTGTAAAATCTGGGCATCCACAGAATATGGAAAACTGAGCTCCTGTAAAAAGTTCAATTTTCTAAAATAAGAGTGTCAAAATTCTGTTTTTTATAAAAGGAAGAAAAAAATCATAATTCCTGCCAAAAATAAGTGAGGCTAAAATGTGCATTTTAGCTGTGTTATAATTAAATTATGAATTCATGTTTGGTTTATTAAGTCATTGGATTTTGACTTATAAATTTGAATGAGGAGTCATGGAACTTCTCACTTTGATGATGTACTTTACATACATTATAGAAGAATATTATTCATAACATAACCTGAATTTATTCATAGAAAGAATAGGTCTACCAGGTCCAACAGGGTAGCTGTTTGACCAATGATTCCCCTTGAACATAATTTTGAATTTCGTTACCAAATATATCACCCTTTTCTGGAAAAAGTCAAAATTCACTGACGTCTTTCTGAAAGCACTGTCTCCAGAGTGGACATACTCTTTGACAATGATCTAAGCAGAGTAGTGAGAGATTCTTAGCTTCCTCATTTCAGATGTCATCTTCGATTGACAAAGCTCAAGATTATATTAGCTTTCTCAGAAACAACTATTTTATCAACAAAATACCGAAGTCTTAATAAAATCCACTTACATTACCTTAGAGAGGGGAAACAAAGTGGATTCCTCTTCGAGTCAGTTCAGTTCAAAATACAATGAAGTCCTTTTGTATCTCTTAAGGATTCGTTATAATTGTATGCAATTGTATGATGTGTAAAGAATCAATGAGGGGGAAAGGTAGGCTTGTAAGCTATTTTCAGGATTAAAAAATACATAAGAAACATTTGCCGTTCATTGAGAATGAGGATGATGAACACTAAAATGTCCAGTCAAGTGTTTTCACTTTTAGCTGGAATCATATGACTCCAGTGTTACACTGCTCATTTTATGCTGTTCTGAGGTTGTATGTGTATACCTACATGTATATAGCTGCAATACATATTTGCTTAATAAACACAGAAACATAAATGAATTATTCTTAATAAATGCAACAGATCTGTTGCATAAATTCTATGGGAAACACTTTGGAATTGGTATCTTCAAAACACAGAAATCTGAATATATGTAAGAACATTTAGTAAATCTCCTTGTTCCCTGGTTTTTCACATTTCAAAGGGTGTTCCTATCCATTGTGGCTGGCAGAACGTGGGCTGGAAGAGCCATGTATACAACATACTGCAGTTGTGGCTCTTTCCTTATGAGTGTGGTCAAGTTTGCCGTTGTGGTTCTCATACAGAGAATCTACATGCACCATATTCTACATGCACCATCTTTATCAGCCCCTAGACAGCTCTCTTCTCCAGTGTCTCATGTTTACGCACAAAAATTATGATTCGTTCCATGAAAGAAGAGCAAGTTTCTTTCCATTGCCTCAAAAATGATTTGCTATTTTCCCTCTAATCTAGTCCGAAAGACCACACAATTCTGTAATACGTCATTTAAATTTCGGGTAAAGCGAATGGAGAAAATTCTGTGAATTTTCTATCTGGAGGCTTGCTTTGCCTCTCCTGGCACTCCTGAATTCTCATCCGGCTTTAGTGTCTCTTTGTTGCTGATGTGTATTCAGCAATTCCAGCCACCAGAGAGTTTCCTTGCTCAGGGCTCCTGCCTCCTGTGGTTAGGAGCCGTAACATCTGCAGTCCTTTTCTTCTACTGATTTGAAATGCAATCATCATTTTTCTCTTTCTTTCTGGTATAAATATATGCTTAAATACATGGTCCAATTATTATTCCTTCTGTGTACATGCCGTTGTTATACAGAAATCATTTACTGCCACTGCGAATAGCATGGGTATTTGCAAGTATTTTTTTAATGTTATCTTATTAATTACCCATTCCCCATTTTTAATGTTACATCAATTCAAAAAGTCCTATAAATGGGCTTTTATTGTATATGTGTGAATATCTTTATGGAGCACTAAGCAGTGGGTATACTGTTAAAAGCATTAAGAGATAATTAAAGGAAATACTAACAGGTAAGAATTCTTTTCTAACTAAAAGAAGAAAAATTCATGTTTTGTGAGAGAAAATCATCTCAAAAGTTTTCAGCCTTTGACTTACATATGCCTTCAAACTACTCCTCTGATAGCACAGTTTGGCAAAATTTCATTTTGGTTCAGAAGGAAGTGCAATGCTCATAACCATTTCATGTTGTGGCCAGAGAAAGGAAAAGTTAATGACGGTACTTGAGGACAGGCACACAAAGTGATAACTGTAGAGAGGGTCCTTAGGATACCACAACAATTTCACACTAAGCACTTTTAATTTCTCTACCCCACTGAAAGAACTGAGCTGAATCAGTTGAGTAAAAAATGAACCCTATCTTTGGGGATGTTACACTAAAGCAAACTAAAATAAAATACATTTATTAAACAAAAGTCTTGGGATTGTATTGTGAGACTTTTAAGTCATCTTCAACTCCTGGATTCTATTTTAGGTATCTACCAGTTTGTGAGGCACTTGGTATTTACACTCACCCATATGCAGTGACCTAGCTGGCACAGGCAACCTGGGACATGTTAAGGATTTTAAGCTGTTCTTGTGAGAGCAAGGAGTGACAAATTGAAAATATCTGTGCCATTAATATGCAATACTATTTTTTTCATATAAAAAAAAGGAAGTCAGTGTATAGGTTCTGGATGGATTGAGTTGATCAATGCAGACGTGGACATCACTACCACTTCTGATTCTAATTTCTCTGTGTGCTTTGGTTATAATTTAATTGCTAAAGAAATAGGATCTATAATTTTAATCCATGTTTTTTATTCCACTTACTTATTGTCTCCGAAATGTTGTTTCTTGTAATAGGACACATCTGATGTCTCTGCATCTGAGGCGGGTCATGGTGTGGTTAGAGATGGGGCTTAGCATCCTCCCTGTAGTAGCTATGTTAAATATATGCTAAGGATAGATATATGGACACTTGGTGGCCATTTTAAAGAGAGGTCAGAAATGCATATACATTTTGATGTCCTTTCTTCTTTGTTCCTTTTGGAGAGTTACTGTAATGTTTGGTTCTTTGGAGACATCTCTCTATCCTGTCCTTTGATACTCAAACTATTTTATATAAATTTGGAGACAATTTGATTGGCTGTCTTTATTTCATTTCTTTGGACCCGATTTTCTCTTGATTGTAAATTTGTCATTGGGGAATCCTTTTCTTCCTTTAGGCCAAACAGCTGTTTNAGGTCAAGTTCCTTTGGGGGAAAAACTTCAGTTCATTATGTTCTTTTCTTTTACATCAACATGTACAACAACAAAATACAAATTGCTTTTGGGCTCAGAGTTGCTGTAGTAGATTTAGTATTATTTATTTCAATATCTTTGAATTTCCACATGGTAGGACTACTTCCAACCTTCAGATAATGCCCAGTTAGCAGCTTATTGTAGCTAATTTACTTTCATGTGTAGATATGGAAAATGCATCCTTAACCATGTATTAGTGGGTTGCTGGAAAGAGTGAAATCTGGTGAGCTTTTATTCCTATTTTGCTGTGCTTTTACATTCCATTTAAGAATGCCCAGGACTGGTTAACACGAATCATTAATCAAAAGCCTCTTTCAGATACTGTCAGTGGTTTTGGCATTACCTATCCCATCTATAAAGTGTCCAATATCTTTGAATTAAATGACTCATTACATCTCTGGTATTCATAGCCAGTGGGCTCTTTTAGTGTGATATTATATGCTTAGAAGAGTGATTGGCAATGTGGATGCTGTTCAAGTGCAGAGAACTATTTATTAGCAAAATTAGTAAAATAAATGTTAGTTTAAACTTGACAAAAGGATAATACACAAAAGTGTTAGAAATTCATAGGAATTTGCCATATATTTTTGAAAGTCAGGGTATCGTCGAGGCCTTAGTGATCTTGTGTCCCTTCCTTTTGTGAAAGGAAATAAGACAAATTATAATGCTCATAATAAAACAATCCACTTGCTCTTTCTTCCCTCCCTCCCAAAGATTTGATCTATAGATTAATTTAATTAACAGCACCACGTATTACAGACACACAAATAGTTCAGTCGCACAATGGTTGGGAAAACACAGGTCAGGTCCCTGTAGCATTATGATCATCCTGCCATGTTAGGATACGGGGAAGGAAGCCCTGAGTGTGTGTTTGCCGTGCGAAAAAGCTTACTTCTTTTCTATCTAATTTTTGCTCTTTGTAAGGTTTTAGAGATCTAGATATTTACTACTTTTGAAGTTTGTAAGTCAAAAATTATGAGGAAAGGTTGGAGCATGAGGAGTATGTGGTTTATCATCTCCTTTCCTCTGAAATATAGATAGAACAAGAAAAAACTTGCATCTATGATTAAAATCATAAAAGTTACCAAATTGACAGCCGTGTTGAGAATTTCAGCCAGACACAGCTTATATAAACATATATAACTAGGGAAAAGCCCCTGAGGCCAGCATGCTAATTAGGTGCTATTACTCAGGTGACAGTAACAGGTGAAGCCATCTCAGCAGCGGTGTCCATACCTCCGGACGGATGATTTATCGGCATGGCAAGTGGCAGCCCAGTAACTTAGGCTGAGTTTTGGTGGCAGAAACTGTCACAAGAGATGGCCTAGATTGGCTCCAGTGAACTTTTCCAAGGTGAATTCCGTCTTAGAGGTGACAATGCTACTCCTACACCAGAGAAGGTAACTGAGAATGCACAGTCTGCAATCTGGCATAATACTTCACAAATTAAACAAACAAATGCACACATGAAAAGAAAAGAGAAATAAGGCCATGAAGACATGTAATTCTCCATCTGGAATTACCCATATTTCCAGCACCTTCCCTCCACTCAAAAAATTGCAAAAAAAAAAAAAAAATCAATTAAAAGTTCATTTCCTGCAGAACTTTAGTTCACCAGGAACCAGGAAAACAAAATTAATAAAAATCGATAAAAACAAGGATTTATCTTTGTGGAGGTTTTGCTTTGCTAACAAGCATTAGTTATCTCTCTGCTTACCTTTGATTTTTTGTTAATTGTAATAGACGCAAGAGCCAACTGGACATTTAAATATACCATCACGTTCTTGTCTTGTTTGGAGGCAGCAGCTTAGTCTCCCATTGGGTGTTTTACAATTTCTTCCTAAAATGAATTTATTAGTCAATTATAGATAGCTGGAGATAGCAGATCTTTCCCCAAATGAGGCAGGTTACCAGCCATGGAAAAAGAACAAATTAGGCTTTTAGGGGCAGGTGTCTACAAGAGATTGGAAAAGCAGCAGGGTACATGGCCAAATGTGAGGAATGACCTTCCATATATTATCCAGTAGAGGAAACAAAAGATGCCGGGCTGTCATCAGTTTTCGTAGCTTTCGCTGCAGTGAGGAGGAGTGAGAAGGCTCAGAGACTATTTAAAAGCGCTTTACTGAGATAACAACAGTGTTGGTTGATATTCACATTTTATGGAACCGTGCAGAAATGTGATGATTGCAGCTGATTTACTTCCCTCTATCATCCTGGAGTAAGCCTTGAACTGCAAGTACTCAAGCACAATGAGTAACAGGTTACTTATAAAGAAAGAAAAAATAAGGCTTATTTCAGATTTTGCAAAATTAGGTACCAGAAGGCAATGAGAGATTCAAAGTGCAAAAGAATAATACTGCAATTCAAGAATATGTGTTAATCTAAGTAATATTTCCTGTCTTTAAGCAACAAAAATGATATTTTTAGATAGGCAAAGACTTAGCACATTATGCAGTTCTGGTAAAAGAAGAGAATGAAGTTTTTTTATGTGAGCTTCTGCCTGAAATTTCTGAAATGATAAAAAAATGAAAGTTAACCTTAACTATAATAAACTAAGGAATAGCCTCATTATCAAATCATATAATATTTTAGAAACAGTGACAACCTGGGGTGTTGGATGGCTCAGTGGGTTAAACGTCCAACCTTGACTCAGGTCATGATCTCACAATTGATGGGTTCGAACCCCATGTCAGATTGTGCTAACAGCTGAGAGCCTGGAGCCTGCTTTGGATTCTGTGTCTCCCTCTCTCTCTGCCCCTCCTCCATTCATGCTTTCTCTGTGTCTCTCAAAAACAAATAAAAATGTTAAAAAAAAAAAAACAAAAAAAAAAAAACACGGTGACAACCTGAGCCTAAAAGAATTTGGATGTCAAGGACTAATGTATATCTGTCTAGAAACAACACAGATAGCAAATTTTGTAAAACATAAATAGGAAGGGCATTAATGGGGTGCACTTGTTGGGATGAGCACTGGGTATTATATGTAAATGATGAATCAGTGGGTCTACTCCTGAAACCAGTACTACACTGTATGTTAACTAACTTGAATTTAAATAAATAAATTTTTAAAAACTATATATTAAAAAGAATTCTTTAACCAAGTACAAATCATACCCATATAAAGGAAATGAAAACATAATTATGCAACAACTTATATAGTATATTACTGGAGACAAAGCCCAATAACTGAAATATTAATTCAAAGGAAAAAGAACTTGTGAATGAAACATCTTTATATAAAGACTGGTAGTAACCATTGTATCCAACATGGAATGTTTTTTCTTTGCAAAGTGCTCTTACAAAATTTGCAAAAGTAATTAACTTACAATAGGCCAAGGTAAAAGCATAAATACATTTAAAACTTGGAATAATAAAGGGGCACCTGGGTGGCTCATTCAGTGATTTCGGCTCAGTTCATGATCTCAGGGTTCATGAGTTTGAGCCCGCGTCCAGCTTGCTGATGTCAGTGTAGAACCCGCTTTGGATCCCCGGTGTGTGTGTCTCTCTGGCCCTCCCCTGCTTGTGTTCTCTCTCTCTCTCTCTCTAAAATAAATAAACATAAATTAAAAATTTTTTGAAATAATAAAAATCAAATAGGTTGAGTATACTATAATAAAACTAGAAAATAGAAGCACATTTAGAAACAAACAAAAATATCCAACAATTTGGACACATTGAAATGTTGTCTTTCATTTCCTCTTGGATCTAAAAAAACAAAAAAATTCAGGACAACAAGAAACATAATATGCTACATATAAAAAGAGATAAAATTCAGAGCAGTAACCATCATTACATTGAACTACAAAAAATGGAATTCAATTAATTAAGGACTAGAGGTTGGAGATTATAAAAAGAGCAAGAAAAATAAAATTTAAAATGCTCTATAAACAAATACATTCTGAGGATTTAATGTAAACTATGGTGACTACAGTTAACACTGTATTGTAGAAATAAAATTTTCTATGAAAGTAGAACTTAAATGTTCTCACCAAACTAAATAAAACAAAACATAGAAACATATGTGGTGATGGATGTGTTAATTAACTGGATTGGGGGACCCTTTCACAATGTATATGTATATCAAATCACTATGATGTCCATGTTAAATATCTTAAAATTTTATGTCAGTTATACTTCCATAAAGCTGATTTTTTAAAAATAGCACTAAAATTTGTTATGGATATGAGTTTAGACTGAGGTACAAGCAGACATGGCAAGAACAGAGAGAGTCCAGCTATGAAGGATTTATGTGTCACTTGGAATAGAAGGTGGCTACTTTTGCATCCCAGATACTAAAGGAAGATGAGAAAAGGCTTTAAACAATAGGCCGAGTAGATTTCTCACTGAAACAAAATCAGATCAGCTCTATGATGAAGTGTTGATTAAGGAGGCTATATTCTGACCCACACCTATTTTTTTTTTCAAATGGTTTCACAATTATGTTAAGAGAGAAGTACAGCATCTTTTGTATGCAGTAATTAGTATGTGGAACTGACTAGAAAGCAGAACAGAAGCCTCACAGGCATTTGATGGAAGGAAATGAACGAACCTGGGCAAAATAAGAGTAATCTTTCACTGCTTAAGTCTTAAAATAGTCTTTGGACCTCCCAAAGGTCTGTTCAGGAAGATTTCATTATTACTATTGATTAGCAATTGCAGTTTCTCTCTTATATTTTCTTCTCTTTTTATCCCCCTGAAATCTATCTGTGAAGCAAGAAATAATTGGTCCTTTTATTCAAAGGTCACTAGACCCACAAAGAACTTCATTCCAGATCTGATGAGGAGAACTGCCATACATTTAGAGATCCTGAACTTTAAGATGGGTGTTTCGGTTGCCTCCCTGGAGGGGATGGTGGGTATACTTTGCCTGGAAAGAGAGGTACAATTTGGAGCTCCAAAGGAAGCCCGTGGTGCTATAGCTGAGCTGTTCACCAGTTTCTTTTCATCCAATGCATGAAGTTCCGCTATCCTTCCCAGACTCCTGGCAGTTACGGTGGCTAGATGAATGAGTTCCTGCGAATAGAACATGAACAGAAAGACTGACATGTAATATCTCATACATATGTTACTCCAAATGCTTTTGCCTCTTGCCAGAAAGAGACTAGCCTCATTGTAAGCCATGGATTAAAAATGGCGGAGCTAAGAGCTGGAAGGAGCATGGACCCTTGGATCACAAATTAGAGAAGAGCCATCCAGAGAAGAGGTCAGAACGACGTGGTTTCTGGGGTGCCTGGGTAGCTCAGTCAGTTAAGCAGCTGACTTACGCTTAGGGTCAGGATCTCGTGGTTTGTGAATTCGAGCCCTGCATCAGGCTCTGTGCTGACAGCTCAAAGCCTGTGCTTCAGATTCTGTGTCTCCCTCTGTCTCTCTGCCCCTTCCTCATTCTCTCTTTCTCTCTTAAAAATAAATAAACGTAAAAAAAGAGAAAAAACAGAACTGCTTAGTTTGTACTTACACATAATACATTTGTTTTTATTTGCAGCATTGGATCTGCAGGTTGCTTCTTGCAGAAACTAGTGTTTGGTTATCAATACATAGCACATAACTTTTATTCTTTCCATTATTATTAGAATCTATACATTCCCCCCCCCCCTTTTTCCCTTATATACGTAACTGATTCTGTACTGTTCTTGGGCCAGATATCTGATTAATTTCTTATAGGTTCTAGATAGGAATTTCTATATGAAATTGTTGAATACTTTAAAAGATTTGATAAATATTGCCAAAATTCTTTCTAGAAAGACTGTGCTAATTTTAAAATTCCATCAGAGATGAAAAAGAGGTCAAAACTTTCTAGACTAATAGTGTTCTAGACTAATGGTGTATGTTTCTACTTATTAGTGATGAAAACCCATAATATACATGTATTTTTTCTAACACAGTACATGATCTGCTTCAGGACAATGAATTCTGATGTCTTTATATTCTAGATACAGATCCCTTTGTTTACAACATCTTAGTACTTGGTGATATGGACTGTCACTTTTTTAAAAATGCTTGTTTGTTTTTACCCAACTTTAGAAACATTTTGTTGAGAACCTTAAGAAGTTCCATAGGGAATATTATATGAGATGCATTCATCTAATAAATATTTTTAGGAAATGTAATATATTTACAATATTTAGCATTGCTAACCAGAGAGATATTTTCATGGTTGCTTTGTTAATCTACCTCAGTAAAAATTTGTACTTTTTTTCATGCACTCATGTACACTTGCTATTTAAATTTAAGCCAAACTATTTTATTATTTGTATTGCAAGTATGAGTGGAGTGCTTGACAGCTTGCAAGGAAACCATGTGTTTTCCAAGTAAAAATCAGTTTTACTTGGAATCATTTTCTGTATAAAAGGTTTTGTGTTTTTTTTTTCATAATAGGAACTAACAATGACTAAAACCAGAAAAGGCCTATCTGTTTTATTTTCAAGTTGATTCATATAGCTACATAGTTTAAAATTAAACTACATTGTTTAAAATTAAACAGATGTAACTTAAAAACTACATGTAGTTTAAAAACCAATGTAATTTACAAACTTCTTCTAAGATGCTATGGTTTCTGACAAGTTTTGGAAAGGTAAACTTGTATAGCAAAGGAAAATAAAGATTATGAAGATTTTAGAAATTATGCCAAATATGAGATTGTTGCAAAAATCGGGAATGTTTAGTCCTGGGAAGGGAAGGCTTGACAACAGATGTCATAAAACATATGAAAAGTTATTCCATCAAAGGGATAGCTTTTTCTGGTCTCTGGTGTGTGCGACAAAACTAGTACTAAGGGTAAAGATCTGATGATAGAAATTTTTATGCAAAGTTAAGTGAAAGGTTCTGACCTCTTGAAACGTCCAGAAGTGAGCAGAGCTGTTTTCAGAGGTTCTGAATTTCTGCTGGAGCTAGTCAGGCCATCTATCAGGGACATGGGGTAAGACATTCCTACACAGGGTCAGAGCCTGGTCTCCAAGTCCCTATGGTCCTGGCCAGCTGCAATTTTGTCATGCAAATGTGAGGCAGGGAAGGTGGTCCCTATGGTCAGCGGAACTTCATTTTAGTCATGTCAGCACTCAGTACTAGGGCCAACTATGAGTTTATCCCTTTATCCAGTGGTTCTGTGCTGTAAAAGTTCTGCCTGTGAAGAACAACTTCCTATTCTCTGCACCTGCAGTCACAAATTCGAGTTGCACAATCAAGAGTTTCCTTCTCATATTCAAATGGTTGTTCCAACAACAATATGATTTCCTTTGCCACATTAAGGGTTTTTTTTCTTCCTAAAAAAATTCTTACCATATTATTTGTCAATCATTTTAAAATAATCTCTGGCTCTTAAATACAGAACATTAAAAACTGTGGAATCTAGAATATAAATAATCAAAATAATAGCTCTTTATAATTCAGGGCATTTATTACATCTAGTCTCTTATACTATAATAGCTTATTTAAAAAAAACAATCTTATGGGACTGTGTCTTCTATATTTAAACTCAAGAATTAGCTTGATTAACTGTATAATATTGTCCTCAAATGTAGAATTACAATGAGGCTTTGGCTCTGGGACACTCCCATTACTGGGGTCTGAGGGCTATAATTGGACTAGATAATACCTTAGGGTCTCTTCCAGTCATTCATTTGGTAATTTTGGCATTTGGTAGCTAGCAAAAGTATCAGTTATGCAAGTACTTATCAGTGACCTAAATATTCAGGATTTTAAACAGGGAGTGGGTCATCTGCCTAGGGAGACTATAGGGAGAATGTTGTCTTGGTATGAGCTGGTTTCCCTCTACTGTAATAGTCTCCCAATAGCTCTCATTAACCTTGAGTGCTGCAAAAAGAGATGGATGCAAAGGAATACTGTACTTTCATGGTGGGAGAGTCCTGAGAAATCTGTTTTAGGGCCGCCTGGATGGCTCAGTCAGTTAAGCATTCAACTTCAGTTCATTCAGGTCATGATCTCATGGTTTGTGAGTTTGAGCCCTGTGTTAGGCTCTGTGCTGACAGCTCAGAGCCTGGAGCCTGCTTCGGATTCTGTGTCTTCCTCTCTCTCTGCCCCCTTCCCCACTCATGCTCTGTCTCTGAATAATAAGTAAATGTTAAACAACTAAAAAAAAAAAAAAAGAAAGAAAGAAATCATCTGGTTCAATACTCTCCATGCATCTGTTTTCTCCTAGTGACTTCCCAAGATCGTATATCTGCTTAGGGACAGAACTATAATGAACAAACAAACCAAGTAACTCTCAAGTAAGTTATCCAAGTAACTTACAAGGATATTATAGTTGCTATAACACTCTTTATGTCCTGGTATCAAGCCCAAATAAAATGAAGAGCTGAAGGAATTGGCCTCTTAAGACTGGATGCAGCTTTTTGTTGACACAAAGAGGAGCATTCTGCTCATCACAAACAAGTTCAGTCGTTGGATACTCGTGATGCTCAGGATTCATCAGAGCAACAGTATTTCGTGGTTACTTTTAAATTTTTATTGAAGAAAAAAATCCAAAAAAGCAGCAACATAATTTTTTTAGAACTCACCTGTTTGTTTTAATTAAAAAAATTTTTGGTTTTTATTATTTATTTTTGATATAAAGAGAGACAGAGCATGAGCAGAGGAGAGGCAGAGAGAGAAGGAGACACAGAATCCAAAGCAGGCTCCAGGCTCGGAGCTGTCAGCACAGAGACCAATGCAGGGCTCGAATCCACAAACTGGGAGATCATGACCTGAACTGAAGTCAGATTCTTAACCAACTGAGCCACCCAGGCACCCCATGACTTCCCCGTTTTTATTTCAGCGATTTTTAAAAGTCATTCTTTTAAGTCTCTGACAGATGTGGAAAACTTTGGATGATGGTACATTAATCTTTGTGATGTTCCTTGTGCTGACAGACTGTCTTGGCTCTCTTAAGAAGGAGACTGAGAGCCTGACGGTACCCTGGATGACTGGACTGTAAGTTTCATATTGCCTTCCCTGGGAAGTCTCTGTATCTTTTTTTCTAGTCCTCTTTGCTCTAGTTTCTAGGACCTATCCACTAGGCCCTGTGTTAGTTCATCATTCCATTATTTTCATTGCTTTCTGAGAAAATTGAGGAACATGGAGTAAATGAAAATGCATATGTTCAGTTGCTCAGTGTGATTAATTTACTTGGTGGGTAGTTTATTCTGGAAGCTTCTGGAGGGGATAAATTTCAGATGCAGATACGTGAATAGCTTGGATACTGCTTCCTCCGGGACAGGGTAAGGTAAGGAAGTGGGAATGCAGGAGCAGGCTATTAGGACCTGACCGTTTGTGTGATGATAAAAGTGAAGTATTCTTCTGTGAGGTGAGAGCGTGCTGAGACAGAGAGCATGAGGGTAAGTGTGAAAGCTTGGAATGACCATGAAAAGGACAGAGAGAGAGAGAGAGCTTATTCAAATATATACTCAGATGGCCACGTAGTTTTGAAAGCCCAGATGAAAATGCATAACACAAAATTTTTGTTGGAATAACCTAATGACCTATATGATTGCGTGTGTAAGTTTGTTTTTCATTTTGAGCTGAGCCTAGTGTTCTAGCCGTGGTGGTTTTGCAGAGGGACCCTTTGGAAGAAGAGCCAGGTGAAAAGGTGCAAAGTAAAAGAGCACCTTTTTTTAAGGCTATTCAGTCTCTGAAGAGCCATCTACATGACTCAGGACTGTCTCCAAATTACAGCACAAAGAAAATGGTGAGGTAGATGCCAACCCTTTGAGGTGATGTGANGTTATAGTAGAAAATACATTTGGCAAGCTGAGAAGGTTAAAAAGTCAGCACAAGAGAAAATTGTTGTTGAAAGAGAAAAAAGATGTTGGAGTTTCTGCTTGTTGAGGTGGAAAATGCTTGCAGGTTGATGATGGTGCTGGTTGCAGAAGTTAAGTGAAAATCAAGTCATTCCACGTGAGAAGTCAATAAACTGTAAGGCTATTCAGTCTCTGAAGAGCCATCTACATGACTCAGGACTGTCTCCAAATTACAGCACAAAGAAAATGGTGAGGTAGATGCCAACCCTTTGAGGTGATGTGAACCTCAAAGGAACACTTGCTTTTGAACGTTTTTAATTGTTAAAAAGTAAATTGATGTATAGCATCCATGAAATAGTAAATCCAGGATTATTATGTTCTCCATGCCCAAGGATCTCTAATGAATCTGCAGGGGGGACAAAAAAAAAAAAAAAAAAGGTAGTCCAAGGAAGGGTAAAGAACCAAAATGGATGCATGAGTGGTGAGTCTATGAGGGTAATGTTAAAAACAGAAAAAGGAAGACCTGAGAAGGGACTCCTGGGCTTGTCAGGCCTCAGTTTTAATCTCAGTTCTGCCAGTTCCTGACTGATGAAACTTGGCTAAACTAATCAGTAAGATTCCTCATCTGCAAAATGGAGATAATATAGCAACTAGTGTATACGGTAATAGTGAGAATTAGATGTCACATATAGAGTTCTTAAAATAGTGCATGGTGCCAAGTGTTTTAAAATGCTAGTATAGGGGCACCTGGCGGCTCAGTCAGTTAAGTGTCTGACTTCGGCTCAGGTCGTGATCTTGTGGTCTGTGAGTTCGAGCCCCACTTTGGGCTCTGGGCTGACAGCTCAGAGCCTGGAGCCTGCTTTGGGTTCTGTGCCTCCCTGCCTCCCTCTCTCTGCCCCTCCCCCCGCTCATGCTCTGTCTCTCTCAAGAATAAATAAACATTAAAAAAAACTTAAAAAAATAAAAGTTCGAAAAAATAAAATGCTGGTATATATTATTATTGTTGTTGATGTTGTTTTAGTAATTATTGTTATAATTTTTTAAAGTTTATTTACTTTGAAAGAGAGAGAGAACAAGCATAGGAGAGGCAGAGAGAGAGAGAGAGAGAGAGAGAGGATCCTAAGCAGGCTCTGTGCTAACGGCACAGAGCCCAATGTGGGGCTTGAACTTGTGAAACCATGAGACCATGACCTGAGCCGAAATCAAGAGTTGTACACTTAACCAACAGAGCCACTCAGCAGCCCCAATTGTTATTACCATTTAACTCATCATAATTAAGAAGCCAAACCTACTAGAAAAGAGAAAACAGTTTGTTATGAAGCTAAATATATATATCAGTATTCACGGAACTGTTCCCTTTAATCGTCTAAGTAATAGAGTCGTGATACAGAATCTCTTCTTTGTGTTTTCTGAAACTGAAAGCACTGTTTTTGGATAGGCTCAATTCTGGTTGGAGGACAGACTTTGGTTGTGTACAAATTACCAGCATCAGAATTACCAAGACTCAACCTAGCATGTCAGAGCTAGAATCTTTCTGTTGGAAAGGAGAAGAAAGGGGAAGATGTCATTTACAGTATTGATTTTGGAGGTCATTCATCTCAAAAAGATCAGGCTTTCTGCTTCCAGAAAATCTTGGAATGTTTTCTTCCTTAACTATTACCTCTTTTATAAAATGAATGACTCTATCTAGGAGAGGAACTACTATTTATAATTAATTTTCAGCTTAAGTATAAAGTATTTACTGTAATTTGAAAATATATTTGCTAGAAAAAATTATTGCAAATGTTCTTGAAAGTTGATCTCAGACTTAGGTAAATAAAGAAAACAGAATGGACTGTTCTTAAGACTTTCAACAGTTATAAGTATGCATATTGTAAAAAGTTAATGTTGTTATTGTAATTCAAAAGTAAGAAACTGGTGAAATATTTTCATCCTACATCTGAATGTGGACTGCATTCACTGCCATGTATATAGAATTGACCCAGCTTGGTGTGTCTTATTACCCAAGGATGAATTATTTTCCCAGGAACATTGCGAGAACCTACTTAATGTGAGAAGAACTTTTTTGTTTAATAATTAGTTTATCCACCAGACTTTAAAAGTACATATATACTTTTGGAATCTGTTGAGTGGGTTATGTTCTTTTCATTCTTGGAGCATTGAATGTGTCCCTCCACATTGAGCCTCCAACCCTACCTCTCAAATCAACTGCATCATGTGCCAAATCATGATCTCTCTTTCTCCTACCACTGTATTTCTTTACATTTCAGAAAAGGTCATCTGAGAAGGTATAAGAGGAAATCTTCACTTA
Organism: Crocuta crocuta; assembly: GCF_008692635.1. Classification (NCBI taxonomy): domain Eukaryota; kingdom Metazoa; phylum Chordata; class Mammalia; order Carnivora; family Hyaenidae; genus Crocuta; species Crocuta crocuta. Next base: position 1,592,161 of record NW_027551564.1, on the reverse strand, counting down.
GAAAAGAGTTTTCCAGGTATCTCTAGGGGATTCTTTGTATTCTGCAGGGAGATGGCCTTATGAGGCGAGTGCTTCCTCCCCAGAAGAGCCACATTCTCCTTGACCACATATTCACTTAAATGTAGTCGCACTTGCTGAACACCACCGAATGTCAGCATCGCAGTAAGCACCATAGGAGAAAGATGAAAAATGTTCTTGTTCACAAGGAACTAACTGCCTGGCTGTACCTCCAGTTTGGGGAAGCAGGGAGGAACCCAGCAAATTATATTACATAAACTGATGAATACTCTTAAAGATTCACATCAGACCATCCACCCACATCTGACCCTAAAGTAGATTAAAATAATTCCATTATATGTAACATTAGGGCTGAAAAGTGTTTTTTGTCCCATTGCTTTCTTGAATTACAAAAGTTCTGCACAGATACGTGATTCTAACAATTCAAATACAAAAACAAACAAGCAAAAGAATGAAAGATCTCACCTTCCGCTTTCCCTTGGGTCTGTCTCCACCTGTTTTTTCCCAGAGGTGCAAAGTACTAACACTTTAGGATGTTATCGTTTGGAAGGTTTATTTTAAAAGAACAAACATCTTAATATTTGTCTTCCCACCTAGGAACGTGGGTTTTTTGTTGCATCTGGATCTTTTTTTTTTATTATGTTTTCTATTTTCTTGTTGCTAATTCATGGAAAAATTATTTTTGATTTTTAACATATTTACCTTAAGCAACATTACCATTTGCTCATCTTTTAAATGTGGTTCTAAATTGAATCTCTCTTTGTTCCAGATGTATATAAATACCACCTACACATAATCACATCTTTATTTTTACTATTTCTTCTATTCATTTTCTGTCTTTTACTGCACTCATTGGGACCTGGAGTAGTAGTGATGATGCTTCAGTCAAGATCTTTCTCGTTGCAAATACCAGACACTTAACTTGAATGAACTTAGGTAAAAAGAGGAAATGCACACAGTTTGCAGCTGGCCCGAACTCGCTGCAGGTTGGCCCAAAGGACACTCTACATCGGAAACTGAAACGCAGCCAGGACTTGTGCTCTTGCTAGCTCATTTTTAATTCTCCCTCCATTTGGGACTCATTTTCTATACCTATTGGTTTCCCCCTATTGAGAGGGACCTAGATACAGAAAGTTTCATGTGTCATGTTTCAGAACATCTGTCACTAGTTGGAATTCAGTTCCTTTGTTCCACTTACGTTGGGAAAACAAAACCAAAAGCAAAACCTAAGAAAGAACAATGATTGGCTTGGTCCAGCTCTGATTTTCACCTTAAACAGTGAACTGAGAGCGGTAGACACCTTTATCCCTACCATACAGTTGTCTTGCTGTGGGGAGCAGTTCCCCACAGAAGGAGGTTATTTTTCCTAGCGGGCTAAGCAGACAAACGGAAGATGTCCACAATAGGGAACTTCATCTTATTACTGCCTTTCGTGAGACTGTATTTTAAAAATGTTTATCTGTGAAGTGTGATATGTGGTAAATGCTGTAGTATTTTGGTAGATACATTTTAACAAGGTAATGAATCCGTGTTAAATTTTATGTTCATAATGTGTTTTTGACATTTGTCTAGATGATCTTATGGATTATATTTTAAAATCTATTCATATCATTTTAGTATTTAAAGGAGTTTTAAAAACCCCAAATGTCCCGTGCTTCAACTTATGCTTCCTTTGCTTTTTTTCTCATCTTGTCTCCCCTACTCTGCACCCCACTCCCACTCATTTTTGTTTGTTTTCTTCTCCCTATCTCCCTTGAGCATTAACAAATTACAAGATTTGGGAAAACAGCTCTTAAAAGAATTGTCCTGATAGTTGTTGGGGTGAGATTTTACCAGTGATTCCCAAGCAGGAGGCATGGGCCATCTCCAACTGCCCCATGCCCAAGTTCAGTGGCTGGCAGAGATGATGAAAAGTGCATCGCGGACCCCACATGGAGGTGCACCAACCCCTTTTCTCCCTGTGCTGTGAGACTCCAGTCCTGCTTTGGCTTAAGGAGTTACACTTTCTTCAGGTACAGGGAGATGCATCATCTGAATATAAAGCAGTTAGCTTCTACATGAATCTTAAAAAATTACTTCATATGCTTAATATTCAGAGATGCCCTAGAGATGAGCAATCCTTGTATTTCTGGGAAAAAAAATTCTCCTTGGCTATAAGCATTCTTCGAATCCACAGCTGGACTGTAGTTTAAATTTTATACTTTTATGTCTCTATCAATGCGATTGCACTGGAATGTTTTATAATGCTAACCATTTACATTTTGCCATGAAGATTTTGCTAACCTTGAGATGCCCTCTGTATTTTTCTGTTTTTGAAAAACCTTTTCATATCATAGAATTTTAACTCTGATGGTTTTAAAAGACTTGCAAATAAGGCTGTTACATTCTTGTGGTTTGATACATTTTAAAGGAATAGAATCTTTTAAATATCAATGATTTTCCATTTTTATTGGGTCAGTCTAGTTATTTTATATTTTTCTCACAACTCGACATTTTGTTTTTTGAATGCAGCTGAGGACAGTTGCGGGTAATAACCTCCTATAATTTATGAAATTTCTTATATTACTTTTCCATTTTTGTTTATTTGTGTTTTCTAACTTCTTTGATGATGCACAAACATGGTCTGTTGCACTAGATTCTTCAAAGAACCAGTTATTGTTTTTATTTATTTATTATTGGTCCTCTTACTTATTTTTATTTGATTTGTTTGCTTTTTATCTTCATTAATTCCTTCCTTTTATGAGCTGAGTCTTATTTTATTATTTTTCCTTGATTGTTGAAGTGAATGTCTAATGTTTGTCAGTCTTTTTTGTTTTAAGTTTCACTTTAGTCCTATTCAATAGGTTTTGATATGTAGTGCATTTCTGAATAATCTCTAGTTTTAAAATTGATATTCTCTGTAACCCTATTGTTATATCGAAGTGTTTTATGTTTTTTTTTTTAAGCTATTTGTTTACGGGGAGCCTGGGTGGCTTAGTCGGTTAAGCGTGCGACTTTCGCTTAGGTCATGATCTCGCGGTTCGTGGGTTCGAGGCCCGCGTCGGGCTCTGTGCTGACTGCCAGCTCAGAGCCTGGAGCCTATTTCAGAGTCTGTGACTCCCTCTCTCTCTGACCCTCCCCTGCTCACGCGTGTCTCTCTCTTTCTCCTAGAAATAAATAAAAATATAAAAAAAAATAAAGCTTTTTGTTTACTTTGAGAGAGAGAGTGAGAAGGGGAGGCGCAGAGAGAGAGGGAAACACAGAATCTGAAGCAGGCTCCAGGCTTTGAGCTGTCAGCACAGGGCCTGACGAGGGGCTAGAAGCCGTGAACTGTGAGATCATGACCTGAGCTGAGGTCAGATGCTTCACTGACTGAGCCACCCAGGCGCCTCTTGATTGTTTTCTTAATGACAGTTTTTCTAAGAATGCTAAGCTCTCCCAAATTTCTTTGTGGATATGTATGTATTATAGTTTAAACCTTTTTTTCTTTTAAATCTTAATCTGTTTTTTTTTTCAACTAATTTTTTAAAGGTCTTATTTATTTTTGAGAGAGACACACACATCATGAGCAGGGGAGGGGCAGAGAGAGAGGGAGACACAGAATCAGAAGCAGGCTCTGGGCTCTGAGGTGTCAGCACACAGCCAAACATGGGGCTTGAACACACGAACCAAGGGATCATGACCTGAGCCAAAGTTGGGCACTCAACCGCCTGAGCCGTCTAGGTACCAGATCTCAATCCATTTCCTGAATATAGTCATTCTGATGGTGAAAAACATTTATTTTATAATTTTGGCTTCCTGAAATACTTGGAGATTCATTTTTTTCCCACCTTATCAGTTTTAGTAGGTAGAATGTTTATTCTAAATTGCAATGAAAGTTATGCTTTCCTAGTGAAAGAAATCTTTTCGATATCTGTAGCTGTATTACCTCTTTATGCCTAAAGTTGTGTTTTCCAACTTTCTTTAAAAAAGAAATTTGGCAAAACTTTGTGTATTTCATTAAACTCTTCAAATTTTTGAAGAGTTTAATGAAATACACAAAGAGCTAGGTTTTGACTTTACTGCTCAATAAAAATAGCCCGGTTCCTGTGTGTATGTATGTGTGTGTGATACGCAGTTGCTCATGGGTTGGTATGTACTTTAGAACGGAGATTCCTAGTCCCTTAATTTGTTTCTAAATATTTACAGCACTGCTTTGACTGATTCCTCTGCTAATTCGCTAAATTTCGGATTGCCTAGTTCAGTAGAAAACAGTTCTACTTGGAGAACAGCTCCTCGGGTCAGTTGGGGGACACTCTTCCAAGATTTTTATTTCTACTATTGCTTGTGTCTATTTTTACTTCTTTGATAATTTCAAACAATTTTGATGGAATTAGAGTAAATTCATATACTCATGTATCTATGTTGCCAAATTGAATTGAACTTGGTCTATGATATTTTTACCTATGAAAATAAGTATTTCTTTCAGTATAATGATAATTTCAGAATGCAGAATGTTTTGTGTTCTGGACTGAATGAATGTGTTCTGCTAAAATTCTTATGTTGAAGCTCTAGCCCCCAGATGATAGTATTAGGAGATGTGACCTTTAGAGGTAATTAGATTTAGATAAGGTCATGAAAATGGGACTTGCATGATGGGATTAGTGCCCTTATAAAAAGAGGAAGAGATATGAGAGCTTCTCACCACCAAGTGAAGGTGTCCATCTATAAGCCCTAAGGAAGGAGTTTACCAAGAACTAATATGCCAGCAGTTTGATCTTGGAATTCCCAGCTTTAAGAACTGTGAGTAATAACATTTGTTGTGTAAGCCACCCTGTCTATGGTATTTTGTTATAGCAGTCCTAGATGACTATGGCATTCTGATAAAACAAACTTTTTTCCAAATATTTCTTAAATAGTTTAAATTACTGTAAAGATATTTTAGTTCATAAACCACTGGCTGAAATATCCTTTATTCTGTAAGAATCCTAAGGCTTTAATTTCCTTAGACTTCTTTTTTAAAGTTATTTAGACAGTAGACTATAAATGCAATGATGAGATCTTCTCTACTTACAAATGACGCCTAGATCATCAACTGCTTGTTGGGCAAGTTGCTAAATCCTTTAAATTTATATTTGAGAGAGAGAGAGAAACAGAGCTTGAGCAGGAGAGAGGCAGAGAGACAGAGACAGAATCCAAAGCAGAGAGCCTGATGTGGGGCTCAAACCATTAGCAGTGAGATCATGTCCTGAGCTGAAGTCATACATCCAACCTACTGAGCCACCCATGTGTCCCTATATGGGTATCCTTTTAAAAGGAAGACTTTCATCTGTAGATCTGGGATATAGTCTGATAATATGGATATCTAGCAAGCAACCAAGTCATGCTGATGTTGTGGGAAACAATGTGAATAGTAAAAATAAATGTTTTCTAATTTCCCATAAGCCATTCATACACATAAATTAAATGAAACACTTCATAATATACAAAGTGTCAGTCAGATGCAGTGACACCAATTTTTCATCTCCCTAGTGTCTCTCTTCTGTTCTTTAGATGAGATAATCACACAGGGTAGATGTGGCTGGTGAGGGAGTAATGTTAATAATGTACCTTGGACCGTAGTTTGATTTTAGCTAGGCTCCTGTTATAGTTCCCCCTCCATCCCAAAGGGGATCAGCCTAGAATTACAAATGAGCTTCAGTGTGTCATGGGGGAAAGCAGAATGTACACTCTGGTTGTCTCACATCATCATATTGTTTCTGGAAGGAAAGACTTGGAACTTCATGCTTCTTCTCCCTTAAGTGGCTACATTAAATCAGGGACCTTACTGTCTATTGACTTCTCTCCTTTAAGGCCTGCTTGTAAAGATGGATGTCTTACTCTTTGTGGTTCAGCAGTTTTACCTTGCTAAGTGACACAGATTTCCATTACTTGGAAAATACTTGTGGTCACACTTCATCGACCATCTCAAAAGTGTTACCTGTTTTCTGATCAAAGTACTTCCTGTTTGTAAACTGACAGGATACTTCTCTTCTTTAAGAGAAAAGAAGGTTCCTTTTCTTATCTCTTAATACTAGGAACAGTAAACAGAAAGTTTAAGGCATCTCCTTTACAACACATAGAACTAAAAATCATAATTTGGGTTTTACAGATTTCCTCCAGTATTGATATAAATACATATATATATTTAAGTAATTTTTAGGCTTGAATTTTTTTATTCAGACATAAGTTGTAAATTCTTTTTGGCAAGGACTATACCCTGTGTCTTTGATGCTACTTATAGCTTCTGTATAATGTTTTGTATACAGTGGCACTCATTGTGCATTTTGCATTTTTAATCTAATGAGTTTCAAATTTAAGTTTAGCACATATTTTCCAATGACAGTTTATTGCCTCCAAGGTACACAAAGAATGACTAATAATTGCCTGACAATTTGGGCATAACAGTGATTAAATGGTATTGCTTGATTTTCTTTTACCTTAATACCACAGGAAAAAAAAAATTAAATCTTATTGTATGGTGATTAACTGCTTCTGCCAGATATGCATGTGTATTTGCATGCATGTGTCAGAGAGTTCAAAGGAGATAGTTTAGTGTGCTATAGGTAACTCTTTAAATAACTTCCTAATTGGTACAGAATGCTTAAAGTAATAAAATAAAATTTTAGATGAGGTCAAGGTCTGTGGACAGTTAGAGTGTGGTAATAAAAGCTAAAATGAGGTCTCCAAGTTCATGGATGACCGAAAGACAGAATAGTAAAACAGACAGCACACATGGAAATTTTTCAAGTAATAATAATAAAAGGAGAGAATGAGGATGAACTGTTTTCATCAGGAAACATGGGACTCCACTAAATCCAGCAGTCCTTGAATCATATCAAATTCTATTTATCTAAATCTACACAATATTTTCCCAGATCTCACGTCCTATAACCACTCTGTAGAGAGTACAGAGGTTGTCAGAAAATCTCATTCATTTGGAAAATTCTGAGTCCTAAGCTCTCTTTAATACTTGATGACCCAAGATAACTATTAATGGCATCTGTTACACTAACAAAATGTCATTAGAATGGATGATACATTGTATAATAATCTACCTTTGAGCAGAAAAGGAAGGTAAATAGACCTAATGGAAATAGAAACATATCTTCCACCAGTAGAACCCATATTAGAGTCTGTTTTGTGTTAATGTGGAGCAAGAGTGAATTTTCTACTAGGCAATAACAAACAACCTGTACCAAACTAAAGGGAAAGGCAAAGAGGAAGGCAGGGGGAGGACAAGCTACAGCATTTGCTGCAATGTGTCCTTCAGTGAAGAAGTCTTTGCTCAAGGTCTCAGTTCTGGACTCATCAGCATATTCCCGTAAAAGTTGCAGCCAGTGATTCTGTCTAGAGCAGGCAAATCTGTCTATGGTAGAGGCCAGTGAAAATGGCAGCGCATAAGGAAATACACTTTCACACATTAATCTCCTTAATTTCTTTCTTTCTTTTTTTTCTGGACGAACATCTGTTCTTGTCTTAGAACCAGGAGAGCTAATATCACGGGAAGTAAAGGCTATTTCCTAGACTGGTTTGCTGCCCAATACCACATCCTGAGGTGCTGTGAAGAGAAAAAACAGCTGGGAAGATACCAATGCCAGCTGCAAAAAGACTGTTTCCATGATTTTTAATGATCAAATGTAGGAAACTGGGTATGTAAGAGTTGCGTGGATTCTTAAACTTCCAAAGGTTTCTTTAGAAATAATCAAAGAGGCAAAAAACCAAAACAAACAAACAAACAAAAAAACCCTCATCTCTTACAAGGGATATAAGATAAAAATTACTTTGTAATGGGAAGAAAATCTTTCCATTTTTCATTTTGTAAACATATGAAATGGCGTGTAAACAGGATTTTATCCTGAGTACTTATGTTTCTTATGTTTTGCATCTCTAATATTAGTTCTCATATTCTTAGTTGATAAGAACAGTTTGTTTTTTCCTCTCTCTACAGCTTACACATAGATCAAAATTTTGGAGTCATCTTTGACAACTTCCTCTGACATTTTAATTTTGTTTTCCATTTTTTAAAGATTTTATTTTATTTTTTTTTTGAATAATCTCCACATCCAACATGGGGCTTGAACTTACAACCCTGATATCAAGAGTCACATGCTCCCCCGACTGAGCCAGGCAGGCACCCCTTAATTTTGTTTCTTTATCACTTTGATTAGTTTCCTTTTATTTGATCCTCATAGGTACAACAATACAATCATATTTTCCTCCAAACAGTTCTGGACGTTGTCATTAACCAAATTTCTTTAAAGCAACACTTTCTAAGCTTTCTGGCTCAAAATCTTCCAATGAATTGTCCTTGATTTCCAGATAATGTGTAAAATATTTTAGTATCCAGAATCCTTCAAAATTTGATAACTGTAAATTTTCCAGTGTTTTTTTATACTCCCTTTATATAAAATCTGTGCTCTAGGCAAATTGGAATATTTAATATTGCATAAAAGACCACTCATAATTCCATGTGTTCAGTTATACCACAAGTACCTTTTGTTCCAACCATATAAAACTGTCCCATCTTCCTCTACTACTTTCAGATGATTCATGTGTTTGTGCTTGTGCAAAAATATCTCCTTTCCCTCAATATAAAAATTCCAGGACTTAAGTCAAGAACATCCTGGGGGAGAAAGCTACATGCAAAAGAATGAGACTGGGCCATTTTCTTACACCATACATATAAGTTAAAAATGGATTAAAGAGATACATGTGAGACCTGAATCCATAAAACTTCTAGAAGAAAATGTAGGCAATAATTTCTTTGACACTGACATTTGCAACCTTTTTCTAGATATATCTCCTCAGGAAAGGGAAATAAAACACAAAAATAAACCATTGGGACTATACAAAAATAAAAAGCTTTTGCACAGTGAAAGAAATCATCAACAAAATGAAAGGAAACCTACTGAATGGGAGAAGACATTCACAAATGATACATCTGGTAAAGGGTTAATGTCCAAAAAATTTATAAAGAACTTTTCAAGTTAACACCAAAAAGCAAATAATCCCATTAAAATGGGTAGAGGACCTGAACAGACAATTTTCGAGGGAAGACATACAGATGGCCAACAGACACATTAAAAGATGTTCAACATCACTAATCGTGTAGGAAATGCAAATCAAAGCCCTAATGAGAAAACTTACACCTGTCATAATGGCTACACTCAAAAAGACAAGAAACAAGTGTTGGCCAAGATGTGAAGAAAAGGAACACTTGGACACTGTTGGTGGGAATATGAATGGGCATAGCCATTATGGAAAAAAAAAAAAAACAACAACTATGGAGGTTCCACAGAAAATTAAAAATAGAAATGCTATATGAGCTAGTAATTTTACTACTGGGTGTTTACTCAAAGAAAACAAAAACAATAATTTGAAAATATGTATGCACCCCTATGTTTATTGCAGCATTATTTATAGTAGCCAAGATATGGAGGCAAACCTAAGTGTCCACTGATGGATGGATAAAGAAGAGGTGGCGTGTGTGCACATACACACACACACACACAAACACAGGAGTATTACTCAGCCATAGAAAAGAATGAGATCTTGCCATTTGAGACAACATGGATGGACTTAGAAGGTATTATACTAAGTGAAATGAGACAGAGAAAAACAAATACCATATCATTTCACTTATATGTGAAATCTAAGAAACAAAGCAAATGAATAAATAAAAAGCAGAAACAGGCTCATAAATACAGAGAACAAGCTGATAGGTAGCAGAGGGGATAGGGTAAGGATGGGCAAAATGGGTGAGAGGGAGTGGGAGAAATTGATTTACCTTTGTGGAATTAATAAGTCATAAGGACAAAAAGTACAGGATAGAGAATATAGCCAATGGTATTGCAATAGCATTGTATGGTGAAAGATAGTGGCTACACTTGTAGTGAGCACAGCATAACATACAGACTTGCAGAATCGCTGTGTTGTACACCTGAAACTAATATAACGTTGTGTGTTAACCATACTTCAATTTAAAAAAAGGAACACACTGGAGACTATCCATATTTCCCTAGCAGAGATGATCATTTATCCTTTTGGGCAACCTAATTGCAGTGCATTTCTGTATAAACATACTTGTGGCAATATGCCACTGGTTTACTCCTCTCTCTCCTTCCAGACTGGTGAGATAATTGAGGGCTAAAACACACTTGTTCATTTTTGTAAATCTCACTATCTTGGAAGAGTTACTGGAATACAGTAGGTTCTCATAAAATTAATGTTGACTGCATGAATATTCCTTGTTCCTTGAAATGGGTTTTTTCAACTCTGTACCATTTTAAGGGCCATTTTCTCTTCCTAGAAAGTCCTTTGACGGGGTGCCTGGGTGGCTCAGTCGGTTAAGCGTCTGACTTTGGCTCGGGTCATGATCTCACAGTTTGTGGGTTCGAGCCCCATGTCGGGCTCTGTGCTGACAGCTCAGAGCCTGGAACCTGTTTCGGATTCTGTGTGTGTGTGTGTGTGTGTGTCTCTCTCTGACCCTCCCTTGCTATCTCTCTCTCTCTCTCTCAGAAATAAATAAAAAAAAAAAAGAAAGAAAGTCCTTTGACTTCTCCACCATTTGTTCTTTTTAGTGGTTAGTAGTATGAGAGTTCACAGGCTTTGAAATGAAGAGGTCTTTGGTTTGTGAACACCACTCCAACTCCACTCTGAGTTACATGCTTTCAAGACATTGTAGGGATAAATATATCATGTGCCTAACACTTGACATTATGATTCTTTCTTTACATCACAGTCTGAACCACCTGGTCGATGACTATATCAATACAGGAACAATATTTAAAAAACATCCATGTAATTTAATATTTAGTATATTGCTTTGCATATGAGAGGTGCTCAGTAACTGTCACTGAATATGAATTGATGGCTTTATTTCCATCAGTCTGACATTTCACTACCTAGAATAGCTATGTGCTGCTGACAACATGGCGTATTGTGTTGCATACTTTTTTTTTTTTGATAATGATTCTTTTTTTTTAATGTTTATTTTATTTCTAGGAGACAGAGAAAGAGACAGCGTGAGCAGGGGAGGGTCAGAGAGAGAGGGAGTCACAGACTGAAACAGGCTCCAGGCTCTGAGCTGGCAGTCAGCACAGAGCCCGATGCGGGGCTCGAACCCACGAACCGTGAGATCATGACCTAAGCGAAAGTCGGACGCTTAACCAACTAAGCCACCCAGGCACCCCTGTGTTGCATACTTTAAAAAAAAAAAATCTTATTTGCTTAAGCTCTAGAGACATTCATTCTTTTAGTTATTTGCATCTTAAGGAAAAATTGGTCTTTTTTTCTCACCTAAGTGTTCCCTTAGGTGATTTCTAACTATAAATAGATTTCCCTTTTACATCCTTTGATTTAAAAAATTTCTTTCATATGGAATCATATTACAGGTCTTTTGAAATCCAAACCAGTGATCTTCACTGATTGGCTCTCAATCATGTTTAGTTATTTCTAAAATAATCCACATATCCTAAGCATGATTTTTCTTGGCTTACAGAAACAATTTGCCTTTTGCATACTTATTATGTTTGTTTCATTAGCCCATCCACTATATAAACTCTGCATGTTTATCAAGTTAGAAATTGATAGTCATTGGTCTATATTTCGCAGAATAACATTTATGACCTTTTATTTACATTTGATTCACACTAGCAATCTTACAGTCCCACAGTATGGGACTGTAAGAAGTGGAATAATACATTTTACATCTTGCCCAAGAGTTGAATATTTTCATCTTTGTATTTTTTCAACCTCTTACATGTATATAATCCATTCTAGGGAATTATGCTGATAAAAGTTGTTAATTTTACACTAGAGTTTGTTTTCTCAACCTCTAATAAATATTTAGAGACAAGCACCTGTCAGATGTTTTCATCAATAAAGAAAGACCAAATCACACAGTTCAATACCAGTCTTTACCAGTTCATCTCCACTATATATTTTTTTTCATTTATTTTTTTCTTCCATGGTACACAGTAATGTCTGGCATAATAAACAGTTTACTTATTGTCTATCTTTCTTCACTGGAACATAAGGGCCATGTAAGTGATATGAGGCTATGTCATTCATTGATTTTTTTTTATGCTACTATATTCTAGAATCTAGAACAGCGTTTGATGTAGAATAGTTCTACAACAGACAATTGCTGAATAAATAAAATCACTGAGTTTTTTGGTTACTTTTATTTATTCATGAGCATGTCTTCTACATACTGATCTTTTAATACCACTATTGTCTTTCTCGCATTGACAAACTGAATTTTTTATATTTATTTACATATTTCCCTGCCCTTCTGCTAGCTGGTTATTTCCTTTTTTTCCTATTGAATATTCCATAGCTTGTTCGTTATTTATCTCACTAGAAAGAAATTTTAAAAGGAACTTGGAACAGAAGAAATAAGTCAATATTTTATTTATGTCTTTTGAAGAAAAAGCATCTGAAAAGATTCAAATAAATCTATGAGCCAAAAAGCATTGCCCATCTCAGAAATGAGCTGATCCAATTCACTTTGGATTAAAATGAAGCATAGTGGAGTGGAACACCGGTTGGTACTCAAGCTTATTAATGCAACAGCCATGCTTTCTCCTTAGGAACTATCATCCTTTCTGTAGTTAGAGTATATTTGGTTCATAACATGTTTTTCACTTGCTGCCAATAGTGTAGGACTGGTTATTTTCACTTCAAATGTGCCAGATAAAATGATCCAGTGTTTCATGGTTCTTACATCAAAATCTATGAAATAGGATAGACAGCACAAAAATAACTTTATAAATGTTTATGAATATTAACAAATATGACGTATCAATATTTTATCACATTAAATGACACCATTCAGTTTTAGAAAGAACTTTTTGACTCAATCCATTCAAAATCTTTTAAATGTAAATATCAGGATCCAATCATATTGGCTTCCTTGCAAATAACCTAAGAGTTAGCCACGTGAGATTCAGTAGGATTACATTAAACCTTTGATGAGGATTTATGCTCCCAAAGCATAGCAAAGACAAATAGTAAAGTTAGACAAATTTTCATGCGTACCCAGAGGTAACTGATCTTCAGGGGTGCAAGTATGGGACATAGAGAATTCCTATTTGTTTCTCTGCCAATTTCTCACTATGTTTCTTCATTCAACCCATAATTGCATTGCTAAAGATTCCACTATGGCAAGTGAAAGGATGAATGGAATTTAGGTCTCTTTTGTGAGTTCTAAGAGGAAAAAGAAAGGACACAGTAAAGCTTTTATTGACCCAACTCCAAATCCAGTGTGTCTAACTAGGAAATTGTTCATTCAGATGAAAGCTAAAAAGCATCTTTGCCTAATGTGGCTGAGACAGCAAAATCAATTTTGAACACAACAGCTCTGTTTAGTAAATGTTTAAAGGAACAAAAAGGGGTCTGCATAAATTAATAAATGATATTAAGGATAAGACATATATACCCTATACTGCATATCCGTGTTATAATATGCTATTTTATAGATGCTAATTTACTGGTGAAGTTAAAATGAGTATTTTATTCACTCATTAAAAAAATATGATCTTACCAAAACAGTGGTTCTCCTGTAACAGTCATTTTTAGTATCATGATTAATTTATGGCTCTGACCTAACCTTTTTTTCCAAAGACAGGATGGATTTACTGTTCCTATTAATCATGTTTTATCCCACTCTTCTAACGTAAATAATTCCTGTGTGCATATTTAAGGATATACCTTCACTTTTGTTTTATTTTTTTTATTGGCTGATATTTTGCTTAATTCCAATTTAAAAAAAGGATAAAACAATTTTTAAATGGACTTTTGTAACTCATTCTAGGGAAAAAAGATTTTTAAGTGACTGGTTGAATTATGGGATGAAAGAAACATCCCAACAAACATGTATTTTTATTAGATTTCTTGGACAATGAATCAGTTTGTTAATGATTGTCTAACATCCACTATGAAAATTATTTTGGCTCCAGATACATGCACTATAACATATTTTCACTGTATATCTCTTTGTTATCCATGTTTTGAGAGATAAGATCTAGATTTAGTAATTGTCAATCAATATAAGCCTTTAAAAATATCTTTATCTAACAATCACTTCCTCACATTGTGCTCTTACCAAAGCTGTCATCTCTCTTGATTATGTTTTCATAATGACATACTATGTTCTATACTCTAATACTCTTCTCTGGATTTATACTAGGGAATGAGATAATCACTGGAAATCATGCTTTTTCCCCCTCTAATAGCATATTATATTTAATATATTTAGTTTGGCAAGTATTTCAGGTTTCAGCATACGGTAACCAATAAGACTTTAAATATTTGTCAGACAATAAGTTCACATTTAATTACATTGGAAGGAATCTGTTTTATAGATGTACTATCTTGTTGATTTCAATAAATAAAGACTGATAGGCTAGACTCGGGGATATTGTACCAATAAAAAATATCACAACAACTGATTCGATTGAAATACAGACTGATATTGATGCCATGCTCATTAGTCTATTCACACACAAAGTATAAAAGATTATCTTGCCAGCAACTTAATCTGATATTATCTCTAAAATCACCAGCATACTCTGGACTCTTCTGAAGTGTCTATCATATGATCATTGTTGTAGTTGAAAGAACTGACTTATTGCTATTAGTTTGTTGAAGATTCTATGGCCAGATATAAATGTGTTGTGTGGTATTGAGCTATTTGTTTTCACAGTATAATTTTGTATTAATCTGTTAGGAAGTAGAAAATGTACATACTGATTCATTTTAAAGGTCATCTTGACATCTTTATTTCAAAATAGGTATGTGCTACTTAGTCTTTTTCCACTACATCTTTTATATTCCAGTTGTGAGTTTCTATAGGACTTCCATGCACCATGCTTTTTTTCCTTCTGCTTTTGCCCTGACTTCTATAGAACATCTCTCATATACTCTCCTGGGTAATTCTATTTCAGGTTAGATACTATTTTACCCTCAGAGTGTTAAGACTCTCTACCTGAGCCTGGACTAAGTACTCTGGTAACAGAGTATTTCCACTGTTGAATGTGCCAGATTATATGCATGTATTTATTTATTTAAATTTTATTTTTATTTATTTGAAAAACATAAGTGCATATATTTAAAATGTTCAACATGATGATTTGACATACGTAATATTGTGGAATGATTACAAAGATCAAGGTGATTAATACATACATTGCATTTAAATGATCTACTAGTGTTGCCATTTCATCCATCAACTCCTCAAAGACTGACCATTTTAGTCAGCTTTGTACTTCAGTGCTTATGATACCAAATTCTCAGGGACTATTTTGTTTCATTGTTTTTTTTTGTTTTTTAACATGGTTACCATAGTAGGATTGGTTAATATCTCTATCACCTTATATAATTATCTTTTTTGTGTGTGGTGAGAATATTTAAGATCTACTCTCTTAGAAACCTTCAAGTTTTTAATACAATATTGTTGCTTATAGTCACCATGATGAATACTGGATCCTCAGAAATTATTCACTTATAACTCAAAGTTTGTATTCTTTGATCAACTTCTCCCCATTTGAGACTTTTTTTCCTTTACAAATATAAGCATTTGTGTTTAAATCCTCCTCTAAGCAATTCTTTAGCTGCATCCTACAAATTTAAACTATTTGTGTTTTCATTCTAAGTCAATTGTAAGTATTTTCTAAATTCTTTGGAACTTTTTTTTATTACATTAGTTATTTAGAAGTATTTTTGTTAAATTCTCCAATATTTGAAGACTTTTCTATTATTGATTCATACATTACATTATGGTCAGAGAACATACTTTTATATGATTTCAATCCTTTATAAAATTGTTGTATTTTTCTTTTTGGAGGGAGAAGGGCCAAATTATGGTCTACCTTGGTGAATATTTTATATACACTCAAAAAGAATGTGTATTTTGCTGGTGGAGTGAACTAATGTCAGCTATTTCAATATATATTGTGTACCTATTCTATCGATTACTGAGTTAGGAGTGTTGAAGTCTCCAACTGAATTGTGCATTCAACCCCATAATTCTTTGCTTCATGTTATATGAAACCCTCTTGTTAGATGTGTACATGCTGAGCATTGTTATAGCTTCTTGTTGAATTGACCCCTTTATCATTAGGATTTTGGGTTTTTCCATATAGTTTATCAATTTTATGTGGAGATTGAAAAAAAACTATGATTCTTTTCAGAATCCTTAGGAAAAAAAACTTTACATGAATAAAATGACCTAGAATATTATAAGCCCATAGGTTGCCTTTATATGTAGTATAGAAAAGATATCCTCTCTACTGAGCACACATCTATGAACATATATCTTCATAAGCAAATAATGCGTGAATAAGAGAAAGATGCTCCTTCCTCTGGACATTTGCAGCTTCTTGGCAGGCACACAAAATGGTGTGAAGTATCACACTAGAGTTTTGCCTCCAGTCACTCTTAATCTAGGTCCTCTTGTGCTCTGAAGAAACCATACAGGTCTCCAAAATCATATGCAGTCGGCCTGGTAACTACTTCCAATGAATATACTGCAAATAGTTATGCTTCAATGTTATATTTTCTGTGACATACCCATAATGATAATATATAAAGTATGGAAAGGAAAACTAAACTCTTAGGTGGAATCGAGCATAACATAAATATCTCTGTGGTTATAAATGAAGGAGAAATACATGTGAGTCAGATGAATTCGTGGGTGTGCTGTACTTTTAGCATCCTGTGGTAGTCAGGAAGTTACTCCTACAGGGTCATATGAAGTAAGTGTTTTGTGTGAGATGGTGGATGTGAGCCAAGTTCACTGCATGAATATAGGGTTTGGTTGGCACTGCTCCCACCTTCCACCTGTGAAAGAAACCTGAAAAAGATTCTTCTACTTGCTTTCTGTTTCTATGGGTTATAGGAAATGGTGAGCCTGGGGACACGAGAGGAAATAAGACAGGATCACCAGCAGGATCTGAAGCTTATTTGCCCTCAGCTCAGTGACTTGATATCTGCAACACCTGTAATGTCATTGCACTGCAGAAGAGGCCACATTTTTATTTTAAGATCTCATCCTGGCCTGGGGATCTCAGGATGAATTTCTATGATCTTGCAGTGGTATACTTCAGGCTTCTCTGTTTTCCTTCATATGTAGAGTAGAACAGAGCTTATAGCTTAAGACTATTATTTTACAGATTTATTTTGGGAATAATTGGAATATTTGGAGTGTGGATGATATATTAAGGACGATAATGACATTGTGTTTATGTAGGACAATGTTCTAGTTCTTAAGAGACATATGCTGAAGTATTTACTTTTAAGGAGGCAATGTCTTCAATTTCCAGATGATTTAGCAGAAAAAGCATCCATCTATCTTTTATATATTTTTGTATCTATGTATTTATTATCTATCTATCTATCTATCTATCTATCTATCTATCTATCTATCTATCATCTATCTAATTATCATCTGTGGAGAGATGAAGAAGTGTGATGAAATATTAACATTTGATATAAATGGATGAAAGGTTGTGGATATTTACAGTAACATTCTATGTAGATCTGAAAAATCTCAATAAAATAAATAAAACAAACTCACAATAGGACCTCTCAGGTCTTCTGACATACGTCTTTGTTCTCATCTTCTGGCCACAGCTCTACTTTCTAGGATAATCAGGATTAAGGCCTCAAGCCTATATAGTAGATTCCTTTTCTTGCTGTCTCAGTGACATGAGAAGCCCCAAATGACCAGGTGACAGTCTTAAATCCAGCTTAATGTAATGGCCATATACCCTCTGGTAAAAGTATTCTCCTTAGCATCAATGAGAAGAGGAAATGCATTACTAAAGGGTCATTTGGGTTTGTTCATTTTTGAGCAGTGAATTCTTATCATGGTAGTAATAATACTATATATTGAATGCTTATTGAAAGCATAGATCACAAGCCATCTGCCATTTTCTTTCTCTCTTTTCCCTCTGAGATTCCCATGATGTATATATTGGTTCATTCTGCCCATGTCACTACCAGTTAGAATCCCTTTAGATCCAAAGTACAATGGAAAAGGAAGAGCTTCACAGAGGAATGAGCCAAGGTATATGGAGAATGATGGACAAAAAGTACTATATCCAGAGAGCAGAACTGGGAATCATTTCCTAGGGCAGAGACTACCATGCATCATCCAGAGATCCTACTCTTCAGACTTGATGAAGTGACTGTATGGGACTTATGTGTTGTCTCCATTAAGAGTGCCTCGAACGCAAGAGAGAGAATGTTCCAAATTTTGGTGATGAGAAGGTTAGACTGGTAATTTCTGGAACTACTTATAGTTCTATTTAGGTTCTCCAACTTTAGAGTAAGTGATAGGAATGGACTTCCCTTTCTACATGAGTGGAAATGACATGTATCTTTTAGGAGTCACTGCATTATTTACTATCATCCCATTCCTCTTCTACAGCAGTTAAGAAGGCAAGTATTGAGGTGGAGCCTTCATCAGACTGGATCTTTAATAATTTGGATTGAATATTTAGTATGAACAAGAAATAAATATTTCTGATGTTATGACATTGAGGTTTGTTTTGTTTTTGTTTTTAAACTGCATCTAAAACTAGGTTATACTAGCATTGATATTACCTAAAAGTGAATCTGGCCTCAAAGAGATACGTACAAATAAAGCTCTCAGAAACAGGGAAGATGTGGTAAAGGAGTTGGTGATGAGCATTGAATCCATTAAAACAGCAGAATCAAGATTATATACTATTTGGAATTATGGTTTCAAAGGAGAAAAACAAATATTTGAAGCCTTGGTAATATAAAAATAAGAACATAACTAATAAATTTATGAGATAAAGGAATAGGAACAGTGTTAAAATTTTAATATTTTGTAACAAAAAGTGAAATAATAAAATGTTCAAATGACTCTAACTTCATAATATATAAGAGGATATATTTTGTGCTAAAAGAATACTAATTAAAGTTTGGGAATATCTTTGTATTTAAATTAAGTTCCTCTTCTGTTAATTTAAATATAAAATTTACTTTAATTTTCACTTTAATGCCGAAAATAATATTTTGTAGGTTTTATAAAACCACATCCATCCATTCGTCTACCTATGCATACATCCATATGTCTGATATATGTTCACCTATCATTCTTTTTGTATATATTTCTATTTAGTGTGGATATAGGTCTGGAATGATAGTTGTGGTAAGGTAATTATAGTAATTTATAGGTGTTGGAATTTGTAGTAATATTTTCTCAAATATTTTGTACTCTTTTGTTTTGGAGGTCTTCCTTCTATCATTTCTTTAAAGCCATCAAGTCCTAAATCTTATTTAAAAAAAAAAGGAAAGACAAATTTCTTAGCCTCAGTAGTTCAGGTACCCTATTTAGATACATAAAATAAAAAGTTCCTGTTATGCTTCAGTTTCTATCATTTTTTTTTTCTCTTCAGTGATTTTAACAGACTGAAAAAAAAAAAAAAAGACTTTGAGGAGAAGTAATAGGATCTATTGGATAGTGTTCAAAGCCATCTTTTAATTACTCAAAAGAATACATGGAAATAATCTAAGAAAAAAGTAGGGTTGATGCCTATATTTGCTTGAAGTCACATAGTAACCCAGAGCTTGAAAATTACTATTCTCTAAGGCTTCATGTTCTCTTCACTTCACAGTTAATTTATTAATGAATATATCCATACTGGATTTGGGAAATCAAATTATTACTAGTCTGGTGATTAAACTGCTGTCTCCATCTGCTAGTATATTATCATTATTACTTGAATCTAGCTCCATGATAACAGATAATACAAATCATTTTCACTAAATTTGGGCAGTGATTGTATAAAAGCATTTAGAAAAGAAATGAATGCTTGAACCATATTTTTCTTTATTAAAATTAAGACAAAATATGAAGTGCAATGAAATTAAGTTGAAATTGAAATAGATTTTCAGAAATGTTAGTGTTGAATGTGTCCAAGTAGCAGTGCTTTGCTTTTCGATAATCTGGTTGAGATAGAATCCAGACAAATTTCTGGCCTAATGGACAGCCAAGCATGTGTGAGGCTGTGATGTTTGTTTAATTAGTGTAACTTATTTTATGCCCAGAATAATGATAATACTTTAAGTACACTTGTAAATTTTTTTTGCTCAGTGAGATCTTTGTTCTTTTAAAATATGTTGTTTATTCTTGAAGTTATAGAACAAGAATTGTGGCTATTTTTTAAAATCATAATTTGATTTCTGTGTTATTTGTATGATCTGCTAAGAACATCCATATGACTAAAGTCAAGAAGATCTGGTAAAGTTGTATGACAACCTTATTGTTTGCTTGCTAAAAATAGAATGAAAGGCAGCCTTGTTTTACAAGCAGTCTTTCTACTTTCATATTAAACTTAATAAATGTTTTAGTATTTAAAAAAAAACGATTCATTTAGTAAATACTATTTGAATGCCTGTTGTTTTACAAGATACTCAAGATGTATCATAGATACGTGGTTTCTCAAAGTATTTGCCATTTAGCAATGTTCTTCCACATAAATCAAACAAACATGATTGTGCCATGCTTTTATAGTATTCTGTTTTTGCTTTCATGGCATTTATTCACTCTTTGTCATGTACTTATTTTAAATAATTTGTAAAATGTCTACCTTTACTGCTGGACTTTGATGCGGTTACCCTGTGTGGGTGGGAGGAGTGTCTCTTCTGTTGATGGCTGGATTCTAGTGCCTGACAGTGATAACCATGTCATTGACATGCTATATATTTTTGACTGACATGCAGGTTGTGGTAACTGTTACAGGAGAAGTACAATCTAAAGGAAAGCTACTAATGAGGTATAAATGATGGTTCAGATTAAATGCATTGAAATAAAAGGAAGAGAAAGGGTAGGCTATAGAGGAATAGCATGTTCAGTGCTTTGACGTGATTGAGGAAGGAATATTTATATATGGTGAAGTACTCAAATCCACTAGAACACAAGTTTGATGTCACAAAGTCGTGCAAGGAAGCCAGTAGGTACTGGCAAGAACAACTGAGTCAGGTTATTAGAATCTAATGTGCAAGTCTAAGACATTTGAAGTTTTTATTTAATGAGATGTGGAAGAATTTTAGGTAGGATTGTATCATTCATGTTAAATGACTAAAATAAATTACATTTTAGTTGCACATTGATAATCTCAATTTTCTAAAAAAAAAAATTAAGAGCAGAAAGTGTTTTTAAAGGCAGAAACTACATTTTAATGGTTTAAACACAGTAACTGGCATAGTCCCTAGTGCCTTTTAGGTATTGGGCACATGTTTTTGATTAGATGGTCATCTGAATTTGTTAAGTGAAATAATATTCAATAAGGTGTGAGTGATTCTTGATTTGGACTATAGATAGATAATAGGTAGGTAACTAGATAAGTAGATGTGAAGACATAAACGTTTAACGGTAATAGATGAATAGATAAATACAAATGTGCACACATGAACACTCAGACACAAAAATCTATACAAATATTTAACCACACTCACATAGACTCATACACACATACAAAGGCATACATATAGACAAATCCACACAAGTACACATATGTTCATACAAATAACAGATACAAGTGCACAATCACAAACACATACTACAGACATCCACACACATTTGCGAGAAACAATAGATGAAATATTAGGATTTTGTTATAGGAAACACAAAGCTCTTGGAATTATCAGGGAAAATGGTATCAGAAGAGCAGACAAATAACAGATGGAAGAGGATTTAAAAGAACAAATTAAAGAATAAAGAGTTTAGTCTCCATGAAGAAGAGGAGTTCCCTAAGTAGATTATCACATTGTAGGCACATTTCCCAAACTCATATTGAGCATTGCCAAATACTTACTTACACATCAAATATTATCTACACTAGAATCAGAATCTGAGGATGGATGGCATAACATATTACCAAATTTGACAATCTTTTAATTTTGTTTTCCTTTACAGAATTCAAATGTTTGTTTTTATTTTTTATTTTTTTTATTTTTTATTTTATTTTTATTTTTTTCAAATGTTTGTTTTAAAGAAAATGGAAAATAAAAACAAATGAAAGATGAAATAAATTCCATTACCAAACCCCAAAATTAAATAGTGTTAATATTTTGGGTGTTTTTCTTCTAAATTTCAAATCTCTAGAACTAG
Source organism: Crocuta crocuta (assembly GCF_008692635.1). Taxonomy (NCBI): domain Eukaryota; kingdom Metazoa; phylum Chordata; class Mammalia; order Carnivora; family Hyaenidae; genus Crocuta; species Crocuta crocuta. The sequence continues at coordinate 1,569,996 of NW_027551564.1, read as the reverse complement.
TGTTTCAACCTGAAGCATTGAGGGTCACACTCTCTAAGGTTTAACTGATTTTGTCCATTCTGGGTCTCAGAATTTGTAATTTGTGAGAGTTCAAGAGATTCATCTAATCTGGTTAGCCATCTGTGACAGTATCAGGAAAAATTATTTAGAATTATACTTCATGAACATACTAAAAAGATTAAAAGTGATAAAACCGACATTTGAAAAACATTGTTAATTTAAACATAAATGTATATAATCAATTTTATAGTGAGATATAAAATATAAGGCTTCTGTGCCTTTTCACTAGGAAGAGTAAAAACTCATCTGCTTAAGTAGATTTTACTTAGGTGAGGATGCCAGAGAGAACACCTGAGGTCAGATTATTAGAGTCTGATGTGCAGTGTAGGTTTGATGGCGATTTTTCTTTAAAGGTATTTTGATTTTTGCTACTGTCCTGAAAAATATTTCCCTGGAAATAGAATTTGAGGTTCTTGGTGACAGAACCAAATGGTGACAGCCATTTCTTTCAGCTGTTGAAAAATGTGCCACTTCTTTCTGACCTCCATGGCTTCTGATAAGAAATCTGCTGTAATTCAAATTGGATTTTGCCTATAGATATCATGTGGTTTTTCTTTCACTGCTTTCAAAGTTTTTCTTGGTCCCTATTTTTATTTTACCTTTTTAGGTTTGTTTGTTTGTTTATTTATTTATTTATTTATTTTTGAGAGAGAATGAGCAAGCAGGGGAAGGGCAGAGAGAGGGGAGAGAGGATTCCAAGCAGGCTCTGTGTTGCCAGCACGGAGCCCAACATGAGGCTTGAAGTCACAAACCATGAGATCATGACTTGAGCTGAAACCAAGAGTCAGAGCTTAACCGACTGCCACCTGGATGCCCATGTCTCTGTTTTCAGAAGTTTGAATAGGCGATGTCTTTGTATGTTTCTTTGGGTTTATTTGGACTCATTCAACTTTGTGAATATATAAGTTTATTTCTTCTGGCAAGTTTGGAAATCTTTCTGCCATATTTCTTTGAGTATTTTTCAGTCTCTTCCTCTTAATTCCCTCCTTTTGGGACTCCAATTACACAAATGTTAGACTTTTGATTTGCTCCCACCGGTCCCTGAAGCTCTGCTGTTGTTGTTGTTATTATTATTTTAGTTTAGTTTCTCTCTGTTGTTCAAATTTGCTAATTTCAATTTTCTACCTTCCAATTCACTGATCCTTTCATCGTCCTGCTTTATTTTGTTATTGAGTCCATCTGTGGCATTTTTCGTTTCAGTCATTATATTGTTCTGTTCCATTGGTCTCCTTTATATCTTTTTTTTGCTGAATTTTTATATTTTCTAATTGGTTTATGTGTTCATAATTGCTTGTTAAAGCAATTTTATGATGATGGCTGTTTTAGAGTCTTTGTCAGACCTTTGTGGTCTCATTACTTGCAGGAGCAGGTGAAAGTCCTTACTCTCCACTGGGCCTATTCTGACACCACTCCAGCAGATGGAGGGAGGGACACCTCATTACTACCGGATGGAGTGGATGTCTAGACTCTCCATTCTGCCATTGCTTGTGCAGAAAGGGATCAGGTCACCGTTTGTCCTGTGGTGTTTGGCTTGAATAGAACATTATTGGCTAAAAGTATTTATCTCTCTAGGCTGCCCATCTTGGTTTTTTAATTAAGGAGTGTAGGTTTTTTCTGTGGATTTGTTTTCTTTTTGGTCTGTGTCTGTTGGCATTTCTGGGTTGCCAGCTACTTCAGCTCCAAGTCTGGGATCCGAGGCAAACAAAACCAAACCTAACCCAGAGAACTCACCATTTTGTCATCCGTTGGGTCCCAACGCACCTAGTCATTCTGCCTTTTTCTCCCATGTCCCAGTCTTCCTATGTTTGGTTTTGACAATAATGCTATAGTGTTTACTTGTTTGTAGTGGAAGGAACAGGGAAAAGTATGTTTACTCTGTCTTCCCACATGATGGGTTTTGAGGAAATGCTTTGAGGTGGATTCATGGAAAATCAGGCCAGATTTGAAAGTTATTTAAATTATAATGATCTTACAGTCAGTTCAATCTCTGTGCAGAGAATGGTAATCATTCACATTCATCTTCATTAAGAATAATGAAATAATAGATTGAGAACCATAGATTAGATAATAGAAACAATTTATCTGGCCCATTCCTTTAAGAGGAATTTCTTGAATTAGTCTTTCTTGGAGGCAATTACTTAGAACAGACTTACACTGGATTTTGCTAAAAGACAATGTTGTAACTTGAGGGAATCTTATGAGATACCTTTCAAGTTTTTATTTACATAGATAATACTGTGGCTCCTAACAAGTTATAAATGTTAAATAGGCATTTAGTTGTTTCACTGAAGAATTTCTATGTAGATAACATTTCCTTCAGTGTAATAGTTTTAAAAGCAATTTTGAGCTTGTTTTTTTTCCTTACATTTCTTTTAAAGAGTAAGTCATTCCAGCTCTAGAATAGAATTTTTTAATCTCCTGAGACCCCTCTGATGAATAGCCAAAGGGATAATTTCTTGGCTACATGGATTTCAACATAATTTTTAGCAAAATCATAGATATCTAAATGTAGATTCTGGCATTTGGGATGCATTGTCAAGATGAGAAATTCCCAAGGGGACTCTGGAGCACTCATGCAATTACTAGGTTACAGCAGTAAACACGGGAGGCATGGTTTTTTAATAGTCAAAACAAAGTATGATCCATGTAACATATTTTGTATAATAAGTAATACAAGCATAATACAAAACAGGTGACTAATATTGCTTTACTATTTAAATGCACCATATGTGATAAAATATAGCCAAATGGTAATTTAATTATTTCCATGAAAATACAGATATATTCTAATGTTTAAAAAGCATATGACCCACTGTGTTGTAAGCTTTGAGACTATACATGCAATTATTATTGTGATGAACTTTTCAGTTTATAATATGTAATCAATTATGAAAAAGTAAGTTAATATTCAAATATTCTGGGAAAAATAATTGTCCTTTTTATGTGAAGAAACCAGTCACTCCCCCAAAAATATATTTCCTGGAAATATGTGCTGCCATGTTGAGCTGAACATTGGTACTGCTTAACTCAGTTGTTGGGAACTTGAGGGTTTGGGACCAGATACAACCCTTTGGTGCATCTTGAGCTGCTTCTCTAATCCAAGTTATGGATTGTGCCCCTATCTGAGACTCTCTCTTGGATAATGCTGTTTGTGAACCCAGGTGAGAAAATATACTTGAATAACTGGAAAAGGCAAAGTATTCATTCTGCTATTAAATTAGTAGTATTGATTTCCTTTACTATAGAGAAAGTGTAAATAATTAGATGGAGTAGCTGAGTCATGTGTAGGTGATAAATACGATGATGGAATTAATAAAGCCTCTGATCCTGATCTGTTTTGGGCAACATATCCTAGGATACACCCACTTGTGTGAGTTACTGTTGGCTTAAATTAATATCTTATTTCCCTTAAAATCTTCTTCCAGTACCAACATATATTTTCAGTTTACTTTGTTAGCTTGGCTTTGACAGTGCATATTGTTAAGTGAATGGAACTAGTATGAAAGGCTCATACTGTACCATTCCAACTATATGACATTCTGGATAAGGTGATATACTATAGTGGCAACAAATAGGCCAGTGGTTGGCAGAAGTTCAGATGGAATGGAAAGAGGTATGAATGGGTGAAGCACAGAATTAAATATCTGAATGATATTTTAATGACATTATGCATTTGTCAAAACCCATAGAGCAGTACAATGCAAAGAATAAGACACTGTAAACTATGCCTTTTGGCTCTTAATAATGTTTGTTCATCAACTGTAACGAATGTACAGAGCAGGATGTTAATAAAAGGGGGAATCGTGTTTAGGAGGGAGGAGGTACCTGAGAACTCTGTATTACCTTTACAAGCTTTTGGTACCTAAAACTAGTAAGAAAAATAAGGCCTATTACTTTAAAAATGGAAGCACCAAATTGAATAAAATTATAGTGTGTGGTATGTAATATGTAAACTTTTAATTAATTAACTTTTTTACTTTGAGACCTAGACCACCCCTGCCTCTCAACTTCGTCTGTCTGGTGTCTTAGTCTCAGGAATGAAAGTCCTCCTTACCCCCAACCTCATAAACACACAGAAAAAAGGAACAAAAACCTCCATCTTTTCTTTAAGCAGATTTTTAAAACCAAGCTTTTGATTTTCTGCCCTAACACTCTCCCTCCTACAGACCTTGGAACTGAATCTATTTGTAATTCTATCTAAATTTGCTCACTGTTCTTTAGGGCCTTCCTGTCCAGATAGCTTGAATGAAACTTCTTCTATTTTGTTACTTTGCTTACTATTCTCTTTATTTTCCATCTTCAAAAATTTGTTGTAATATCTTGTCTACTGTTGTTTCTTCTTTTTGTCCTTGTTAGTTTAAACATTCATAAATTGCTTTATCTTCATTTTAGAGAAGCCTCAGGGGTGAGAAGAATAAGTACATAGAACTAAAACAATCATGTTTAGCTAAAATTATAGGTGCCTTTCTGGTACTCTGTCTCCTCCTCCTCCTCTTCTTCTTCTTCTTCTTCTTCTTCTTCTTCTTCTTCTCCTTCTCCTTCTCCTTCTCCTTCTTCTTCTTTTCATGGTCCTCATCTTTTTTTTCTCTCTACATAACCACTATTAAGTAAAGTTAAACATCATCTTTGTCAATATACCGTATAGTAAATATGAACTAGTTTAAATTGAATAATGAGTGCTTTTGGCAACGAATGAATTCAACTGAATGAGGAGACAGTGTTGGATGTAATTATTTAACTAATGGAAATGAGGAATTGCAATATGAGGGGCTTGAATATATGTTGAAGGATACTGGGGATAAGAACCATGGCTCATAGCCAACTGAGAGCAATTCACATTTCAAATAATGAAATGATGAATTTTCATTGCTTTTTTTTTTTTTTCCTTCTCTAAGCTTTGCATCCTGATTGAAGCAAAGACATCTGTCTTTTCCCAGATAGCAACTTTGGTTGCTGTGGCAACATGTTGACTAGGGAACTTAAAATAAAGGTGGCTCATTTCCAAATCACTTTTCTTCTTTTTCTTCACAAAACAGCACACATTGGCAAAAGAAAAAAAGAAAAAAAAAGTTTACAGGAACCTTTATAATCAATAAACCTGTTGTTTGCTGAAGGATTATGTCCAAACTTGCGTGTTAAGCAGGTGAAAAGTGTACATTTGGCTTGCCTATACTTCTAAACTATGGAAAAACTGCACAACCTCATTAAAATTTTTTTCTTCCTTTGTCCCTGCTTTCCTCCCTTTCCTTCCTCCTTCCTCCCTTTCTTCCTACCTTCTCTTCCTCCTTTCCTTCTCTTCCTCCCTTCCTTCCATCCCTCCTTCCTCCCTTCCTTCCGTCCCTCCTTCCTTCCTTTTCTTCTCTCTCTCTCTCTCTCTCTCACACACACACACACACACACACACACACCCCCTCTCTTTCAAATTGGGGTAGTAGGGACCTGGGTACATGTAGAAGGAGGAGGGGCAAACAGAGTGAAAGAAACTCTTGAAAGGCCTTTGCTAAGGCACAGCCTGGTTGCTAGGGCTTGAAAAGATTGTTATTTGTAGCTAACACAAAGTTATTCCAAAATGCACTCAGCCTTAGAAGCAAACAAGTACTAAATTTTTAAAGAGAGGCATGGATTGAATCTCCCAACATGTGAAAATAATATTTTGACACTTCAGGATGCACATATATTTCATAAAATGTTAGGAGGGGGTGAAAGGAGGTTTTAAAAAATTATTTAAATTAAGGACACACATCTTTAAAAGCTCATCTATTCAAAATAGATTTTTACAGTATTTATTTCTAAAATTTCATTTTCTTTTTAGTCTTATAAAGTTGGGTTCATCAAAACAAGCCTACATGACAAGAAAATAAATGTGTGATTCCATTTTAGTTTTCTTTATTGACTTTCTTCCAAACCTAGAGCCTTGTAATTAGTTTCTTTTCCATTTGTTCTGTTTACTTATAAATAAGTAGATGGTATTTTATGGATGATCCATAAATATGCACTTCTTCTAATAGAAATTTTTTAATTTTTTAAATGTTTTTTTATTGATTTTTGAGAGAGAGATAGAGACAGCGTGAGTCAGGGAGAGTGGGAGTCATAGAATCCAAAGACAGGCTCCAGGCTCTGAGCTGTCAGCACAGAGCCCGATGCAGGGCTTGAACCCATGAACCGTGAGATCATGATGTGAGTCGAAGCCAGATGCTTAACTGACTGAGCCACACAGGCGCTGGGAAAATTTTAAATTAACTATAGAATTACTCTAAAGTTTGCTGTAGGACCAGGCAGAGGAAATTTACACAGTACCAGTAATTTTAACATAAATTCAGTAAGCAAAGAAGATAAAACTTGTGTTAACACATGAATCTTGAATAGTGGGAATGGGAGTAGGGAAATGCTTTCGTTTCATTTCATTTCATTTCATTCATTTGATTTCATTTCATTTCATTTTGCTACTTTCATTTCTCATTCTTCTCTGTGAAGAATGAGAGGCATAAATATGCTATATTTTGGTGAATTTTTAGTTTGGTGAGTTTTATGGGACAGAGAAAGCCTAGATATTTGTTGCTTATAAAACAGAGATTGGAATAGGTGGGAAGGTAGCCATACTACCAACGGACTACTTTTAGTGTCTATTTTGGTTGGCATTTGTTTAGTCAGAATGACATACTTCTTTTTTTTTTTTTTTTTGATTCAGGCCATTTCTTTATTTTATTTTATTTTATTTTTTACAAATAGTTTATTGTCAAATTAGTTTCCACATAACACCCAGTGCTCATCNGCCTGCCAAGTTTCAGTAGATAGGTCTGTCACCACTCTGATAGGTTTCCCTTTGTATGTTAGGGCCCTTTTCTCCCTAGCTGCTTTCAAAATTCTCTCTTTGCAGAATGACATACTTCTTAAAGACGCAAGCTGCTGAGGAACTTACAGAGGTGAATAATAACCTCCTTCACCCTCCCATGATAACCAGAATCCTGAACCAGTGGGCGTAGAAAAATAAAAAGATGATTATGGAACGGAAAAAAGTATAAAAGCACATATTCAAAATTAACTCTCTTGACCTTGTAAAGTTGACAGCACAATCCTTGGAAGTGTTCACTTTTGAATGGAACTGCACCCTGAAGACCCTATGGAATGGTATGCTACCGCCCACCAGGAACACGATCATTGGAGTATTTCTCTCATCACCTCTATTGAAACAAAGGAAAAGAAAACAACAACAACAAAACCAGGCATATAACTTAATATTGTTGTTTCCCAAAGCACACAGGGTAATTGATGTTTTCATAGAATGCCTAAGTAATGAGAATAACTTTTAGAAAAATAATTATTTGCAATAATAATACAAACAATTGTTGATCATTCACTCTGAGCCCATCACTGTACTAAGCATTTAATTTTTTTTTTTTCATTTTAATTTTCTCAGTGGCCCATGATGTAGATCATCTTTTAGGTGGGAATATTGAGGCTCATGGAAGTTGGCTAAGTGTACACAGATAGGATAAGCAATGGAAATAAGATTCAAATAGAAATGTAACTCAAAGTTTAAGGTCTCAACCACCATTTTCTTTTTGCATTGAAGACTTTGGGGTGTGAATAATTTAACCCAACTCATTTCTTTATGTGGTCAAAAGTTAAAATTTCAGATAAATGAAATATTTTACCATAAAGGAGACTTCACTGTGTAATTGTTTGCCTATTAGGAACAGTTCAACAGTTGAATAATTTCTATTAGTTTCTAAAATTAAAGAGAAGTCCAGGGGCTCAGGGATGGCTCAGTCAGTTAAGTATCTGTCTCTTGATTTTGGCTCAGGTCATTATCTCACAGTTCATTGGATTGAGCCCTGCATCCATCTCTCTGTGCTGATAGTATAAAGACTACTTGGGATTCTCTCTCTCCTTCTCTCTCTGCCCCTCCCTTGCTGACACACATGTGTGCTCATCTATTACTCTCTCTCTCAAAGTAAATAAAGGAAAAAAGAATAAAACTAAATTCAAAATTACATAGAAATAGTGCTGATTTAGTGAAACAACTTCCAGATACTATACTGAATGAGTTTAATAAAACTGAAGTGTTTAGCCAATTTCTTCAGTGTCATTTAAGCTCTCTTTATGTAATAACTTTGGCGTGTATGGGAAATTCATGTATTTGGCTCTATGCAAATCAAAGTATAAATTTAGTAAATAAGTTGTTCACTTCTCACCATGTTTATATTTATCATGAAAGGGAGATGATTGATGGACAACTTTTTTAAAAAATCCATCTTCTTGCTATTTTGTTATCCTGTGGACACCACTGTAACCAGAGGAACATACATTTTCCTACACATAAGAAAAGTCAAAGCCAAGGGAGGGGAGAAGGAGTTAGTCATAGCCCTCAAGGGCTGCAGATGGAGTTGGCATCATTAATGCACTTCAGAATATCTGATTCTTAAAGTAGTTCTAACATGCTTTGTATATTATGAATATATTTGAGAGATCGATTTGGACAGTCCAGAATTCAAATTTTATGGTAAGACCTATATAGTTTAAGTATAATACCTATTACTTCTTTGAAAGATTATTACAATATAAGAAAGGACTACATTTTTGATGCAAATTTAGCTACTTTGACATCAAATTCATCTTCATCAACTGATAATTATGTTTTTTGGTGCCTTTGTACATGTCATTACACTGTATTCAATTAGAATTCAATCTTGATTTTGTGAGTGTTATTTTTCATGAAATAAGTAGCTTATTATAAATAGCTGTTTTTTTAATATAAGAGGCATATCAAGAAAAGATAATGATGTAATTATAGGCACTTATGACATTTTAAAACTATTTTTGCTGTTGGATACATTTATTCTTCTTGAAATCCATTGCATTTGAAGTCATTTAAACAGTTCTATGTATTTTTTTTTTCTTATTTCTTTCTCAATTGTAGTATCTAAAAATTGATAACAACCAAATTAAATTCATTTGTAATGTTAAGCATAAATTAAATGAGTATAGTATTATGATATTAATTCATTCCTTAGTTTCAGACACAGGGACCTGAATAGAGATTTCTGAAAGTTTTTAATGCATCTATTATTTTTGGAATTTTATCATGACTAAATCTCTAGGCTTGAGCACTTAAGTTTCTTAATATTTTCTTGTCCTTCCTCTCTGCAGCTGCACACTGAATTAATGTGTCAGTCAGGTTTATAAATCCCATAACGGAGAGAATTGGAATTTTAAAAATTGTTTCCTTTATGCCAGTAGTTCTTAACCAGGGGCAGGTTTTCTACCCAGGGGACATTTGGCAATGTCCGGAGACATCGTTATTTGTTGCTAAGATTTTGGGGAGAGTTGCTGCTAGCATCGAGGCCTTAGGAGAGAGGCCTAGGGTTTTGCTAACCCCGTACATTGGACAGAACAGCCTTACCTCAAAAATTATCCAGTTCAAATGAGCACTGGTTGTTACATGTAAGTGATGAATTTCTGAATTCTACTCTGAAATCATTATTGCACTAGATGTTAACTAAAATTTAAAAACAAAATGAAAAAAAAAGGTTAATTGTTGAAATAAAAAAAAAAACTACTCAGTTCAAATGGTAATAGAGTCACTGTTGAAAAATCTATTCTATGCAACAGCCTAGTGAATGGTTTGATTTTTAGTTCTACAATTTGGTAAAAAGAAGTAAATTTAATCTTTTTTTTTAATTTTTTTTTATGAGTGGTATGTTGTAGAACACATAAGCCTCAAAAGCCTCAAAAAGGGCACTTGTATGAGGAAAGAAAATCAATTAAGTGGAAATAACAAATGTGAAGTAGTTTGAGTCTAATAAATTGGGGTCAGAGCTATCAGATGGTCTTTAGGACAAATCTTGGCTGTCTAAACACAACCCAAAACTGAGCATGTTTAATTTCAAGAGTATGAATTCTGTGGTGTGTGGAGTATGTGAGAATGAGCAATGTCCACTTAAGAAGATGCATCTTGAACAAGGTTTTAACATTTTTCTAAAGAGAGTGATGTTTTGATTAAAGCAAGGAGGAGATGTGGTTACAATGAAAGTATTAAGCTTATAGATGAGAGCTATTTAAAATGGAAGTGGGCTTGGGAAAGCAGACGGCTGTTGTTGAGAGAAAGGTCCTCCATGGAGAGAGAATCAGGGCACCTTTGGGGAAGGTCTTCTCATGCTGCTTAGGATGAGGCCTCAAGGACTAAAAAGGTTTCAATATTTCATAACTCAATAATGCCAATAAGAACAAAAAAACAAATCAATTGTATCTTTAGCATCATACATAATATTAGCCTTCAAACATTGCCTGAGGGGTGGCTCAATCAGTTAAGCTTCTGACTCTTGATTTTGGTTCAGGTCATGATCTCCTTGTTTGTGAGTTTGAGCCCCACATGGGGCTCTGCACTGACAGTGCTGAGCCTGCTTGGGATTCTCTGTCTCCCTCTCTCTGCCCATCCCCTGCTCATGCTCTCTCTCTCTTTCTCTCAAAATAAATAAATAAACATTAAAAAAATTAGCTGAGTCTACTCATTGAGAAACTCAGCTCAAAATGGAAGATAAGAGTTAATAAAGGGCATTTTGGCATGTGCTCAGCCTGAAAGAGATAAGGGGCATTACTAATAGTGTTTGAAAATATGAAAGATTAAATGCAAAAAGGTATCATTCATTAGTACATTTCTTGCAGGTTGGCTGCATAAATTTTATGCCACTAATGGATGCAGAGAAGCTTAAGGATGCTGGAAAAATACAAGTTTGGATATTGTTTAAACTTAATGACACCTTTATGGACTAAAGGAAAATCTCTGTTGGGAAGAGTTCTCCCTAATTTGTTGAAGAGAATTTGGGACATTTATCTCTTACTGGAGTCACCGAAGCCTTTGATAATTGGGAATGGGGATGGGAGAGAGGTCTATTTTAGAAATTAAATTGGATATAAGTAAGAAAAAGGAGCAAGGGAGATTTCAGCTTGATTAACATATTTTAGTTTTTTTCTTAGCTAAGGGCCAACTGGATGTTTCAGTTCCTTTTAACTATATTATTTGGATAAGACAATACTTGTATGATAGCTTTTATAAAATAGATATTTGTTCATACAGAACATATCATATAGAACATTACAGAAATAAAAGTACAATTATTTCTGTAATATAAATACAAAACCTCTAAAATGAACTAACAAATAATATTGAGAAGTTTTAAAGAAAATTTATGACTTGTCCACTATATTTTGAAAACTGCTAATATAACAGCTTTTGCAGTAATACAACTATATTTCAGGATTTGCCAATTCATTTTTTCTCGGGAAAATCTATGCTAAGTACAAAGTTCAATATAAAACAGGTTAGCTTTAGGATGCTGTTTTTACCCTATAAGGAGTAGCAAATAATGTCTAAGGTGGACTGGGTTTCAGGGAATCTAGAGGGAAAGGCTGGACCTGAGACAAAGTGAAAAGCACATGTCCTGGCTAAAGGTGACACCATTTATTCATTGCCTATGAATTGTTGCCATCTATAAATATGGAACTAGTGTGACAATCTTCTGATTTTTCAAGGAAGATAAAAATCAAGATTTTTAAATGTGATACATCCTTATTCTTCTTCATTGGTTTTCCCATTTTCTTTTTTCCTTTATGTAAGAAATATGCATTTCTTTAAAAATTTTTTTTAATGTTTTATTTATTTTTGAGAGAGAGATAGAGATAGCATGAGCAGGAGAGGATCAGAGAGAGAGGGAGACACAGAATCTGAAGACAGGCTTTGGGCTCTGAGCTAGCTGTCAGCACAGAGCCTGACACGGGGCTTGAATCCACGAGCTGTGAGATCATGACCTGAGCCGAAGTCGGGTGCCCAACCGACTGAGCCACCCAGGCGTCCCAGAAATACACATTTCTAAGAGGCAAAATGTCATATCATCTTTCCTCTTATTCAAGAAGATTACACAGATCTTCCTTGACTTACGATGGGGTTATGTCCCACTAAACTCATCGCAAATTGAAAGTATTGTAATTCATTGAGTATACTTAAATTAAGAAAGAAAATATCATAAACTGAAAATGCATTTAACAAATCTAACTTCCCCAACTTCATAACTCAGCTTAGCCTACCTTAAATGTGCATAGAATACTTCCCTTAGCCTGCAGTTGGGGAGCATCATCAACGCAGAGCCTATTTTATAATAAAATGTTGAATATCTCCTGCAATTCATCCAAGAGTGTACTGAAAGTGAAAAGCCAAATGGCTGTAAGGGTGCAGAACAGTTGTAAGTATACTAGTTGTTCACCCTCACGATTGTGTGCTTGACTGGAGAGCTGTGGCTGCCAGTGTCACAAGGGTGGATTGTGACCCCTATAGCTAGCTGGGGAAAAGATCCAAATTAAAAATTCCAACTATGAATTCTACTGAGTGCGTATTGCTTTCACACCATTGTAAAGTTGAAAAATCTTAAGTTTAACCATCATAAGTTGAAGTTTGTCTATACATTGTTTTGCAGTCCGTGACGTCTGCTCGTCCCAATTAAAATTACATTTTTCTGAAATCATGAACAGTATATGTTTGTAAAATATAATTAAATATTGTGAAGCACGCTTAAATCTTCCTGGGTAGGAAAGTATAATTGTTAAATGAATTAAATTCTTACAGAGAGAGGATCAAACCAATGGCTGATTTACTTCAGAACCATAGAAAATAAATAATAAACATAATGGGCTTTGAATATGAAGTTAGAGTGAAGGTCTGGAAACAGGTGAATTGTTTGAAAGTTTCTATTAGAAGCAGTTAGACTTCCTAGATCACACTTTTACCTTGTGCACTGAGATTGCTACCATTCCTTCCTTAGGAAAGACCACACATTTTTTCTAGGGAAACTTCATTCAGAATACTACAAACTCAGTTTCTTCAGATCCAGAGAAAGGTGGACATGAAGGTTCAAGTGAAAATAAGGACATATATGGACTTTAAAACATAGCAATGTCAAGTTTGCTGGTAGCTGAGCAATACTCCAGACAGGTAGCTAAATGATCCTTCTGTGAAGAAACTTAATGCATCAGAGGGGAAAAAAACCTCCAGATTCTGAAGTTTGGAAGCTTTCAAAATAAAGTTTGCCCAGTAACCTATTACGCTATAGCCCACTGACATTTCTATGCCCTTAGATAGAATCTTTGTACTCAGTTTTGATGCCTATTTCTTGCATACAGTTAACAAGAAAGGGGCACCAGACATTTGAGGAAAATCTCCACATTCAAGGAGGCCCTTTTCACCCCCTCTTAGCAGAACAGAATGTATCAGTTCTGCTTCCAATTGAGGTTCCATAAGTTCGTAGTAGATCAACATTCTACTGATATAATAATTATAAAGTCTAGACAAAATATTTTGAAAACTAGTCAAAGGCATTAGAAAGTGGACAAAAGCAAGAAAATGCTGGAGAAGAGTTCATATTTGGAAGAAAGAATGCCATTATTTTAAAGTGTCTTCAGTCTGATATCAGGCTGAAGGCTGCAGTATGGGCTGATTACTTAAGACTTTGTTTTGGTAAAAGGAAGTTTTCCTTTTTAAGGAAAGGGAGGGTGGAATATCATGAAGTGGAGCCAAGAAGTCCCCTTGCATAAGAATTTGAAAGGCAGAAAGAAACTAAGTAAGGAAACTGATTTGGTTGCCCAGATGTATAAATGATAGAGAAATGTAACCAAGTTAATTCGATGAGAAATAATTGAATTGAGTAAGAATTTGTATGATACTGGGTGCCAAACTCTCCTCTAAATGGTTATCACATATTAACTCTTTCAATCATCATAATAATCCTGGGAGGCAAGTACTATTACGAACACATTTTACAGATGAGGCTATGAAAGCACAGAGATGTTAATAACTTCCCCCAAGGTCTCACAGCTAATGGGTGACAAAGACCTCTTTGGCTTCATTANACTTTATGGAGCCATGAAAATGTTTTAGTACAAATATTATAAGTAGATTCTTCTTCCCTCAAGGCTTAGAGTAAAAAGGGCTCCTTTACTTGTTGTCTTCCAGATCACTTAGGTCAGTTAAAAGCTATCTGACATTTAATTGCCAGACTGTTTTGTGTGCTATGTCTTATCACGAATGCACTATGCATCCCTTTCATATACTCTAATTCCCTGACTCCCAACTTGGGCAAGTGACTGAGATTGGGGAGCAGTCAGGGGCTGGGTCCCTGTCCATGAGCACATGACCTCTGCCTCCTGCTTCAAGTCACTTGCAGGTGCTTGGCTAATGTGTCATACTCGCAGAGCCCTCTCCTTAGAGTTCCTCAGCCTTTCATGAGCTCTCCTTTTCCCCCACCTGCCTTGAGAATTTCCTGTATTTCTTTGCGAGTCCCGCTCTGAGAATTTCTTTCCTCACTGCCCTTTATCACAGGGACTCCAAGGTGCCTGACACCAAGTCCATTGCTGCTGTGCTGTTCTCAATGATAACTTAGTCCTCGACAGTGCTACGTTCAACTGCTTTACTTTATAGTCACACCTTTGGGAGACCCGCTGGTGATGAGAAAATCGACTTTATTTTTGGAAAGGGTTGATGTTAAGAACCTTTTTGACAGGGCGCCTGGGTGGCTCAGTCCGTTAAGCGTCTGATTTTGGCTCAGGTCATGATCTCATGGTTCGTGGTTTCAAGCCCTGAATCCGGCTCTGTGCTGACAGCTAGCTCAGAGCCTGAAGCCTGTTTCAGATTCTCTGTCTCCCTCTCTCTCTGACCCTCCCCTGATCATGCTGTCTCTCTCTCTCTCAGAAATAAAGCATAAAAAAAATAAAAAAAAGAACCTTTTTGATAACACACTTGTATGCATGGCTTTAACTCACACAAAATCAGTATGTCTTCTTTGCAGGTAGAAAACGAATAAAATAACAAAAAGATAGGTTGTTTCCTTCATAATAAACACAACATAAGGGATCATGTAATTAATCTTTACATAATTACATGCACACGGAGAGAATGAAACTTCAAAGTAATTCTTCATTTATATACCTCAAGGAAAATTAATGTGAATTTTCAAATTCCTATAGTCTAATGAAGAGGTTTGCCATCTTTAAAAATTTCGCATGAATATTTTTTCTAAAACTAAAATACTACTGGATAAAAATGTGGAATCAAGGCTTTCTGCATATACATTTTATTTATATAAACTTTTTTTTCCCTTTAATCAGTTCTTGTAATTTGTGACAATAGGAAAGTCAAGTATAATTTTCTCTTGGTTATTGCATTCATATACTCATGCAAAAATAATAAAAAGTTTTATTTTTCTTTCTTCACTTTACCGAAATTGGTGGCTTACATCATACTGAGAGGCCCACATGAGTATTTGTTTTTAAATTAGGACCATATTCTCAATTCGCTACACAATAAAGGGATTATACATTTAAAAGAACTGTATGCAATCAAGAAGAAACTTTAATTAATCACAAATAGAACTGGCCCAATGGAAATAATTTGACCCGACAGTTTGAGGTTTGATCAGCATAACACAGAGATTAAGAAGACTTTTGACCTGAACAGAGTCGGAATTGGTTCAGTCTGGAACTTTAGAAAGGGAAAACTAATGGGTTCAAATCACACAATATTATTGTTTCCCATAATGCTACTGACCCATTAGCAAACAGTGAGAAACTTGCTTAGTTTCTGTAGAAACCATCTAGAAGCACGTATAGCTCTAGCCCACAATGAAGCAACAGAGATTATGCCATAACAAACTATAATCTTTCTCCCATGTTCTCCATGTGTAAAACCCTGAGCCAGCTCCTTTGAAGCCCTAATTGACTGTCTGTATCAATTAATGGCCTGATCGCTTTCTAGCTTACATTTATGTCTCCACAGTAACCAATTGGCATTTGGAGGAGGATGAGAGTATTTACTGGAAAGTACTTAAACATAAAAGAATAACTGAATTTTAGGAACAAGGCTCAGCAACTCATATTTTGCAACAGGAACTTAATGTGGAAAGCTGAGGATTTAACTAAAATGGAATCCTTTATTAAAATAGTGACATGATATAATAAATACATTACATGCAGTAAAAGGCAGAGGATATGGTGGGGAAAACATGGCTTTGGTGTGAAAGAAACCTAAGTTTGCTTTTCCTATGCAGTTGCATAGCTGATATGACTCCTAGAAATCGGTGCAAGCTCTCTGAGTCTCAGTTTACTCATATGGTAACTGGGTCTTTGTGGGTCTGTTGGGAGAATTAAATACATTAATACATGGGAAAGGCTATAGATCATACCTGGCCCATGCTATGTGCTCAGTAAGTACCAGATATTATCATCATCACCATTATGATGGGCTGGAAAGGGGGAAAGGAAAGTGCAATATGATAACTAATGCTTAATATTGAAAATAAATAAGCAAAAAACACTATCATCTTGAATGATAGTCTTGTTCTATGGTACTCCAAAGGGTCAAACTAATCCCATCAAGTACACTGAAGTCATGATAAGTTTTAACTCCATATAAACAAGTACTTTACTAACAATTTGAGTAAAATGGAAGCCAAAATCCACCTGATTGTGGATAATCACCTATCAGATTAGATTGTTAGAGATAGGATGATGTCTATATTGAGATAACATGGGCCTAGAGTTTCTACCAGCTAAAATATTTTTAATGTTTAGTTATTTATTTTGAGAGAGAAAGAGCATGCACATATGCAAACACACATCAGAGAGCAGGGGAGGGGCAGAGAGAGAGGGAGAGAGAATGTGCACTGTCAGTGCAGAGCCCCACACAGCACTGTGTCCCCTGAACTATGAGATCATGACCTGAGCTGAAATCATGAGTCAGACGCTTAACCAACTGAGCCACCCAGGTGCTCCTAAAATATTTTATAATTACAATATTTCTTATTAAAGTAAACGGCCAACTTCCTGAAATGGTTAGTTGATAAATACCAATAGTTCTAAAGGTATCATCCATATAATAATCACAGAAAACTGCACACATATAAATTTATAAGAAATGAACTTAAAAAGGATTAACAATAATGAGATTATTGAAGTTAATACTAGGATTACAGTAAACATATTGAAAATATTTTTGGATACATACTATTATAATTTGACATTCTGAAACTGTATAAATAAATATCAGTATAGTAGCAAGTAAAACCCATCCAACTATAAAAAAGATGAATAATTCAACCTAGAGTTTATATGTAATTTCCATATATCAAAATAGAAGGATTGAATTTTACTGAAAGTAAATTGGTCAGTAATTATGGTTTTCCACAATTTTATGTCATTAAAGTTTTGGCAAGTATAGTTCGTTCAAGAATCTGTGAATGACTACAGATTTTTCATAGTGAATAAAAGAAACACACGTAATCATTACATTCACTCTATGACTAAAAACTTTGGTAATAAACTTCTTTAGTAAACAAGAATGTACACAATTAGAAATATGATGTTTCTTGACCTGTTTTTTAAAAGAAACCATAGGATATCAGTGTGGTTTATTTCTTACATATGTACATAGTCTGGAATTAAGCAGGCATTTTCATATAATTAACACACAGGGAATAATAGGCTGTGAATCAGCAGATGGATTACTGGAGATACTGATGGTTGTGAAAGCAAGAGGAGGTGGGAAGAGATTAAGGTAAGAAACATGGCGTCCAGTCATGATTTCGGCACTAATTATGTGTGACTTTGGGAAAATCATCAAAACTCTTGATTTCAGTTTCTTCACTGAATAACCACTAGTTCTCTCACATTAAACATTTTTCTAAATTTTAAAAGTATAAATCTTATAATCCATTATTCTTTCTAAGACGCTGTGAAAATTAATGTCCAACTTAAAAAATATTATGTAGTTTTCCCTGCTAAATCCATGAGTGCTTATTTGATATTAAGGGATCTGATTTTGAGAAAGGTATTTGTTCTAGAGATTGAAAGCTTAAGGTTTCCAGATATTTTAGCCAGAAAGTGGTGGAGGTAGAACTACTCTCATTTCCCAAGCTTACACCATCAGGAAAGGGACATCTTCTGAGCAAGTTGTCACTGTCTTCGACCCCTAAAAAGCAGCATGATTTTTAGCACTGTGACTTCCCTGAGGTCCCTTGTCAAGTACAGAGCCTTCTGACTTCCTTAAATTTAAGTGCTACATTACCCATTTAGCTAACTCCAGAACTCATCAAAGTTTCCAAAATGCAAACATTCATGTGAGAGAAGACATATTTTTCTAACATAATTTAAGGTTGTGTTACACTGATTTTCTCAGAGCCTTGTTTTTTCCACTATGGGTAATAGGATCATTAGGAGGAAACATTCTTAAATAAAGAGAAAAAATAGCCATATACATTATTAATATAGGAAAACATACCATTACTTTATAATAGTGAACTATATGTCCTACCATTCTGACATACTATGTTTTTAGTTTTTGCTGATTTCTTGTAGCATATAATTAATTTGAACTCTACTTCTATAAAGATTCCTTTTACAGGATATACGCAATGCAAGATTAATATAAATCTGCTTAGGATATTGTCACATGCCCAAGCCTAAACCAATCTCAGATATGAAAAAGGAAATACTGAAATTGGTTTGAAATAGTCATGGTTCACTTGGTGGGACTAGGGTATTCTCATTGTTTATCAGGACCCAGGCCTTGTGAAAGAGGTAGGAATAAAGTTAGAAGGAAAGAAATTGAGAATAATTGTGGGGCAGCTACACAGCAGGTTTGTTTCTCAGTTGTGCAAGCCAGGGAAAGAAAGCTTGTGGCTTAACTGGTGTAAAGCACAGAACATTATCATTATCCATCTCCAATTCCACAAATACGATATATCATCAACAGGAAAAAAAAAAAAAACTATCACTTAGAATTGTGCTTCTCACATGTTAAGTGAATATGAATTACATGAAGATCTTTTAGACTTGCAGATTGTGATTCAGTATATCTGGAGAGTAGCCTGAATTTCTGTTTTTTGAACAGCCCCCCAGGTCATGTCTGTGCAGCTGGTCCAGAGACCACATTTTGTATAGGAAGGCATGTGATGTCAATCTAATTCCACTTCCTTGCTAATAAACACCAACTGCTCAAAGAAAGTAATCACAGACAGTTCTGGAATTACAAAAGAAAGTATGATTCTTTGAAGTTTAAGATGAAATCTTTTGATATCACAGGATGTTGTGAGCCAATTATACCATTGCTATTTATATGTCTTTCATTGCATAGGATTTTCTTTCAGGAGTCCTATGCATATTATTTTTCTGTAATCAATGTAATTAGAACCAAGAACAATTTAATCCAATTTCAATAGCTCCTAATTCCTAGATCGTGGCATATTTTCCTCATGCAGAATAAAACATAAAGGATGTAGAGCTTCAAATTTCTGTTTAACAAAGGAAGGATGTGGTTAATCTGTACAGAAATTAGTATATATTGTTATTATTTTCTGAATTTTATGAGGAGTATCGAGCATCGATTAAATAAAAGGTTGGCTGACACTACTTGATAAGAATCTAATCCAAGCATTTGAACTATTCAGTAACATTAGCAACAGAATATCCTATGGAGTTTTACAAGCCAAGTTCAGGCCAGATGTTTTAGTAGGCTATATTCAGTTTCTCAGTCTCTGGCTATGAACTACAATGCACAACAACTCGTTGAAAAGGAAATAATTTAGGCAATCAATATAGTTTAGTAAAATTGATTTTTTAAAAGGACTGTGTAAATGTTACATTGCATTTAATTGCTTTTTATTCTTTTATGTTTTTAAATTTACTTATTTATTTATTGAGAGACAGAGAGAGATGAGCAGTGGGGAGGGGCAGAGAAAGGAGAGAGAGTCCCAAGCAGGCTCTGCACTGTCAGTGCGGAGCCCAATGTGGGGCTCAAACTCATAAACCATGAGAATATGACCTGAGCCAAAGTCAAGCTGGACACTTAACTGACTGAGCCACTTGGGCTCCCTTATTTGCATTTTACTATTGTGAAAACATACTCATACATAACATCTCAAAAATATGTTGGAAGTGAAAGAAAAGACAGGAACAGTGGCTTAGCACTTAGTACAAAGAAACCACTAACTATCTGTATAGGATATCTGAGGATCATTTCTGATAAACTATAGCAAGATGCTTTTGATGCCCTATGTCCCATCTGTATGTATACTTCTAATGTGAGCTGTAACAATAGGGGAAGCTCCCTGTTCATTGACAGCTTTCCACCTCAAATGTTTATCACAGATCTTTCTAATCTTTTGCCTCAGGTTCTTCTCAGAAGTTGTCTTGAGGAGTCTGTTCAGACTTATGTGCAAATGCAGTCTGAAAGTGGAGAGAAAACTCTCTGAAGTATTTTATAGACATACTTTGAAGATATTTCAAGTTTGGTTCCAGAGCACCACAATAAACCAAATATGGAAATAAGATAAGTCACATGAGTTTTTTGGTTTCCCAGTTCATATAAAAATTATGTTTAGGAGTGCCTGGGTGGCTCAGTCGGTTAAGCGTCCCATTCTTGATTTCTGCTGGGATCATGATCCCAAGATCATGGGACAGAGCCTCTCATCCAGCTCCATGTTAAGTGTGAAGCCTGCTTGAGATTCTCTCTCTCTCTCTAAAAATTATGTCTGCACTATACTGTAGTCCATTACCTGTGAAATAGCATTATGTCTAAAAAATGATGTATACACCTTAATTAAAAAATATTTTATTGCTAAAAAATACTAACCACCATCTGAGTTTCCAATAAGTCAGAGACTTTGCTGGTGGAGAATCTTGTCTGGATCAGTCTGGCTGCTGACTGATCAAGGTGGTGGCTGCTGAGGGTTGGGGTGGCTGTGACAATTTCTTAAAATAAGACAACAATGAAGTTTGCTGGATTGATTGGTTTTTCTTTCACAATTTCTCTGTAGCATGCAATGCTGTTTGATAACATTTCACCCACAATAGAACTTCTTCCAAATTGGAGTCAATCCTCTCAAACTCTGCTGCTGCTTTATCAACTGATTTTACATAATATTCTAAATCATTTCTTATCATTTCAACAATCTTCACAGGATCTTCCCCAGGAGTAGATTCCATCCCAAGAGACCACTTTCTTTGCTCATCTATAAGAAGCAACTCTTCACCTGTTAAATTTTATCATGAGATTTCAGCAATTCGGTCACATCTTAGGCTCCACTTCTAAATCTAGTTCTCTTGCTGTTTTCACCACGTCTGCAGTTACCTCTTCCAGACAAGTCTTGAACCCCTCAAAGTCATCCCTGAGTGTTGGAATCAACTTCTTCCAGTTCATATTGATATTCTGACCTCTTTTAATGAATCACGAATGGTCTTGCTGCCATCTTGAACGGTGACTCCTTCCCAGAAGATTTTGAATTTACTTTTCACAGACCCATTAGAGGAATCACTATCTATAGAAGCTATAGCTTTACCAAATTTATTTCTTCTTGACCAATGGACTGCCAAATAGATGTTGTTTTAGCAGGCATGGAAACACTTCTCTCATTATTTATCTCCCTCAGATTTCTTGGGTGACCAGGTGTATTGTCAATGGGCAGTAGTTTTTTTAGGGACCTATTATTTTCAGAATGGTCAATGAGCATTGGCTTCAATTTTAAGTGACCAGTTGTATTAGGCCCTTAACAAGAGAGTCAGCCTGTCTTTTGAAGCTTTGAATCCAGACATTACTTTTCTTCTCTAGCTATAAAAGTCCTAAATGTCATCTTCTTCCAATGGTTGTTTCATCTACACTGAAAATCTTTCTTCAGTGTAGTCACCCTCCTTAATTTCCTTAGCTAGATTTCCTGGATAACTTACCATAGCACTTACATCAGCACTTGCTGCTTCACTTTGTACTTTGATGTTGTGGGGATGGCTTCTTTCCTTAAACCTCATGAAACAAACCTCTGTTAGCTTCAAACTTTTCTTCTGCAGCTTCCTCACCTCTCTCAACCTTCACAGAATTGAAGAGAGTTACGTTCTTCTGGTAGGCTTTGACTTAAGGTAATGTTGTGGCTGGTTTGATCTTCTATCCAGACCACTGAAACTGTCTCTACATCATCAACAAGGCTATTTTGCTTCCACATCATTCATTTGTTCCTTGGAGTAGCTCTTCTGATTTCCTTCAAGAACTTTTCATTTGCATTCACAACTTGGCTACCTGTTTGGCACAAAGGGCCTACTTTTTGGCCTATTTCAGCTTTTCAAGATATTTTCATCACCAACCTCAACCATTTCTAGCTTTTGATTTAAAGTGGGAGACATGTGACTCTTCCTTTCACATGGACGTTTAGAGGCCATAACTTAGGGTCATTATTTGGCCAAATTTAAATATTGTTGTGTCTCAGGGAATAAAGAAAACTTCTTAATAAAGGAAGAGAGATAGGGGAATTGATGGTTGGCAGAGCAGTCAGAACACATAAAACATTTATTAAATTTACTGTGTGATATGGGTTTGTGGTATCCCAAAACAATTACTAAGGTAATATCAAAGACCACTGGTCACAGATGACCATAACAAATATAATAATAATGAGAAATTTCAAATATTGCAAGAATTACCAAAATGTGACACAGAGACATGAAGTGAGCAAATGGTATTGGAAAAATGACACCGATAGGCTTGTTCGACTATGTGCAGATATGTGAGAGGCAGTGTGTTCTATTGAAGAACTCAAGAACTTTCAAACTTGATACTCACTGAACAACTCATTTATTTAAACATCCACCTTTACAAGCCTTGGCAACTACAATTGTGTCCTCCATTTCTATGAATTTGACTATTATAGATACCTTATGTAAGTGGAATCACATAGTATTTGTTTCCACTGTAACTGGCTTATGGATAACCCTAATGGACATTATGCTAAAGAAAGTGTTCTCTTGATGAAGTTTTACTCTTGCAAAATTGCAGGCACACAATATTCTTCATTGTAACTTACATCATTTTCCCCCATTGTAGTCCTTGTGGACATAGATAATTTTTTTTTTTAACATCTCTAAATGATTAGGAGATGAGATAGTCTATTTTACTAAGCATAATCCACATAATTCAAAGTAGTGGAATTGTTTATCGGATGCTAATAAATAACTTTTATATGTATTGTCCATGCATAATATTTATTAAATTCTGCAAGGCAGCCACTAGGTAAGTCATCCTTGGGTGAGAAAACATGTTCCTTAACTCTTTATTTTGTAAGCCTTAATCTTACACATTGTCTATGTCTCCAGTCTAAAATAGAGTTAATATTTAACTCATAGGGATGATTTGATAATATAAGGAAACTGCTTTGAAATAGTGGTTTTAAAAAAATCAATGATGATGACCCTTTTAACTTTCATTTTCCTTTAATACTGAACATAATAAAATTTTATTTTTTATGCTACAATAAGAGAGAGAGAGCAAGTCAGGGACAGAGGCAGAGGGAGAAAGAGAGAATCTCAAGCAGGTTCCATTCTCAGCACAAAGCCCCATGTGGTCATCAATCCCATGACCCTGGGGTTGATCATGACCTGAGCCGAAATCGAGAGTCTGACACTCAGCCCACTGAGCCATCCAGGCACCCCTTAATTGTTTTCTACTATGCTAAGTATAATATGACATCCAGATAAATAAAACTATTTATCCAGATAGATAAAACTCTTAATATATTTGATGAAACATACTCTTGTATTGTCAAAATAATTTCTAGTTCATATATTACTTGGCTTATCCAACATATAATACAGCAATATTAAAATTTGTAAATAGTTAAAATAAAGCTATAATATTAAGATAAAGATGGATATTGTTAGAATGAGGAATAAATTACATAAAATTTTTTCAAATTATTTCTAGACAACATTCTTTTTGAGCAAAAAAATTGCAAATATTCATGATTTGTTCAATGCTACATTCTACACTTGCTAATACAGGAAATTTGGATATATAATCTATCACACATTGATTATATTCCTTGTTTTGGCATTTTATAAATGGAAATCTGTTAAATTGAAAGGGTAGTTGAATATAATTTTGGTAATGGATTGATTTTTGCACCAAGACTTGATTGACATGAGCTAATAATTAAACACTTATGTGCAAGATACTATATTAGGCACTGTGGAGGATATTTTTAAAAATGTCTAAGACATTCTTCAACATTGAAATCACCAAAAATCAAAGATGAAGGGAAAGATACCAGGTTTGCAAAAACATGAGGCAATTGTAATCACATATGAATTGAGTGTAGTTTTTGCTTTTACCAATCTGATCTTCTTTTATTTTGTTTTGCATTTCTGCAAACTTACTATAAATAGGGAAAGGTTCAATCTTATTAGACTACTGCATCCCTTCAGATGGCAGTCACAAGCCCAGGTCATCACTTATGTTTCTGACCCTCTGACCAACTGGCTATAGATTGGAGGTTCCATCAACCCCCTCCTTGGATTGATTTGTTACAGGGGCTCATAGAACTCATAGGAACATTCTACTTACTAAAGTTCTGGTTTATTATAAAAGGATCTAAGTTGGGAATAGCCAGGTGGAAGAGATGTAAGGGCAGGTGTTGGGAAAGGGTATAGAGCTTCCATGCTTTTTCCAGGTGTGCCCCTCTCCCAGCACCTGTTTACCAACCCAGAAGCTCTCCAAACTCAGCTTTTTCGAATTTTCATTACAAAGAAATGATTGATTAAATCATTGGCCTTGGTGACTGATTGACCAATCTCCACTCTCTTTCTCCTTCTCCAGTCACTTTGTTGGTTCTCCTGGGTAACCAACTCCCCATCTTTAGGTGCAGTCCATATTAACATAACAAAAGAAAACCTTTAAACCTCTCCTCACTTAGGAAATTCCAAGGATTTTAGGAGATCTGTACCAGGAAAGGGATGAAGAACAAATACAGCTGACCTTTGAACATTTCAAGGTTAGGGGTCCCAACCTCCATGCAGTAGGAAATCTGGGTGTAACTTTTGACTTTTCCCAAACAGAACTGCTAGCAGGCTATGGGTGACTGGAAGCCTTACAGATAACAGAAACAGTTGATTAACAGATATTTGTAAGTTATATGTGTTATATGTTGTATTCCTGCAATAAAGTAACCTGGAATAAAGAAAATGCTATTAAGAAAATTATAAAGAGGAGAAAACACATGTATAGTACTGTACTGTATTGAAAAAACTCCATAGACAAGTGGACCCATGATGTTTGAATACATCCTTTTCAAGGGTTAATGATATATACAATTAAATTATTTTATAGAATATATAATTAA
>NW_027551564.1:1493340-1544637 GCF_008692635.1 Crocuta crocuta | reverse complement strand
TATATATAATTAAAAATCACTGTTTCACAGATCATTTTTTCTGGAAGCTCAGAAAAGTCAGAGACAGTGATGTTACTTTGGAAGCTACAGAAATTACTGTTACAAAAGATGGCCTTAATTCTTATGACATGTTGCATCAATACCTTCCGTGAAACATGGCCACTGTTTATACCAGTGCACAGCAACAAAACACAACAAAAAATACAGGGAGCTCGTGTCAACAGCAACATCTTTCAGACCTCTATTTTAAGCAGACTGGATTCATGACAGTCATTTGTTTAGAATAGTTCTGTGAATGGCAAGAAAATGATCAGTACACATTTGAGTTGTCTCAGTGGTTGGACCATGAACTATGACATTTCTTAAAATAGTTTAGCATTCAGTGTCCCATCCAGACTGACTGTATATGTACAGTCAGATACTAATAATTTTTTCTTTCACTATTTTTTTATTTCTGACTTCATCAACCTTTAACTAGGTTTTTTTTTTTTTTTAATGTTTATTTTTGAGAGAGAGACAGAGAGACAGAGCATGACCAGGGTAGGGACAGAGAGAGTAGGAGACACAGAATCTGAAGCAGGCTTCAGGTTCTGAACTGTCAGCACATGGCCCAAAGTGGGACTTGAACTCAAGAACCA
Source organism: Crocuta crocuta (assembly GCF_008692635.1). Lineage (NCBI taxonomy): Eukaryota > Metazoa > Chordata > Mammalia > Carnivora > Hyaenidae > Crocuta > Crocuta crocuta. The sequence goes on along the minus strand of NW_027551564.1, from coordinate 1,543,999 downwards.
CGAGATCATGATCTAAGTCAAAGTCAGATGCTTGACTGAGTGAGCCACCCAGGCATCCTTTATTAGTTTCTAACACATATTTAAAAAGAAAGTTGGGATGCCTGAGTGGCTCAGTTGGTTAAATGTCTGACTTTTGGTTTTATTTCAGCTCATGATCTCATGGTTGGTGAGTTCAAGACTGTGCACTGACAGTGCTTGGCCTGCTTGGGATTCTCCTTCTCTCTCTGCCCTTTCTCTCCCCCCTCAAAATAAACAAACAAACAAATAAATGAATAAATAAATACTTTTTTAAAAAAAGAAAGTAAACACAGGAAATGAAATAAGAAAAGCATGACAAACTAATTATCTTATTATCAAGCCCCATCGAGTAAGGTCTGCTAGGGTCAATGGCTGTTCATACCACACTTCAGCCAGATCGACAGCTCATAGGAGACTCTAAGGCCAAAAATGTCTTTAGGCCCAACTGATGAGGAAAAAGCACTGCATCTGGTCTGAGGCAGAAAGCTACGTTACCTATATGCCTTATTTATACCTTGGCCATCTCTCAGCTTTCCTGTTTGTCTGTATCTTACCAAACTGAGGTCTCTGAATTGGCCGTGAAGACACCACTGCCACCACTAGTGGACAAAACCTCCACAGCTTTTACTATGAACCCATTGTCACTGGACAGACTCTGGACAGTGCTTCTAGAATCACAGGGCAGTTCCTTCAGGACTCTGGGCATGATGACTACTGCTGCCCCTGCTTTTACCATATTCAGTTCTGCAAACCCTTGCTTTTCTTGCCTTACTTGTTTCTATTTTGAAGTCTGTACTGAGGGCATTGGATTGACTGGTGATTTCATTTGTCCATACCTTAGCTGCATGGCAGGTTACAAAAATATCTGCCATTTTCAAACTTTCAATGATGGGAGATGATCTCTGTCATAGTATGTGGAGGATTCCCTAGACACAACAAAATGCAGCCCAACATGATAAAAAATGGCCACCGCATCTCTTTTACAAAGCAATGGAGAGAATATTGTACTGGAAGTCAAAAGACTTCCTCTTTACACCTGGCACTGTCACTTCTTTGGTTTTTCACTATCACTAGTTAATTTTATTATTTTGGGCCTTGTTTTTCCTATTACAATATGAGGTCAAATAACATAATCTTCTAACTTCATATCTACTATTGATCGTACTTTGATCTAACACCATGTACTCTTCCAACCAGTTTTTGTGACCTATGAGAAAGATCCTACCTGTACCATGATCCCCCTTTCCCATCACTTGATGGCCCAGTAAATGAGAGGGTGAAATTAATAATAACAGTCATATATTTGCAACATCTCTCCCCATTTTTTCCATGGATATAAAAAATTTGTCAGACTAATGATCTTATCAAGTTAAGAAATATAATAGAATGTTTTTTATTTGAAATATTTATTTAAGGGGCACCTGGGTGGCTCAGTCGGTTAAGCATCAGACTTTGATTCAGGTCATGATCTCGCGGTTCATGGGTTTGAGCCCCGCATAGGGTTCTGTGCTGGCAGCTCAGAGACTGAAGGCTGTTTCAGATTCTGTGTCTCCCTCTCTCTCTGCCCCTCCCCCACTCATGTTCTGTCTCTCTCTGTCTCAAAAATAAATAAACTATAAAAAATAATTATTTATTTAAATTGTTTCATAGATACTCACAGTACCCTCCAAAAAGCAACATTACCTTGAATGAGTTATCAAAATTTAGGAAGAAACAAAGTTCATTATTTTGTATAAGAATGTTTATGATTCTTCTTCCCTGCATTCTATCTCTTTATAACACTTATATGTCTAATGGTCTGATGAAGCCAGTTGGGATACAATTTAAAAATTGCTTTATCTCTTCTCTCCTACTGTCCTATTGGGGCTCAAGGACAGGAAATATATGGAACCCAAGGCAATGATGGTACCAGGCACTTTGTGCTCTTCATGTGTGGGTTCTGACACTAACGATTACATAGTGATTTGCCGGACTGTCTACAGTGTGTTTTTCACACATAAATCAATAGGAGCTATAGAGGACTTCAGGGTTTATGACCCTGGCCATCTATCTTTGGTTTTCTTTGACAAGGTTTGTGGAAAAGACTTGCTCTGGAGTCTCAAACCAATACCTTACCCATGAAAACTTAGGTATTTGTGTTAGAAACAGATTAAATCCAGGTGTATAATTAACAAGAATCTGGCTTTGGTGACAAAAGATTTGTTTCTAGGGTGAAGATGAATTCACGTTAAAACAGGCATAGCTGCAAGTGTGTTAGTTTTGGATTTCATATTGGTGTACCAGACAGATCTGAATGGTACAAAACTGGTTACTTAGATTCTAATCCTTGTGGTGGTTTTCGTTTCACTTCACTTCATTTCATTTCATTTCATTTCATTTCATTTCAATATCTTCTTGTTCCTCATCACTACCTTCACTAACTTCTAGGAACAAAGAAGCAACTTTGTCAGGACCCATTTTTTTTCTTAAATAGTTTATTGTCAAGTTGGTTTAAATATAACACCCAGTGCTCATCCCAACAAGTGCCCTCTCCCATGCCCATCATCCTCCTTCCCCTCTCCCCCTCTCTCCCTCCCCCACTTCTCTCAGCCCTCAGTTTGTTCTCAGCATTCAAGAGTCTCTCATGGTTTGTCTCCCTCCCTCTCCCCAACTATTTTTCCCCTTCTTCTCCCGCATGGTCCTCTGTTAACTTCCTCCTAATCCACCTATATGTGCAAACATATGATATCTGTCCTCTGCCTGACTTATTTTGCTCAGCAAAACACCCTCTAGTTCCATCCATGTTGCTACAAATGGCCAGATTTCATTCTTTCTCATTGCCATGTAGTATTCCATTGTATACATGAACCACATCTTCTTGATCCATTCATCAGTTGATGGACAGTTAGGTTCTTTCCATGTTTTGGCTATTGTTGAGAGTGCTGCTATGAACATTGGGGGTACATATGCCCCTATGCACCAGCACTCCTGTATCCCTTGGGGAAATTCCTAACAGTGCTACTGCTTGGTCATAGGGAGTTCTATTTTTCATTTTTTGAGGAACCNAAGTGTCTGTTCATATCTTCTGCCCATTTCTTCACTGCGTTATTTGTTTTTCAGGTGTGGAGTTTGATAAGTTCCTTATAGATGTTGGAAACTAGCCCTTTATCTGATATGTCATTTGCAACTATCTTTTCCATTTCTATCAGTTGCCTATTAGTTTTATTGATTGTTTCCCTTGCCGTGCAGAAGCTTTTTATCTTGATGAGGTCCCAAGAATTCANGTCTTTTTTCCTTTGGATACTCTTTCCTGTTTTGTCAAAGATTAGTTGGCCATCTTTGTGGGTCTAATTCTGAGCTCTTTATTCTATTCCATTGGTCTGTGTGTCTGTTTTTGTGCCAATACCATACTGTCTTGATTATTACAGCTTTGTAGTAGAGGCTAAAGTCTGGGATTGTGATGCCTCCCGTTTTGGTTTTCTTCTTCAATATTACTTTGGCTACATTTTGTGGTTACATAGAGATTTTAGGATAGTTTGTTCTAGTTTTGAGAAGAATGCTGGTCCAATTTTGATTGGGATTGCATTGAATATGTAGATTGCTTTGGGTAGTAATGACATTTTAACAATATTTATTCTTCCGACCCATAAGCATGGAATGTTTTCCCATTTCTTTGTGTCTTCTTCAATTTCCTTTGTCAGGAGCCATTTATAAGCTTCAGTGTGGCACTTCTCAGATAACCAACCCCACAATGTGCTCTCAAATAAGCTCTTGTTTGATTCTTTATGATTTTGGGGGGTTGGGTGAAGAGAAGGTGAAAAGAACATGAGTAAAGAAAAATCAAAACTGAAGTCATACTAATTTTCTTGGCTTGTCTCCAGGACATCCAGAGATGCACTTTTTGTGATGATCTGTCTTGACTAGGACCCCCAGTGGATGTTAGGTAGCAAATATTAAGATTTTAGCTGTATCATATGTATTAACCACAAGAAGTGAGTGGACTTAATTAACAAACAAAGATGAAGGGAAACTCAGATACATATTACATGGAAGATTTTCCATCAGATGAAAGAAAAACTTAACCATATTACCACAAAACGAGGGCTTCTCCTCCATGAAAGCATCTCAATCAGGAAGTCAGGTTTAAGAAGAGTAAGAGGGAAAACTACAGTTAGGAAATAACCTTCACAACTTTGTAAGTGAACTAAAAACTATTGCTGAACTTCTGGATATTGGGGAAAAAACTTAGTGAGGCACAGAATTATCTTTACACACAGGATTTGATGTAGCAATTGAATGACAACCCATTATAAAACAACTACAATAAACAATCAGTGGTAAGATGTATTTGTTCTTTAGGTAAAGGAGAAAAGGAAGGGAAAAAACCATGTTGAAATTTATAAATACAATCCATTTAAAGAGGTTAGGAGATCTCAAAGCAAGAGCAGTCAAACTTTTCTAATACAAGGATATGGCTTGCATAGAAGTATATTTGCCATTAAATTACAACAGTTATCCAGGGACTAAAATTTGAGAAATACAAAGATTTTAGGGAGAAGTGCAATTGATCCATGTCAATCCACAGAGGATGTGGACAATACTCTTGGGAAATACAGGTAACAAATAAATATTAGGTAGTAGAAATTTCCATTTTAAATATCTGTCTCAGGGATTCTCCAGATTGGCAGATGTATGGAAAAAAGATTAACTCAAATAAAATAAGAAGGAAGGAAGGAAGGAAGGAAGGAAGGAAGGAAGGAAAAGAAAGAAAGGAAGACAGAAAGAAAGAAAGAAAGAAAGAAAGAAAGAAAGAAAGAAAGAAAGAAAGAAAGAAAGAAAGAAGAGGGGAGAGAGAGAAAGAAAGAAAGAAAGAAAAAGAAACAAAGGAGGGAGGAGAGGAGAGGAGAGGAGAGGAAAGGAGAGGAAAGGAAAGGAAAGGAAAGGAAAGGAAAGGAAAAGGAGGAAGAAAGAAAGAGCATAATGAAGATTCCAAACTTGTTTTAAGATTCCAAACTTGTTTTTTTTTTTCCTCACACCAAAATCACTGGTGCTGAGCATCAGAAGTCCCTATGTTGCTCTGAAATTCACTGTAGAAGCACAAATATAGGTTTTAATAATTCAAAGCTAAATCCCTTATATAGTTCATTTACCCTATCATACTAGTTACCTGCCATCAAGAGCCAAATAAAGTAACCAAAGATGGGTGAAAAAATAGAGGAAATTGAAAGGAAGGGACTCAAAAACTCAAAGAAGAGCTGACGTCATTCTCTTTCCAAACTGTCATAATGCCAAGTTCAGGTTAAGGGTGAGAAGGAGGGCAGAATAACACAAAAACTTGGCTTTAATTTACCTTGTCAGAAACACAAATAACTTATTAAGAATAGTGGGGCAGAGGTGAGGAGAGAGCCATGCCATGTGGGTGTTGGTAAGAAGAAATAAGGGAATATTTCCTAATAATTCATTATACATGGGTAAAATTTTAATTAAGCAGAATTATTAGAAACTTTTATTGGATTTATATTTTTATTAAATGTGGCTTTGGTAACCTGAAGGAATATTTTGCATACATTGGCATAGATTTTTTTTGGTAGAATTTCAACATTACTGTATGTGGCTTTTCATTAACTAAAGGCTTTTAAAGTTCCAAATTATATTTGAAAACAAAGTAATATTTAAGGGAATTATTGATTTTTTAAACTGATACTTTGACAAAATAGAATTCCAGAAAAAAATGTAAAGTAAAACAATTTGTAAAGACAAGGTGAAATACCTAAAGTGAAAGATTTAAAGAAGTTCGATGAAATCTAATGAATTTTGAGATAAGATTGAGCAAATCTGTGATATGTCCTTCCGAAGCTCCACCTTACCTTACACCTAAATAGAGTCCAGACTGTTCAGATAGTGTTCTTACTCTACTTTCTCAACGTTCTCCAAATCCTTTCCATTTTTACTCCTAACCATACCCTATCCCATTATCATACTTTTATCCAACATATCATTATTCAATGATTTCTACAAGCCAGTCATGATCCCAAATACTGGATAATTAACTGGAGAAATCTGTAAGGCATAGAGGTAGAGCCTAATGAAATAAAAGCCGACTTAATATTATTTCATCAAGATAAAACTGATGTCTTCCTGTGAAGTAGATGGTGGAAGTAAACCCTATAAAAAAAAAAAAGTAAAACAACTAGATGCAGACAAGTTTGGGAATAATACACGGCATAAGAATGGATAGTATTTGAAGATCTACTGGTTCTTTTTCATTTTTCATCTTCCTCTACCTTTCTGTAGCATTGTATCTATTGACCAAGGTCTTCTGTGACATGCACTTTTCCTTGGCTTTCCAAAAGAAACACTCTTCAACATCTTTGAATCGATTTCACCACTCATTGCATAACTCCTTAAATATATGCATTTCTCCAAATCCTCTTCTCTCCCATAATCTCATTCAGCATTAGGATTTAACTAAAACTCCTGTAATTCTGAACAACTCTATTTTTTAGCATTGCAAATGAAACCTGTGCATTATTAAATACCTCATTTTCCCAACCGTTTCTATCTCCATTCTTCTATTTATGCATGCTCAATTTGAGAGCCTTAACTTTTTGTTCTGTTTGGCTCTCCAAAATGAATTAGTTCAATTTTCTCATGTTTAATCATCTTTTAAAGTTTCTTATTTATTTATTTATTTATTTTTTATCTCCAAAATCCTATGCTGGGCTGTCTTATTTGACTTCTATTATTTCTATATTTTAGGACTGGCTTCCCAACATCAATTTCTCCCAATGGCTAACACCTTTATTTGTAATTCAGTGTATTTGGTCTTTTAAAGTACTTTTCTTAAAGCCTATCTCATGTCACTTCCCACTGCCCCCAAACAAACAAGATCAGACTTCTTATGCTTCTTACCTTCTAAATTAGAATTTGGAAAACATTTAAAATAATTTTTAAAGTTTATTTTTGACAAAAAGAGAACACAAGAAGGGGGCAGACAGACAGGGAGAGGGAAACACAGAATCTGACGCAGACTCTAGGCTCCAAGCTGTCAGCAGAGGCCATCATGGGCTCAAACTTACAAACTATGAGGTCATGACCTGAGTCGAAGTCAGACGCTTAACCCACTGAGCCATCCACGAGCCCCAGAATGCATTTACTGAGTAAGAAAAATTAGGCATAGCTAAAATAATGCAATCGATACTACATTTCCAGGCACATAGATTAAAGAGACCATTGAAGACCTTAGAAAGCTAACTACCATTACTGTGATTTCCATAGAGAAATGTTTTCTAAACTTCAAAAAAAATATTTATGATAGGCTTTTAAATACAAATAGTCACAACTTGGATTCCTAACATGTAGCTGAGATACAAAGAAGAGGAATTATTTTATTACAGAGGATGCTTTATTCAGAAAAAAAAAAAAAAACTCACCAAAGGCTTCTATAATCAAAAATTTGCTGAAAATATGAAGGATTTTATATGATTTCAAAAATACTGTTTCTATCAATCTTTCCAAATGTGTATTATTAAGTGCAATATCTTTACCTTATTCTAGTTTTGTAAGGTTCTAGTATCTAGCTTAAATACAATTTTTTGAATTTCTATGTCTTGGCCCATATTTAGAAATAGCTCTTTGCATACAAAAATAGACTAAAAAGGTAATTGTAACTTTTAAATCTTTAAAAAGTTTGATCTTTGTTTAAAATTGTGACAAAAGTCAGAATTAGTTCCCTTTTGGTACAAAGCTCTTACCACTGACCCATTTGTTATTTTTAATTTTTTTTTGAGAATATCAGAAATATCAGGCATCATTTTGTGAATAATTTTCCAGATGTTGCCCCACTAGTTATTGGTATAAATGCATTTGCAGGAAAGTTTAATTGGTGCTGTTAATTCAACTCAGGATCCTGTTTATATTCCTAATTGCTGCCAGACATTGAACGGGTGGCTAATATATTAGAAACCTCCTGTTTTCCTGAACCTTTGCCTTACCCACTGGCAATTTTGTTAGGGAGGGAAATCTGCTTTTCATTTATTTTCCCTACCTTGTAAGCACTTGCATAAGCTCTGGCAACATTATTTCTGAAGATAGTACTTGAAAAAACTTTCCCCTCCTGCATCTTTCTGTATGACAATATCACTTCATCCCACTTGTCATAAATGTGTGACCGCTAGTATTACTGAACATGTATTATATAACAGCATTATTATAAAAAAAGAAGTACTTTTGAGTGGAGTAGTTTTACCTTGTGAGATACTCCCTATAAGCTGTGTATCATGATAACAGAGATGTGGTGTTGTCAGGGGTAAAGGGTCAAATGTGTGAAGGGCTAATAATAACACTGCGGGAGGAGCGCTAGGGTGCAGAGGGCGGGTGATGCCCTGTAGGATGGAGGAGACCAGATGGGGGAGGTCAGAGCGGCTCTCCAAAATGCTCCATCTCACAAAATTTAACAGTAAGATTTTTTTCCATGTTTTACTCTATAAGTAACTGAGAAATTGTATAAGAGAAAACAACTTTGATACTTTTTTTCCTGCACATGCTATTTCTCATCATTTCAATGTTTTTTTTAAATTTTGAAGTGGTATCTTCAAAGAAAAAAAATAGTTCTCTCTTCTCCCTGCCTCTCACCCACTTATGCTAGATAAATATCTTTGCCAAATAACTGATATACCATCAGGGTTTTATTTCAAATACTCAAGATCTTTCATTGCTGTCTTTTTCATTCAGAAAAGGAAGTGGCACTGTAATTACCTACGGGGCTACCTGCTTTGTGTCTACTCAATGAGATTGAACTATAAGTACAGTGTTTCCTCAGGTTTCAGAGAGCTTGTGTCTCAGTAGAGGAATTTTAATAAATGATTAGCTAACATCACATTTGCTTTCTGTTGATTTATTGCAGATTTGTTCCTTGGTCCTTTCTTATGTTCTGGGACCCAGTATACTCTCTGTATCTTTATTTGAATTGTTCAGTCACCACCCTCCCTTCCCAGGTCGTCACCAAGATCCCCTTCTTCTGAAGCTGACATTATTGCTCCCCTCTTATCACTTATCGAAGTTCCAAAGAAAGTTGTCCATTTACTATTGCTAAAAATCCCACAAACCAATCCTCCTTCCTGATATTTCTAGCTCTATAATCTTGGAAAAGTCACTTCACCTTTATGGCACTGGGCATTTGTATTTGTAAAAACAAGGTTTCAACTGTTTGACATCTAGAGTCCATTCTAGGTCTTAGGACAAGTCTTTATCCTACATTACCTGTCTCTTCCTATTTTTTATACACTCATTTTATGAGACTAATATAATGATACTAACTTCAGTCAGAAATCCTCTCACTTTCGGGGGTGCTTGGGTGACTTAGTTCATTTAGGGTCTCACTCTTGATTTCAGCTCAGGTCATGATCTCATAGTTGTAAGATCAAGCCCCACATCAGACTCCATTCTCTGTGTGGAGCCTGCTTGGGATTCTTTCTCTTTCTCTCTCTCTGCCCCTCTCCCACTCTGTCTCTCTCTCTCTCTAAAAAATCAACAAACATTAAAAAATAGCTAACTATTTTTTTATCTTTTTTGGTTTTTTGTTTTTTTTTACAAATAGTTTATTGTCAAATTAGTTTCCACATAACACCCAGCGCTCATCCCCACAAGTGCCCTCCTCCATGCCCATCCCTCCTCCCCCCCACATCCATCAGTCCTCAGTTTTTGTCAGCATTCAAGAGTCTCTCATGGTTTGCCTCTCTCCCTTTCCCCCACCATTTCCCCCCTTCTTCTCCCCCTTGTTCCTCCGTCAAGTTCCTCCTAATCCTCCTATACGTGCAAACATATGATATTTGTCCTTCTCTGCCTGACTTATTTCGCTCAGCATAACACCCTCAAGGTCCATCCATGTTGCTACACATGGCCAGATTTCATTCTTTCTCATTGCCATGTAGTATTCCATGGTATAGATAAACCACATCTTCTTGATCCATTCATCTGTTGATGGACACTTAGGCTCTTTCCATGTTTTAGAAAAAATAGCTAACTATTTAATGCCTAATTTAACCAGTGGGTTCTTAAATTAATATAGTAATAATCAGCATTTCTTTTTAAAAATTTTTCATTTGATTTTTTTCTCAGTAAACATTGATTGATTCTTTCACATATAACATTTTTAGCTGATGGGAATGAATAATTTATACTTTCCTAAGTTCCCTTCTCTCCTTTCTTATTTCTAAACTCTTGGTAGAATTCTACCCTTATTTCAGAAAATAATTTTTATATGCCTCCTGTTTTTATTCATTGTGCTAATTAGATTTTCAGAGCCCTGTATTATTGTGTTATGATTTAATAAAAATATACAATCTTTCTCTTAAACACACACGCATATTATACAAGTCTTACAGAGACATATTCAGGTTGTGCTTTTATTTTTGCAACAGTAACAATCTTAATATAAAATAAATCACTTCCTTTCCCCTGCATATGTCAGTGCTTACCACTTGAGTCATTTTCTTCACACCCTTTCATTGGAGAAACAGATGTTACATGCAAACTGGAAGAAAACGTGCTAGCAGGCATTTGTAGACCACCTGGCTACCTGCACAGGGTTTGGTACTCCCAAGCCTGCTTTTCCACCTTTGTGATTCACTTAGCCTCGTTTCTTGTTCAGCTCTATAATAATTTCCAACAGCCCAAACCAACTGACTTTGTGCAGAGTAATTTAAGAGGGATGTGATGGATTATGTCACGGGACAACAAGCCAGGCTGACCCGTCTCCATTAGACATTTAGTCTGAAGCCTGTTAAATACCTCGTATATCAGTAGAGTTCCTCAAGGTTAAATACATATTTATGGATGCAATTGGAAAATATTGCAAAGGAATAGGATATCTCTGAAAATACTTTGTGAAATCTGTCTGTGACATATGCCCAACTACCCAAGAAATAGGATCTAGGAAGAGAGCTGATTTTTACAGCACAGCTGATTGTGCTTTGTCTACACAACACGGACATGACCCACAGCTTCTCCCTGGCAACATGAAGCTTGAATATGGTGTTGTCTTCCCTCCACTCTCACTTTCTTTTAGTCATCTTTATTTCTATTGAGACATTTTACAGTTTTTAAAGCTCAAATCCTTAGGAATGTCTAAATTCTTTCTCCTCTGTTTTCCATTTCCAATTAGTTTCCAGATTCCTTGGAATCACTTTCATATCCTTTCTTACATGCATTGCTTTCCTGGAATATGGCTGGAATATGGCTACTAATTTTCTAATTAGTAGTCCTCTGTCCAGTTGCGTGCCTACTCAGATACATATCGTATACTGATGCCACAATCTTCTCAAAGTTTAGTGCTGATATAATTTTCTTATTTGAGAATGACAGTAGCACAGACCAGAGCATCTAGGTGTTTGAGTTCTGACTCCATTATGCTTCAGTTTCTCCTACTACAATATAGGTAGGATAACAGTGTTACTCATAGAGTCTGTTAAGGGTAAATAAGTTGTTATATTTAGAATACTTGGAATGGTGCCTGGGACACACTGAGCTTTAGATAAATCTTTTCTGGTAATGTTTAAAAGGTATCAACGGGTTCCCATTGGTTTTAAGGCACCTTAATGGAGAGCCAAGATTCTCTGAGATCTGTTCAGATATTGTGCTCTAACATAAAGGTTAGCATCTGGATGAGAGGAGATACTGACTAAAGGTTAACTGCCTTTTAAGATACCTTGTAAGTGGTGGGTTGGACAATTGATGGAAAGATACAATGGTAATCAATCCTTCTTTGGAATAGAACAAAGAAAAAGCTAGCTTGCTTGATTTTCCCCCCTCTCATTATCTGCATACTACTGATTTCATTAGGAACTCTGTACTTATCATAACCTCATTGAAACATATTTCTAATGGTTACATCACAGTTATTTCAAATGTTTAGTTGTTTGCCTCTTCCACTCTACTGTACAACCTTAAAGGGCCTTCACATATCATTGCCAGCAACAAACTTGCTGTGTAGCATTAAGCCCAGCATAGAATAAGCTGCTGAGAAACTCATCACTAAATATTTGAGGAAGTCACCTTGCTAATCACTTTTTACCTACCACTTCTATGAAGTGGCTTCATGTATATTTCTTTGCAAGATACAGTGGAGGTGATTATGAAAGGTAGTGAGTAAGGGGGCTTTTTTCTCCTCCTCAGCAGGCATTAAAGCAAGATTTGGGAGTGGGGATAGCATAATGACTATGATTTAAGCTACTGCACTGGTCCTTACAAAGTGTCTGTACATTTAACACTCCATATGGTAATTATAACTTCCCTAGAATGAGTCACGGTTGTTTATGCTTTCATAAATCAAGCAGCTGCAGCCAGGAGACAGACTCCATATTAGCACTTCCTCCTAAGACCATGAATGTGCTTAAAAGATTTTTGCAAATTTCTCTTGAATTCAAGTTGTTTGTTAAAAGTGATAGTTTTATGAGACTGCCACATGGAAAATGTCCTTCATTCTCAGGTTTTCCATTTGTGATATAAATCCACATGTAGCACCATTTTTAGAGGCATTAAATCTGATATAATAACCCCCAGCTGAGTTTGATAAAAGGAGAGCTTAATTTACAGGTAAAGTATGGTTATATGAAATGACAGCTAGAGAAGTTATGAATAAGACTTGGAAAAAAAATACGCACTAGCTGGTTGATAACTTATTTCCTGCATTCAATCTTCTAACTATTCAGGGAAAATCCTGTTCTAACAAATGTTAGCTGTCCAGGTACTTTCTTTAGCATAATTACATAGACTATTTTGAAATTATATTGAAATCTATGGAATTTAAATATCTTTTATTAAACAATAGATATCTTGAGGTGAATATTTATAATAATGATACATACATAGGATTTAACTGTGTTATCTTTGGTGAATTATTTTATATTTCAAGTTCAGTTTTATCAGCCACAAAATGAGAATATCCAATTCCATCACGAATTTTTAGACAAGAAAACTTGGAAAGAGAGGTAGCTGTTATATCAGAAAACAAAAATTCCTTTTAAGAGTAAAAGGAAATATGGTCACAAAACTTTAACTCTATGAGGATGCTTTAGTAAACAGGCAATTAAATGATTTAGAAACTATTCACCAAAATTATTTCTTCTTCTCTTGCTACTCCTCTTTCTTCATTTCTTTTAGCTAGAAAGGATATAAAATACTTAACAGAATAATTTCCCCTTATTTTAGATTTGCAAACTGAGAGCACAGAGTATAAGTGAAATTTCTGTGGTCATCTGTTGACAAATGATAAGACTGGGAATTTAAATGGGTTCTCTTGACTTCTCTTCATTGTTTCATTTCAAGACCTGGGGTCTACATTATAGTATATTGCAGATGAAATGGATGAGTTCTCTGAGAAATTAATGAGATAGTGATCAGAAGAAAAATAATGAAGGCAATGAGTACAAAATGTCAAATTGAATTACATACTTTGTTATTTCCTTTCTATAAAATAATATTCTATTTCTAAGATACTTTAACTAGTTTTCATTTGATCCATTCTTTTAGACTTTTGTATTTACAAAATATATTAAAATTATTCAAATGTCCATACCAAGTGCTATAGTATGACACATTTTGATTGAATTAAGCAGAGCATTTCATTTCAGATTTTGGATGTATGTTCTACTCAGTATTATCACACACAGTTTTGAAACTCAAAAGATATGTCCAGCTCATTCTGAATATTGATTGAAAAAATTAACTCAATGGCCTTTTCAGAATTGATATTCTGAACTGATCATAAAGTCAAAAGGTAAATGACGTAATTGCCTTTGAGAGTGAAGAGTTTTTGAGGAACTACTTTAAGGCAAGAAAGAAATTACAGGAATGATCTCTCATTTGTATTAAAGAAGGGCTTGCTTCCTTCACAGCATGAGTCACCATCTGTGGTGCTGATGTGGCTTCTCATCAGTTTTCTCTTGCTTCTTCTCAGTCCTGCCACTTCCTATAGATTCTAGGCTTCCCAAAGCCTCACAAAGAAGCATATAAAAACTCTCCAACTGAAGATTATTCTCTCTGATTGAAGGATTGTTTAGTAACCCAGATCATTTTTGTTATTGCTACTTCAAATCTAGTCTTCTGTTTGATTTGCCTTGCCCTTTTCCACTTATTTGAAACGTTCTTTCCCAACTGACACGGAAACTACCTTCTTGTCCTACCTTCTGGTTTCCATGTGTATCTATTTGTTCATACTATGCCTAGCTTCTGGGCTTAGATTTCCCTGACCCTCTAGCTGCAAGTGTTTATCCATATCTAATTTTGAGTCAGATTTGTTATGAATAACTCTCCTTGTCTGCCATGTCTAAGCTTCTCTAATCCCTGCCTTAAATGCACAACTGGCTGCATTCTATGGTTTAGCAGAAAATTATTAAGTATATTTTTTCAAGAGAGTTGAAGAAATTTTCAAAAATATTTTATAATTCTAATATATGTTTATAATTCTAATATATTCTAATATATATTCTAATATATAATTCTAATATATAATTCTAATAATTCTAATATATATCTAATATAATTCTAATATATGTCTAATATATACATTATTCATATATTTTATATTTTGTAATCATAATGGTATATATATACTATAATCATTTTACAATAGCATAAAAACTTAGCAGCTTGTTTTAAAGAAATCAGTTATTTATTGAGCACTTATATGTCAGGCATGGCACATTTCTTTTTACATGTGTTGTTTCTTTTAATCATTATAACATGACTTGTAGATATTATGAACTCAGTGTTCTAAATAAGTTTTAGTGTTTCTATACTGAAACTGGGACCAGTTAAATTGTTTAGCTTAGTTTTCATAGTTACTGAGGGGCTGAGCAAGTATTTGAATGCAAGCACACTGGACAGAAAGTTGTACAGCACAGTTATATAACATTATGGTATTACTCATGTGTTTTAGTTTAACCTCAGAGGGTAAATTCACATCCAGCTAGTGTACATCATTTGAGAAATGTATTACTGAACTTTGCTAATTTTAGTGGATCACTATTTCTTTTGGCCTGATCATAGGTGGCTGTTAGAACATCTTGTGGGCACTATTCATTAATGACGGAATGTGTAAGTTAGTCTGCATTCCAAATATTTACTTGGATGTGTTGATACTCAACTGTGTAAAAACTGGGCTCAGGATGTTTTCTATATTGCACTGAAAGAACCATAGCAGATCATTGCTCATTTCTTGATTTGCTTTTGATCAAGGGTTTTAGGCTGGAGTGTCATAAATTCATGGGTTACTGCTATTCTTTGAATCACCTAAAAAATGTATATATGTGTGTGTATTGTGTGTGAATTTTTAAATAAATATATTTATCTATAGACATATTCATTTATATATATAAATATGTATTCATACTAGTATATTCTTTTTATTGATAATTTTCATCCAAATCTCAAATTTCATCTCAAATCTGAGTTCTTAAATAGACGTAGAGTCAATAGGTCAGTGTTCAAAAATCCACTATTATATAGAAATCAATTCCATCATTATGTTCTTTAGGTATAATCAAACAGCAATGAATTTACCAAAATATAATATTACTTAGTTGCCCTTTTCTTCTTCTTTAC
Source organism: Crocuta crocuta (assembly GCF_008692635.1). Classification (NCBI taxonomy): domain Eukaryota; kingdom Metazoa; phylum Chordata; class Mammalia; order Carnivora; family Hyaenidae; genus Crocuta; species Crocuta crocuta. The sequence goes on along the minus strand of NW_027551564.1, from coordinate 1,528,399 downwards.
ATGCAATTATAGAATGAGCTCTTGAAGTAGTGGACTTTGGAATATTTATGTGAATGTTAGTCCTTTCACATCAATCCAGGAATCTTGGTTAGAAAGGAAATGAGATTCTGTAGCTGTAAGAAAGACACCCTTTCTACCTCCTGTACAGCTAGACCAGGTTGGTGTTCTGTCAGCTCACCTAATCAGGTCCTCGCAAGTATTTGTACCATTCTTAGCCTCAGATCTTAGAATGAGCAACAGAAATTTCAGAATTTGGTTTGTCAGTAGATACCGAAGAAGACAGAATTATTCTATATATAGAGAGAATACACACACACACACGTGCGCGCGTGCACACACACACACACACACACACACACATTTGACATTTTAGTACAGGGAAGAGATATAAGGGACATATTAGAGTAGGTAGACAAAGAGAAAAGGTGGTCTAAATATTGCAAACAGTCTGAAGAACGTCTATAAATAGATATTAAATTTTAACTTGTTTACTTTCTTAACTAAATAATCCAATCATGTTAATAACTAATATTATTGGGCTTTTATTTGTGCCCATTCATTGAGCTAATGAATGTCCTTATCTCATTAACTGTTTAGTACAACTATTTGAGGTGATGTTGGTGAGGTGACCAAGATTAGATAAATAGTAAGAGGCACAATTCAGTCTACTTCATATTCTTATCTAATTCTTTCTTTACATTCTTCTGTAAATTCCTTCCAGCTCTCCTGATTTTAGTGGCTATTGTACAGTTCCATACACACTACTTCTACTACTACTACTATTACTACTACTAGTGCTTGCTAGTTTATTTTGGTTAAAACTAAGAAAAAAGGTTGAGTTTTCTATTTGTATGGACTCCAGTGCAGACATAAAGAATTATTTGACAGGTAAGGACAGAAAAAGGATCTTAGCAGTCAGATATTTGGAGTCAGAAACTTGAAACCAGAGGTGTCCAAGAAAGTGTAAACTCTTTTGGAATTCTCAGAAACCTTGTTGAGTGCTTGAAAATTTCCACAAGACATGGATCTTTGTGTTAAATGGGCTGTGTGAACACACCTGGTATCTGAGTTACATTTGGCATTGCATGACTTTGTTAAACATTTTTTTAAAATTTTTTTTTTTTTTTTGTATTTCTGAGAGAGAGAGAGAGAGAGAGAGAGAACATGAGCAGGGGAGGGTCAGAGAGAGAGGGAGATACAGAATCTGAAACAGGCTCAAGGCACTGAGCTAGCTGTCAGCACAGAGCCCGATGTGGGGCTTGAACCCACGAACCGTGAGATCATGACCTGAGCTGAAGTCAGATGCTTAACTGACTAAGCCACCCAGGCATCCCTGGAATTGCATAACTTGATCTTTGGGAACTTATGCTTATCTTTACTAATAATATACTTAATAATCTTTTCTGTATTTACTATCTGGCAATTTTACATAAAAAATGCCTGGGGTACAGTTTGAGACATAATATTACTCTCTTCTATGTGTGGTATATTTTTATCTCTAGTTTTGGAAAAGTTGACCATATTCCTAGTTTGCTCAAGATAATCTTGGTTTATGCTTCTTATCCTAGAAAAATTATTAATAGAGTCCTAATTTGTATAATTAATTATACGATTACCCTATCTCCTATCTTTTAGAGCCATGTCTATTTCTTATTATCTTGGAAAGATTCTAATAGCAGTTTATCAGTGTCAGCTTGAAATTTTCTAAGGTCACAATGATGCAATCTAAGTAGATAAAAGATATGAACGCATTACTTTTAATGCGATTTCTCAGAAATATAACTGTTATGTATCTATAATTGACTGCAAGATATATGTGACAGAATTTATCTTCCATACTTCTCTACTAAAGAAAACATTGCAGGCTAATGGATAAAGTGTGGGCATTGGATTCAATGATGCCTGGGTTCATTTCTCAGTTTTGATAATAATTGTGTGATTTTCAGAACTTACTTTTGAGCCACTATTCTTTGTCTCTCTATTTCTTTATCCGTAAATTACAAATATTCCAATAAATGAACTTCATAACGTTGTCAAAAAGGTTAAATTCGGTACTATATAAAATGAGGAGCATTATGCCCACACTACATAGGAAAAGGCTTTGATAAATGGTCACTTGATTGCTGTTATTATCTTCTTGCAAGCAATGCTATTCAATCTCAATCAGGTATTAAGGTGAGTGATGCCTGGCTCAAGAAGAAAATGAACTTCTGGATTTAAATAAACCCAACATTTTTATTCACTATTTTTAAGATACAAAATTTATTTTATAATCTGAAAAAGTAAGCTTTATCACTGACGTAAATAATAAGAAGTGACACATTTGAAAATTTCAGAAGTAGGAATAAACACTTTAAATCCATTCACAAATAAATATTTAGCTTTTCACCCATAGATTGATGTTTGTTTAAAAGCAGTTTTTCTTTTTAAAATTAACCTGCTTTGAAAGATATTCAGAATTTTGAAAAATATTCTCAATTTGTAAATCTCTGCCTCTCATTTGAAACCTTCAGATAAATTAAGAAACCTTCATTTCTGTTAGTTGTTTTTAATACAATTTTTGAGGGATAATTTACATACTATGAATCTATGGCTTAATTATGCACTTTAATGATTTTTAGTATATTTAGCAAGGGGTGCAATCCTTACCATATCCAGTCTGAGAGCATTTTCATCACCCTAATAAGATCCTTCATATCCTTTTACATTAATCCCCATTCTCACCCCAACCCCAGTCAAAATAAATTTTATTTTGTTTTAAACAAGCAATAATATGGAAACTTTTTCCTCATTCCTTCCAACACCTGAACTCTCTTTCAACAAAAAATGAATTGAAGTGAGAGTAGATTAATGCCTACGGGAACAGGAAGGAATGGCTGGCAGGGGAGGTTAGGATGGCACCACGTGACTGGAACTCAGCAGAGACCCATGTCTACTCAGGGTAGCATAAACCTGAACACTTTCAGTGGAAGGCTGTGCCCCAGTAATTATAGAAGTCTCCTTCTTGTCTCATAATGCTTTGCATGTAACATTATGATTTGTAACATGTTTCAAAATTGACTAAGCCTATAAATTACCATTACTGGGATTGGGAACTTGTTGATTAAGCATAATTTTATCAGTCAAGAACTTGATAGAAAGCAGTTTTGATTATTCAAATTGAGTGCATTTAATGAAGAAAATCAATTGCATGGATGATGTAAGCGTAGCCAAAACAAACTAAAGACAGTAAGGCAACCCAGAGATTAGCACCTAGAAGCTACTACCCTTGGAATAGAGGAGTAATGGGAGAAATGGTATGAACCCAGAAACCAAGGCCATGCAATAAGAGCTAGGCCCACAGTGAGGCCTGTCTGGTAGAAACTGAAACAGTTAGAGGGCAGGGTATGTGGTGAGAACTAGAAACAGATGCTTCAGAAAGCAAAGGCTGGAGAATATCCACCTTTCTCCTTTCTCTTCCTTAACCTACTGTTTGCTTCTATCAAGAATTCAGAGGTAAAGAGAGCAGAGGAATGTAGTTCCGGCAACATAGCCAAACTGGGGAGAGGTAGTAAGAATCTTAAAGCAAATTGGCTCTTGGTTGATACAAAAGCCCAAGATATTCAGTTGATGGGCTGACTGTGTGGGAGAAAGCACAGAGAAAGTGCTCATTCCTCATGTCTGAAAGACTCATTCCCCAGAACGGAAGAGCCAGTGCCTGTACTGTGTCCCACTAAACTTTTTCCCCTTGATTTTGCAAATTACTGGAGGAGAAGGGAAGAGGAATATGGGAATAAGAATAAGGAAGTAGAAAAATGCTTTTACTTCCTTCTGGAGACCAATATCTTTCCCAGCTTTTGTTTCTCTTTTAATCCGATGGTTTTAATAACAATGCCTTATTGACCTAAGAATGCTGATACTGCTCTTAAGGGAGAAAAGTATCAGAGAGCTAGAAAACCAGGGCTTAAGGGGATGTGGGACTGTATCTTCTAGCAGACACTGTTGGTTTGAACCCAGTTTTACTCAGATTGAAATTGCACATAGTTGGAAGACACATTCAGCTGGCTAGCTGCAAGTTGAGGCTGTGTGACTACTCACTAATAAAATTGGGAAAAGCGCTTTCAGGCAACTGAGCTCAAAGGTGGGCATTTTCATTCTTCAATTCTTCCCCTTTCTTATTTGAAATGATGAATCAGTTCCTAGAGCTTCAGTGGCCTTTAATCCAAGAAGTGAATCTCAAGTACAGGTGTTATGTTGCTGGATGACATATCAGAAAGAGAAGACATCTGAGTGCCCGACCGACGAAGAGACATCAAACCTGTCACAGACCGTCTGGAGGTCTGTTACGTGAGCAATACATATACATGTTTCAACTCTTGTTACTTTTTTAATTTATTAAATGCAGTCTAAATTAATAACTACTGATTTTTCCTTCCGAACCCCCTATCCCCAATAGCTTCCATTCATCTTCCTAATTCCAAGAAGAACCAGCATATTTCAAGTGAGGAAATCTTTTACTTAGTGTGGCTGACCCACTGACAAAAAAGGTGTCTGAAACCTGCCACCAAGTTGAGGGACTACCAAGTGTATTATATGTATGAATCTCTAACGGAGAAGAATGAAGCAGGGTTGGTTTTAGATATTCTGTGATCAAGTCCTGCATATTAACATAATGTTTTCTTTTCACATCTCTCTCCGCCCGTCCTCTGCAAGAGTTCAGAGATGAAGGCTTATCTAACAGACTGGCCAGTGATGGAATGATGCTTCAGAGGTATTTCAAGTGGGCTAGAAGAATCCCCCAGTTTAGTCCTACTACAAATCCATCATTGATCCTGGACGCAGGCTACAGCTGGCAAAGGAAAGGAAATACAGAGTTCAAAGTAAGGTGAGGAGGCGCACAGCCAAAAAATCCCATATGCAGCGACTACTTATGGCCTACCCTGGCCCATATGGAAGTTCACTGCTTTTACCATTTAGAGTTCCCAAGAGAGCCTCTCTGGAAGGAGAAATAAATCCCTATCCCCACTAACAACAGAGCCAGCAAGTTGCATGTGGGATATTACTCAGCAGGCACAGCTGCACTTGCCGTCTTACATAAACATCCGAGGCCTTCCCTAAAGCCTGAGTTTCACTCTTTCTTTTAGAGAGCTTTTCTCCTCATTTCAAACTCCCTGCACATATATGATCTGCAGAAACTGGCCCAAATGTAAATCATGTTAAAGGGTGAAAAAAGATGGCATTTGGGCCAGGATCCAGGATATCAACCACTTGAATCCTTCCTTCAACCCGCATGGCCCCAAATGAAATGTGCCTGAGAGATATGTGCACAGAGGGCAAGGCCAGACTAAAGCACATTCTTCATCATTACATGGCTTTTGTCCCAAATCCCAATGTAATATCACGTCCCCAGGCAGTTACCAAATGGAACTGGCCCCAGACTGGTCTCACCTGTCAAACGTGTGGGAGCAGATCCCACCGCTACTGACTCGTGGGTTAACTTCGCACCAGAAACTCTCCACCCATTAGGACTAAAGCCAAATAGCATTTCCTGCCTTTGACAATGACTCATTTTTGATGGAAGAAGAAGGATGAGTGAGAAGGAGGCAGGAGTTGGTCCCATTTGGTTGGTCGATGTGTAAGGAATAGGACAGGAGGGTCAGCCTCCTCTAAGAGACCAAGGCTAAGATTCTGTGTTCATATTATTTGTGTATCTTTGTTGAGGTATGAACTCTATGCACATTTTAGCAGAAAGCTTTTTGCCTGTATAACATCTCTTCTCTCTCTTATTACAGTTCTTTAATTTTCCTCATTTATTCTAAATTTATGATAACTCTACCCCTTTGTATCCAGATGGACAGTTATGTTCTAGGCCCAGACAATCAGGGTATTCCATCCCTCAGCCACAGCACTAGAGAGATGGCAATGGCAATGAACGAAGCCAATGAGTCTCAATTTTGGAATATTCATTAAACCCCTTGAGGAAGAGGTCATACTTTTAACTAGTTTCTGGAATGGCTGGCAGGCATTTGTCATTGTTAAAATTGCCTGAAAAAGGAGCCAATGCAGAGGAAAAAGATGCTATCTCTAGACTTTTCAATTTAACAAAGAAACCATTTCTCTTCTTTCTTTTTTCTTTCTTCTTCCTTCCTTTGTTCTTTCTGTCTTTCCTTCTTTCCTCAGCCTTTTTTTAAAATTTAGGTTACATTTTTGTCGCACTTGTTTACTAAGAGTTTGCTACACAACACGTTTACCAAATGAACTGCCTGTTCTACTTAACATGTTAATTACATGTATTTGGAAAATGTTTTGCATTTTTTATTCATATATGCTATTGGGGGCAGTCTATCAGTTATGTTGGGCACACAATCCAGAGTCAAGGCTCAGTAATCAAGGTCACAGTGAAGAACTCTCATAAGTAGGGAATTAAAGCTCCAGAGTAGCATTCATTGATTTCAGGAAATTTACCCTCAATCCATTTGTCATTTCTGTCATTCTCCTAAGAATAATGTTACTTTTGTTAGTTACTGTGTACTCTTTGAGATCTTCTCTTCTATTAAATAGCAGAACTACCTTCATTTCCTTTTCGCTCATTAGCAGACTTTGTTCAGTATAGCCCAGAGGATTGGTTTGCTGCCATTAGTAGTATAGCCTTTGGAAAATTTTCCAGATTATTTTTTGTGTTCCTTATTATGCCATTAAATTCAATTCTTTCTTGATTACAGTTTATATTATCTACTCTGTGAACAAAGCATTGGCACTGAACTTAGAGCTGGCAGGGCATCTAACCAACATTTAATTGAATATATGCTAGTGAGATGTTATATGTCCATGGAGAAAGTGTGAGCCTCAAATATGTGCTTGAAGCTCTTCAGTGAATTGGAACCAAGAACTTTAACTTGTAGGTGCATTAAATCTCCTAATTTTGAGTCCTAGGTTGGCAAACTGAATGGTTTCTAGAGGCATTGTTTTCTGAATAAAATGCTCTCTCCAAAGCCTTCTTTAGTAGCTTAAATTGTTTTCTTGGTCACAAGGACAAAGTCACGTGAGGAGTGAACTAGTTATCCTAAACTCTGAAAACTTGCTTTTCTGTCCAGGGTATTCTACCTTCCAACGGTACTTGTTGCACTCTGCTCTCTTTGTTTGAGTTATCTTCTCAGCCCTGATCCTGGCCCCAGCTGTTCCGACAGTTAATCTAAGAGTCAGAGCTTCCTTTCACTTTCTAGAAAAGATTCTCCTGCTGACTCCCCTAAAGTTGCAGTAGGAAAACAGCCCAGGCCATATTAGTTGCTCTCTGGTAAACAACATGGAAATTTGGTGAGCTTTGGGGTTCGGCTAGTGCCTTCATACTCCAACCCCTGAAAGATTGCCTAAAGTTCTCTCTTAACTTTCTACAAAACCTGAATTTATAACATCATCAGTTTCCAATCGTTCTATTCCCTAGATACTTCTTGGGGGATTTTGGACTTCATCAGCTCAGAAAAATCACACAGAGAAGTGAATGATTTTCCCATTCTCCCACATATTTGTTCAGATTTTAGATATAAGGTGTCAACATAGCCTGAAGCAGCCCCTCATCACTGAATAAAGGGGCCCCAAAATTTGCTGTCCTGTGGACATTTGCATTCCCTATCCACATCTGTCCTCTAATAATTTAGATTTTTTTTTGATACATTATGTCCTGTTACCACATTTATTAGAGGAACAATAAAGCTGGAATCACACATTTTTTTAGAACTAGTAAGATATGCTTATCCAATATTATCTTCCATGAAACAAAAATATAAAAAGTTCAGGACAAGTAATTTCATACGTGTGAAAGTTAGTCCTATGAATTTTTTCATAGGACTTTCTCCAGGTAATTTCTCCAGGCAATTTATATCATAACTAGGTACGATTTGCATGTTTCTCTTTTCCAGCAAATCTGACCTTCAGGACCCATTCTCTTATCTCAGAGTTTTACTTTTAGGATTATATAGCATCCTTCAGTTATTTGATTTGATTATGGGAACCTTTGTGTCCAAGTTGCCAAATGTTTGAGCCTATCACCATCTTCCCATTATATGATGACTAGTGACTAGATGATATACCAAAGGAGGAAATGGGCAAATCTTTCAGGCTGACTTTCTCCACTTATCACCACCTAAAGCATCTGCTGTGATATCACTTCCTGATATTTATTCTCAATTTACTAGAATCCAGCTGTTCTGAACATTTGTGCCTTCCCATTGCTTACTTGGGTTTTGGAGTTTAACTAAAAATTTCCCTTTGGAACTTCTGGGGACCTATATCAAACAAGGGACTGAGATCATCCCTGTTAGTGAGATGCTGCTAGAAAACCCAAAGATGGAGTTGCCCATCCCCCAGAAATGTGGGGCTTCCATATCTGAGGAGATAGCAGTTCTTAAAAGTTACACCAGCTGGGGGCACCTGGGTGGCTCAGTTGGTTAAGCGTCTGGCTTCGGCTCAGATCACGATCTCGCAGTTTGTGGGTTCGAGTCCCACGTCGGGCTCTGTGCTGGCTGTCAGCTCAGAGCCTGGAGCCTGTTTGGGATTCTGTGTCTCCCTCTCTCTCTAACCCTGCTTGCTCGCTCTCTCTCTCTCTCTGTATCTCTCTGTCTCTCTCTCTCTGTCTCTCTCAGAAATAGATAAAATATTAAAAAGNCAAAGATGGAGTTGCCCATCCCCCAGAAATGTGGGGCTTCCATATCTGAGGAGATAGCAGTTCTTAAAAGTTACACCAGCTGGGGGCACCTGGGTGGCTCAGTTGGTTAAGCGTCTGGCTTCGGCTCAGATCACGATCTCGCGGTTTGTGGGTTCGAGTCCCACGTCGGGCTCTGTGCTGGCTGTCAGCTCAGAGCCTGGAGCCTGTTTGGGATTCTGTGTCTCCCTCTCTCTCTAACCCTGCTTGCTCGCTCTCTCTCTCTCTCTGTATCTCTCTGTCTCTCTCTCTCTGTCTCTCTCAGAAATAGATAAAATATTAAAAAGAAAAAAAAAAGTTACACCAGCTGTTAACTCATAGGACTGGCCTGATACCTTTGAACTTAGAATGAACCAGATCACATAGTGTTGCTTAAAACTCAGGGCAAGGCATCTTGGGCATTTTGAAACTAGGAGAGTGTACTCTGTGTGTTCTTCCTGCACACTTGACTGGATTCTTCATCCTGGGGTTTGGGGTGAGCCCTGTGGAGTTGGAGGAAATGCAAGGATGAAGAAGACTAAGTGTTATTCAAAGATCCTCCCACGTCTTGAGGAAATATGTGGGATTATTTGGGTGTACACTGGTAAGTTTGTAGAAATCTGAGTGGAGGTTGCTTTTGAGCTGAGTCTTTTAAGTGTTTTAGAAGCAATTTTTCTCATCATGTTTAATAAATGTTCACTGTAGAAAATGTGTGTGTGTGGGAGCTAAATCTCATTGGGGTGTGTCTTTATTTTTTTCTAAAAAGAAAGCCCAATGTCTTGGTTTTTATAGCTCAGCTGTCACAAAAGAGGCAATGTGGTAGTGTAGAAAATTAATGTCAATGAAAATAATATACTGAGGTGAGCATGAGTCCAAATTCATTTTATGACTTCAATCTTCCCATCTGAATGAAAAGAAAAACACATTTATTTACTGCTCAGTATTGTCAAGTAAGTACTATATATTGAATTGTATATCTAAGATGTAAGATATAAATATTTTCTGGAATAAGAGTCACTGTTTATTTGTTTATTAGTGGGGAACTGACATAAAGTAGCTAAAGCAGTTCTTGGAAGAATTTGGCAAGCAGTGCTACCATTTTGTTGATGAAAGATTCCTAGAGGTTGATATATCTTTACTACTACACTACTACAATGCAATGGTTGTAATATTCTATTGGTTAATCAAATCTGTGAATTTAGAAATAAAGTGTTATTCACAGAGACAATGAGTCTGACTTTGGCTTCCCTTTAAATTTGCTTTTATTCATTCATTCTCATTCATTTAACTACTCATTCAAAAATATTTACCAAGTGCCTCTTATGTGGCAGATTATTTGAGACAAATGTGCAGAAAATGGTCCTTAAATTTTGAAGATGATTACAGTTTCCTGGGTTACATGATAAAAACATGCAAGCGACCAGGTTTCAGACTTACTGTATTATAGACTTTTTAGGGGAGAAAATGAGTCAAAGCTAATGTATGCACATGCATTGCCAGCAAAGTTGCTAGTTGGTTTTGAATTACTATTACATAATAACATAATCTAATCTGCAGTAGCAGATAAACAAAATTTTTACCAATATTTGAAATCTCAGAAGCCAGTTAGTTTTATCACAACTCTGTAAGATGCTATAGTATTTAATTTGTTGTGATATACAAATTTATGCTTCTTTCTGTTCTTGGTGAACTCTTTAGCTGAGAGCCTTCATGTGTCAATCAAGCTCTCTAAAAATCTCAATGCAGGAAGAGAGGAAAGCCATGTTCCTTGTAATTTGCTAAGTATCAAATTTGCATCCAACTAAAAAATACTATAATTCTGTGTCTTCAAAACTTCTTAGGGAAGAATAAACTTCTTATGGAAAAATATTTTGATCCAAAAACCATGCAAAGGAATCCTAAGGTGTACCTGAAGAATACAAGAAAATTACATAATTTGTGGTCATAGCTCAGGTCCTTATTCCAGGAGACTTTGATTCCTCCTCAATTAAGGTATATAAGATCTATATGCTAACTTATGTTCAGAAACTGGGTCTGTAGCTATGAATTTCCTCTACGGTGACTCAGGTCACTTTTCTACACACCAGACCTAGAGTTTTGTTTTGTTTTGGTCTTTATTATATTTTCCAGGATACATTTTATGTATTTTCTTATTTATTTTGTTCTTTTTTTTAAAAAAATAATGTTTTATTTATTTCTGAGAGAGAGAGAGCATGAGCAGGGGAGGGTCAGAGAGAGTGGGAGACAGGGAATCTGAAACAGGCTCGAGGCTCTGAGCTAGCTGTCAGAACAGAGCCCAGTGCAGAGCTTGAACTCATGAACTATGAGATCATGACCTGAACTGAAACCAAGAGTCAGACATTCAGCTGACTGAGCCACCCAGGTGCCCTGACCTCAACATTTCTATTTCTCTGAGCCTTTAGATTTTCTCCTATACAGTATGCCAGGCAAGTTCCAGTATCTCAGACACACTGAATATAGGCTGTTATTGAGACTAGGCTTAAATTAAGAAACCGACTGTCACTAATTGCTACTCAAAATTTGCACATTAAATCTAGAATCACAATGAGATCGCTTATGGTTTTATTCAAACAAATCTAACCTCATGCTCCATCTCATTTGGCTATCAACTTCAGAAATCATTCATGCATATATTCCCCAGACTTTTATTGATATATATTAACGAGGTCCTATAAGCTCTTCAGCATATTCATTATCTTTTACTGGAGAGTGTATGCACCAAATCCTTTCTCCCACTGGGACATTCCAGTATCTAAATTAAAAAAAAAAAAAAAATGAACCTGGACGCAGTGAGGAGTGGTGGAATTTGGATAAGAAGTAAGGATGAGAGGCCTTCTTTGGGGACACAACTAATGAACGTTTTTAATGAAAGCAAAGCAGTTTACCTACACACGCGAGGTGGTGGCTGCTTCTGGCAAGGGTGGTGTAAGATGGGATTGGGGGAAAATGTTTCTTAGACTTGTCTCTGTCTGCCCAGATGTTCCCATTCCAAGAATAAGGGCCGCATTCCTTTTAAACCAGTGCCCATCCTTGGTATGGAAGACTTGGTGAGTCAGGCACTTTACTGGCATGTAATTTTGCAAATTACATAATTAGATTTGGGGTTTTATCCTTAGCCATCATGCAGAGAGAACAATGGCCCTCAAAGATGTTCATGACCTAATGCCCAGAACTTGTGAATTTATTACCTTACATGGCAATAGGACTTTGTAGATGTGACTAATGTGTTGTTGAGATGTAGAGATTATTCAGGATTATCAAGACAGGCCCATTGTAATCACGAGAGTCCTGATAAGTGAAAGAGGAAGCATGAAAGTCAAGGTCAGAGGCAGAGAGATTTGAGATGGGACTAGCTAACTATATTTTTTATTTTTATTTATTTTTTTAATGTTTATCTAATTTTTGAGAGAGAGACAGAGTGTGATTGGGGGAGGGGCAGAGAAAGAGAATCCAACACAGAATCCAAAGCAGGCTCCAGGCTCCAAGCTGTCAGCATAGAGCCCAATACAGGGTTTGAACTCATGGACCGAGATCATGACCTGAGCCAAAGTCGGACACTTAACTAACTGAGCTACCCAGGTGTCCTGGGACTGGCCAACTTTAAAGAGGAAGAAAGCGGCCACTAATAGAAATGTAGGTGGTCTCTAGAAGCTAGATAAAGAAAGGGGATATATTCTCCCTAGAGTCTCCAAAATAAATAGCATAACACATAAACATACTATTTTGAATCCACATAGTAACTAATAAAAGAAATAAAAACAAACATGAGTAAATAGGGTGTCACCAAGAGGCTGTGACTCAGAGGGTTATGGAGGCTTGGGAGGAAATGCAGCAGGGAACTATATGTTTTATTCAATAATACCCAGTATTATTAAAACCTTTAAAGAACGTTCATGAATGACATTTCAAATTAAGAAAATAGAGACTAGAAAGGAGAACTCTAGTGATACAAAAAAATCTGAAAAACACCAAAAAGCATCGAGAAGGTAAATTAAAATCACATGTAATTCCACTACTTAGAGAAAATCACTGTTGACATCTTGATGTTCTTTCATTCCCTTCTCTTCTCACATATGTGTATGCATGTTAGATATACTTATGGATATGTATGTATGAGAATAAATGCTACTTCATGAAGTTTTAAATATAATGTACCTTTCATATTTAAAATATTATTATAAAATATATGTTAATGATTATATATTGTTCTGTGATATATACTTCTTCACACACGTATCATATATATACATGAATATAATATATAGTTCCTATATCACATATGTGTACATAGACATATAGATTACTTTAAAAATTTCAATATTATACCTGATGCTGCAACAAATTCCCTTGTATATGAATATTTGTGTATATTCTGTTGTTTCCTTAGGGTAAATCCCCACATTTATCTTTAATCTCCCAGTCTCCAAATCTTTGTGCTCGATAATTGATGTCTTAAAGTAATGGGTGCTTTCTTCTATTGCTCTGCCTGACCCCAAAGCTACCTTTTCTATTTGTCCCCCAACCCGTCAAGGACCTCAGGGCCAGTGCCTTCTCTGGGCATCTCATCTCACTGTTCTTCCTGGCCTTCCTCACAGCACCAACCACAACCATTTTACTTTCTTGCCAGCAATGTTGAAGGCAAAAATCATATTGCAAAAGAAACACAAGTATGTATGTAATGCCTGAAAAATTATTCATAGCATGGTTAATCTTTCAGATGATAAAAGAAATCAAAGATACTGGCAATTCTGTTCTATTCTGGACACTGGCCTTCATTCATTCAACCTCACTCAAAGCACCGTTGGTTAGCAATTTTTATTGATCTTTCACATAATTGAACATAAGAAGAATTGTATTATAATTTTTAGGCTTGGGCAATTAATCACCTCCTGCCTGTTCTATGGACATTGTGGTAGCAGAAAGCTCACTTATACTGATGCTTATTCTCCCTTAGGATCCATGAGGGAAAGGCACTGTGTACAGAGAGGTCACCTTTTGAGGGGAGGGAGGACCACCTGCCCTCAGCACCTGGGGGACCTCGCCTGGCAGGCGATACAGTGACCTCTGGTGGAGCAGAGGGCCCAAGAGCCATTATGCTTTCTAAAGAACAGCTGGGCTGGAACTGTTGAGGCCTTTATTTTCTAGTTCTTTAAGATGCGTATCCTGAGATCAAATTTACAAATACCACTGATAATGTATCCTATTATATATAGTTATTTACAGTTTATACAAACACTGTGACCTCATGCTCTTCTGACTCATTGCTACATCACTTTTCATGTGTGGAGGAACTTATATATTTATTTTTGAATCGTAGCAATTATTAATTTCGTTTACCTTTTATGTTTCCACCTGTAAAGAGGAAGTAGATATTGGCATTATGAAGGGTACATATAATTATGGATTTAGATTGACAAGATCAATATGAGTGTGTAAAATATTAAATGACTAACAAAACTTACCAACTCCAGTCACCGTTGAAGCTCTTACTGGATATGCGAAATCAGGCTGGTTATTCTTTCAGTTTCCTCATTTGTAAAATTGGAGTGATAGTCACTTGCCCCAAGAGGAATGCTGTAATTATTCAAAGAGATAACACTGTAAAATTCTCAGTTCAGTAGCTGGCACATCATAATCCTAGATAAATGTTACTGTTACTATTTCTTATTTATTTTATTTTCACAATTATATTGTGATTAAACTTGTGCTTGTAAATGTGTGGACTGGTAACTTTACCCACACCAGGTTGTATAATCTTTTTTCAATTATTTATATTTTAATTATTTATGTTTACCTTTTGATTACCAAGAATAATAATAACTAATATAAATTGTTTGTATAGAAGCTTACAGAGTTGTTTTATCTCAACCTCCTTATAACTACATGAACCAGATATTATAAGTTTTAGTTCCCTTTAATGAATAAGTATGGATGGCTTGACAAGTCCACTTATTCATGCATATATTTTTAAACTTCTATTACTAATATCTTTTGAACTATTTTATGAGCTTTCCCAACATTACAAGCAAGGAAGTGCCAAATCTAATATTCAAACTCTGTTCTTCTGATTCCAAATTCCATACCCTCCATTGCATGTTGAATAACACTTGAGCCACCCCAGAACTTGCCAGCCTTCCATACTGTAGCCATGTGAAGTAATCTCAACTCATTTCCTAACTTTAGGTTAAACTTTAGGTTAAATTGCTCATAAACTCTCTCAGTCAGGTGAGAACCTACCCATTAAAAAGATCTCACAACATAATTTCACAACTTCCCTAGGTTCTATGTTTTTATAAAATGCTTCAAACCTCTATGACAAAACTTATAATTAGATTAAACTAAATCCCTTATGCTTCTGCTTAAGGGAATATGTAGTAAGCCAGATAGAGAGGCAAATAAAACAAATGGGACAGAAAAGGCTCGGATGTTTAAGTGTTATTTTAGCCTGAAGAAATTGAGAGAGAGCACCAAGCAAAAAATCTGTAAAAAAAAGAGTGCTCCTTGTAGATGGAATAGCAAGTGCTGAAGTTCTGAGAATGTTTGAAGGACAGTGAGAAGAGTGGTGTGTGGGGTGTCTAGATCAGCTCAGGAGAGTCCAGAGGAAGCAGCAGGTTTTGTGGGGTCCTGGGGCCATTGGGAGGATTTTGTCCTTCACCCTGAGTTGTGAAGGCTTGGAGGGGTTTGGAGTGAGGAGTGGTGTGACCCATGTAGGCTTTAAAAGCTGAGAGCCAGGGGAAGAAAGCCAGGCTGCTGCCTGCAAGGGCTGACTTTCCCCACATATTTAATACTTGGTATAGATCTTATTGTCTAACTGTTGTAGAAAAACAATTAAAATCAAATAGTTGATGGACTACCAAAAGCTGGCCTTCTTGATTTTTTTTAGGAAAGCTATGGGATAGGCTTTTCTGTATCTTACACTTCTCCTGGATCTGTAAAACAGCACTCGCACCACTCTCTCTCTCTAAGTTAATGATTCTCTGACTTCTTAGATATTTTACCCCTTAATACTGCTTTCTTGGTCTATTGGGACCATTATTAGCAAAGTTACACATATACCTATGTATGCATTATATATATATATACACACTTAAAAAGTAAATATATATTTAGTTTTTAAGTTAGTATTTATTTTGTACCATAATACATGACAATCTCATGGCTCTAGACAGTGAGGCAATAAGAGAAATTCTCGAGTACTGCAAACACTCAATTGTAAGCACTTTGAGAATAGGAACCATATTTACCTCATCTTTCTATTCCTCTGTCTACAGAAAAGCTCTTTGTGCAAGAACGCCTTTCTAAATAGCCATGACAATCCTTTCACTAATGTGCCAATAAAGTCTGACAATAATATTTACTCAATTTTGTATTGGGTGCTTTCCCAGCATAGTGAGAATCTCCTTTTTCCAAAAAGTACCTCCAATCCATATAGACATCCTATCTCACATCACACTGCCCTGTTATCTTTGGGCAGAACATAGGTTTGTCCTCTCTTTATAAGTAATTGGATCCAGAGAGAGTACTGAAGGGTTAACAATAGTCTCTCCCTAATATTTAGAATTAAGACCAAGGCTGGAGGTATGACACAGAAGATCATGATCTACTTGCCCTCTAGACGAGAGAAACAAAGAAAGTTAATTTGCTTAGAGGGAAAATATTACAGCAGACATCACATAGGAGATGTGCAGGAGTAGTGAGGAGGCTGGACACTTTATCATTTTCTGTTTCTAGAAGCTTCAGAGGCATTGACTTATTCCAAGAGAAATTTTTGTCCTTATATTGAAATATCACTTTATACCTAAGCTAGCTCTGGTTGGTTTCTGTTGCCTGTCCTAAATAACATAATTTTCTATTTCTCTGATAGCCCATTTAAATGTTATTAGGTCTAGCAATACTAGTGTAATGACAGATACAGTGCACAGGATTAAGTCAAACTTTACTAAAAGCCAAATGTACTTAATTTATTATTCCTTTTATTTAAGAGGCAATTTCAAATGTAAAACTGGGCAATTAATTATAATAATAGTACTGATGATTTATAAAGATGTCCTGGTTTTTGGTTGACCCTTTGTCCTTGTGTTCATATAATAAATATAATATTAAAATAAATATTCTGATCATATGAAACACATTTCAAATACTATGCATTACTTTGCAATACTTACTTGTATTTAAATATTAATAAAATGTGTTTGAATGTAGGTAAAGAAAACAAAACATGAAAACACCAATATATGAATTTATAAGGAAGTGTTATAAGTGGATTAAAGTAAAAAATGAAGTAACAATACAGAAGGTTTTTTTTTACTAGTTTATGAAATCTCCACTTTCTTGAGCTTTAAATCAAGACCTAAAAATATTTGGAACTGTAGTTAAGTTACAAACAAACAAATGGCCTACTCCTAGAGATCAGGAGCCTGATTGGATTTATTGTCTCCACAGAGAGTCACTCTGCGCACATTTGTTCTGTGGTTACAGGGTAACAAGCAGTTTCTGTGTAGGTTTTTGTCTAGACTTATAAAAACTTTCAATAAAGCTATGGAGACATTCAATTGCTTCCTGTCTCATGGAAAAAGTTGTAGAACTCAAGTCAGGCTGCCTGTTATAAAGCAACTTCTAAGTTTGTGGCCTTTCTTTTAATGCTTCATCTGAATCAAAGGAAGGAAATCAAGAACGATGATTACTAATGATACAGTGAAAGAACTGTCCAGAAAATTTGTGTTGAACAAGATTTTTATCAAGTCTGAAAGTGAGAAAAGTAATTGTTTTTGATAAGTAGCATTATTATGGAGCATGGGCAGATTATTCATTCATTTTGTGGGAGTGTCTTCATAACTAAAAGAGGTAAAATTTTCATGGTAATCATGCTGAAAACATTTCGATGGGTTTGTTAGTCAACTCAAGAAATCTGTCCTTTACAATGTTATTAGTATAGCTCTTTCTGTGATATATTTTAAATTAATAAATTCTTGGAGTTAAGATAATATTTATACTATTGAAATCTTTAAATTAGATTATAGACACAAGACAATCATTTCTGTATTGTAGAGGAGTTCTCACTTTACTCATTGCACTTGATTTTATTTTGCTGGAACAGTTACAATAGTTATAAAATGCTCAACTATATTTTTCATGTTTTTTAATTTATTTTTGATAGAGAGAGACAGAGAGACAGAGAATCCAAACCAGGCTCTATGCTGTCAGCATAGAGCCTGATGCTGGGCTTGAACTCATGTTTTGTGATATCATGACATGAGCTGAAACCAAGAGTCAGATGCTTAACAGATTGTAAAATGCTCAACTCTTAATAGTTACAGGGATGGGTTAATATGCTAATTTTGAAATGCCCAAATGGATGGAGATTGGAGTTTAGGACAGTTGGCTTTGCTTCCTTTTTAATCTCTAATCAAAACAATGTTGGGAGGGAGGACATAACAGAGGCTATGGAAGAACTCCTAAACAACTCTATGTGTAAGGGATGAAAACATAAAGATCTGTTTCAAAAGGAGAAAAAAAGTCTCCAATCAGAAGGCTGTGAATGGGGCTCCTGGGTGGTTCAGTCGGCTAAGTGACTGACTTTGGCTCAGGTCATGATCTCACGGTTCGTGGGTTCAAGCCCTGTGTCGGGCTCCGTGCTCACAGCCAGCTCAGAGCCTGGAGCCTGTTTCAGATTCTCTATCTCCCTCTCTCTATGACCCTCCTCTGCTCATAGAGTCTCTCTCTCAGAAATAAATAAAACAGAAAAAAAAGAAAAAAAGAAAAGAAGGCTGTGAATGTTCATGAGGAATTATCAGGTTAATAGCAAGAATAGGTACAGAATCAGAAAATAAAAATTTTTAATTAGGAAAGCAAAAATAGCACAGCATGCAATATAAAATTAATAAAGCTGAATTCATCATCCAAATGCTGGATCAAGGTAAGAATTTTTAGATGGATAGATATGGAAGTGAGAATTGAATATCTTCATCAAGAGTCAGTTTCCCAAGAGTGTCTGGGGACAAATGAGCAGGGTAAATTGTAGGAATCTCAACACTAGGCCAGCTCAGATAGATCACTGTTGCAATCAGGCAGAACTGTGTCGGCCAATTGTGTATGTGACTGAGATATGATTATAGTTGAGTCCTTTCTTCTCTTTCTGGCCTGGTGAGTACAAACAAATTGGCAAGATAATCCCTGTTGATCATAAAAATGGCTTCTTTTCTCCTTTGTATTCTAAAAGCTATGAAAAGAAATGTATATACTTAATATAGATGTTAAAATGAAACAACTAAATTCACTAAGTGATTGTTGAAAACATTTCTCAAGTGCCTAATATGTGTAAGGCATTGTGTCAGGTATGACATAAGATTTAAGGATACCCACTATGTTCAATGATGTAGATGCTGTTGGATAGAACAAACATTTATACGAATAACATTTTTACCTGATTGGTGTAGAAACAGAGAGAAGGCAATCAATAGAAAAACTCAGGAAGCTAGCCTCAGAGTTCCAAGAAAGAACCCTATTATCCCACGGAGATCTCCATGCCAGTTCTATTAACGAAGCTTCTGAGTTTGTCACCAGTTTGTCACTCTCAAATTATAGCTACAAAATCAATTGTTTCCTTATTAGCAGATTCAATCTATTTGTAACACTTTATTAAAGATCCTGAAAGTGGTAGATAATAAATAATTTTTGACCAAATGGCCCACTATCTTTATATCATATAGACATAACAAAACCACTACTAGGAATAATCTTAGAAATTCTGGCATTTTGCAACAACATCAAATTACAAAATCCAAAAAGGAGGTTTTTTTTTCTCTTTTCATATTTTTGATATATTTATTTCTGTGACTCATAACATAATAGTGATAAAAAACTTTTCATATGATACCGACTATTGAAAAATTAACTCAAAGTATAATATTAAAATTATTACTAAAATCAAAAGTATTGACTTAATCATCAGAGCTCATATGCTATCACATAGAAATCCGTTTTTAAATGATCATGACCTGTAGGAAGTTTCATACCTGTAACATGTACTAATTTGAAAAACTGGTTTTCTATACAGTAATTTTAAAATATGAGAAGCAGACAGAAGATTATATATTAACCTTATATATTTTTAAAGTCTTTTTTAATTGAGAAAAACATGAAGTTAGGTATGAAAATTTCTTATGCTTTTAACACTGATATCACTAAAAATTAAAAACTAACTTTTTAAATTGTTTTCTCTAAAAGCAGAAAATTGAAACTGCCAACATTAGTTTGGTATAACTGATGATGATAGTGGGCTTTACTTATTTTTGTTAACGTTTATTTGTTTGTGAGAGACAGAGAGAAACAGAGCATGAGTAAAGAGGGGCAGAGATAGAGGGAGAAACAGATTCCAAAGCAGGCTCCAGACTCCGAGGTGTCTCACAGAGCCCAATGTGGGGCTTGAACCCATGAACCGTGAGATCATGACCTGAGCCAAAGTTGGACACTTAACTGACTGAGCCACCCAGGTGCCCCAATTGTGTGCTTTACATAAATTGCAGAGTACAGCTGAATGTAATGCTGACTGCTCCAGTGCAGGCATTTTGAATCTGACACACCTAAATAGCATGTGATTAGTAATGAATAAACGGTCATACTCCTTCAAATTTCTTTTGAATCTGTGAAACATATTACAATGTTCAATGTCATTTCAATATTAGGAAAAACATGTAATTTGTATTAGAGTTTTGTCTATTATTTTATGGTAGCACCACTTGTCATCAGCTCCACAATAAACTAAAAAGCCAAGGTATTCAGTAAACTCTCCCAGCAGTGAGATTAAGGGGATCCACGATGTCAAAAAAAGACTCCAAAGGAGCAGCTGGTGAGGTGGACGAGGATCCTGAGGGGATGATGGTCCGGAAGTAAAGGCTGTTTAAAGAAGGAGGGAGTAAACAGTGGTGCCAAAATCTAATGAGATGTCACCTAAGAGGACGATGAGGGTTAACCACTGAGTTTGTAATATGGAGATAATTTAACAAACTCAGAGAAACCTAGTCAGATCTTTTGACCAAACAACATCTATCATGAGTGGCATATGGAGTTTGCTCATACATTTTTTCTTTATTTCTTTTAACGTTTATTCATTTTTGAGGGACAGAGACAGAATGCGAGTGGGGGAGGGGCAGAGAGAGAGGGAGACACAGAATCTGAAGCAGGTTCCAGGCTCCGAACTGTCAGCACAGAGCCTGACAAAGGGCTTGAACTCACGAAATGTGAGATCATGACTTGAACTGAAGTTGGACGCTTAACCGACTGAGCCACTCAGGCACCCCCTCACCTCTTTTTAACTGCTATACTTCGTTCGTTTGAGGCTGCACTGCTTCCCCTCTTACCAGCCTGAAGCTGTTAGTCATTCAGTCCACTGACCTCCACTGTAGGTGATATATGAGGGTAGAGGTGTGTCCTGTGTCTGAAGCATGCACAAGACAAAAAGACTTTTTCTTCCAAGATAGGTTTTTTCTTAGCATATTTGCTTTTCTCACATACCCTATAATGAAAGCGTCTCCATATTTTATTTTTTGAGCTGAATTACCTTTTTATATTCCTTTTCATATCTCTTTTTATATTGCTGCTCTAGTTTGCTCAAGCTCCTGGATGTGTGGTGGTGGTAACTTGATACATTCCAGGAAGATCTGGGAAGTGAAAAACTTCCACCAGTCATACACAGGCAACATACAAAACCCGCAAAGCTTAGAATGAAAAAACAAATTTACACACATTATCCCATTTTATCCTCACCATAGTCCTTTAGTATAAATACATGCATTTTTTTATGTGGAAAATGAGATGAGAATTAAATAAATATAAACTCTGTTCCAGATCTTTGAAACGGAAACAAGTTTAAAGAGTATGTAGACAAAAGCCCACATATTTAGATATGCACATTTATTTAATATAGATTATGATAGTTCAAGTTGTGGTGGAGTCTTTAAAAAATTTTACTGGTTTATTATAAAGGATACAAATGAAAAGCCAGATGAAAAAGTAGACAGAGCAAGGTACACAAGGTCTTGAGTTCAAGAGCTTCTGTTCCTTTGGAGGGCTGTGCTGCCTCCAGGTAGGTGGGTTTGTTTGCTTGTGTGCAGTTTAGTTAAGCTGAGGGGAACTTTAAAGTCAGCAGCTTTAATAAAACCCCTCCAATGCCCAGGTGCCAATAAACTGCAGGGAAAGAGACCTGAGTTGCACTGACAAACATGCTTTACCAGTTACCTGTATTAGACAACTCTGGCTCTCTCCTGATGATCTCCTTTCTTCTTGCCCTACAGAGTTTAGAGTTTCTTTCTTTCTTTTTTAATGTTTTTATTTATTTCTAGGAGAGAGAGAGAGACAGCGTGAGCAGGGGAGGGTCAGAGAGAGAGGGAGTCACAGACTGAAACAGGCTCCAGGCTCCAAGCTGGCAGCCAGCACAGAGCCCCACGCAGGGCTTGAACCCACGAACTGCGAGATCATGACCTAAGCGAAAGTCGGACGCTTAACCGACTAAGCCACCCAGGCACCCCTAGAGTTTAGAGTTTCAAGTCTCCACCACTTGTTGTCGTGAGTACATTGATAACATCTAAATGAGTATCACCAGCACAGATCTTCCCATATTTTTCAGATAATTATTTCATATTTTCACGGTATCTCATATTCAGCATATTCAAGATCACATTCATCTCTCATCCACCTATTCTTGCTTCTCTCGTCTGGCATTCAGTGAATGTCAAGACTTGTCAGAGCTGGAAGATCAGGGATCATGCTGACACCTCTAATTCTTTCTCTCTTTCTTTTCTCCTTTCTTTCTTTCTTTCTTTCTTTCTTTCTTTCTTTCTTTCTTTCTTTCTTTCTTTCTTTCCTTTCTTTCTTTCTCTCTCTCTCTCTCTCTCTTTCTTTCTTTCTTTCCCTCCAATTCTTTCATCCATAAATCTGATCAATCCAATGATACTCATGAAGGACACTTTTACACAAGTCCTCATACGCATGCTGCTTTGGATGATGGCAAAATGTATGAAGTAAATGGCTCCAAGAAGAGTCTAATTAAATATGGAATTAAGTACTTTAAAAAAAAATTAATGTTTATTTATTTTTGAGAGACAGAGTGTGAGTGAGGGAGGAGCAGAGAGAGAAACACACACACACACAATCCAAAACAGGCTCCAGGCTCTGAGCTGTCAGCACAGAACCTGACGTGGGGCTCAAACTCACAAACCACAAGATCATAAGCTGAGCTGAATTCGGATACTTAACCGACTGAGCCACCCAGGTGCCCTTGGAAGTAACTAATTTTTAAATTAATCTAACAGGTAATGATTAGGTGCCTACCTTATGGTAGGAATTGGGCTATGATCTTAACTACTAATTTAATGGGACATACATGTAAAATTATACTACCACAATTTCCAATTCATTCAAGGAATTCAATAAATATGAAATTTTAATTTTAAAATTTAAATTGTCATTATTATAACATAAGTATTAACAGTTAATACTTAGTTGTGATGTTAAATAGATTTTTTTTTTTAAATCAGACACTCGTAGTAGCCCTTAATATTCACTTAACAGAAGATGCTTTTGTTTCTTCAGAGTGGCAAGCCTGAGTCATCTGTGAGTATCTGTTGATTCTGGTCAGCAAAGAGAAAGACAGAAATTCCATTATATAGCTTCCTTCACAAAATGAAGCTGACTAGAGCTAGGCAGAGTTGGGAATACTGAAAGCACAGTTCATATATATTAAATAATACAAAGTACAATAATGTTTGATCAGATGCACAACATAGATGTATATAAGAATGTGATCAAAAAAGAATGTCCATCCATTAAAAACTGGTCTAAACATCATTCCATTCGGAAGCTTTTCCTGACCGCATCTGGATTTAATCTCTTTCCTCCTAGTTATTTATCCTAACTGGTCTGACAATGATTACTTTTTATCATGCTCCATCTCCCACACTGGACTGTATCATTTTTTAAAGTATTCT
Organism: Crocuta crocuta; assembly: GCF_008692635.1. Taxonomy (NCBI): domain Eukaryota; kingdom Metazoa; phylum Chordata; class Mammalia; order Carnivora; family Hyaenidae; genus Crocuta; species Crocuta crocuta. The sequence continues at coordinate 1,504,738 of NW_027551564.1, read as the reverse complement.
CCATAGCACCCAGAACTGTGCCTCATGTCATGAAAGCATCTGAATATCCTTTGTAACTGCAAAAAAAAAAAAAACAAAAAACAAAAAAATGCATAGACATTTATTTGGTACATGCTATTACTGTAAATAAGATGATAAAAATTCTTGCTAAATGTTTTTTTTTTATTTAGAAGCACAAAGTGAAGGTATTTTATAAAGATTTCTCAGCTTTTTTCTTTACAGTGAGCTATTAATAGTATGTTTTGTCAATAAAATTCTATTTTCTCATTATAGTCTTAATAATTTAACCAATACATAAGTGGTATCAACATAATATACTTTCTCTTAGATATACACTGATTAATGACAAGTACAAGTCACACTAAGCCTGGATATAGTTATGAAAAAGCATGCTTATTATGAATGTCCAGATATCCCATGTGGGCAATGTATACCAGAATTGTATCTCAAGAGGTCTCCTAGGTGACATTTGTCAGCTTAATGAAGTTATAAAGGTCCAGGGTATAGTTGTCAGCTAGGAAGGCTCTGACACAGGTGAAAGATATATTTTCACCATATCATACCATGAACTGAGGACTCAAGAGTGAGGTATAATACAGAATTCCAGTAAATTAATTTGCAATGATATGCTACAGCCATGCATCCTCTTTGGATGCACCTTCTCAGCCTCAGTTTCTCTGATTTTCCCTTAAATACAAAACATGTTCATTATTACGTCTCTAGCATCTCAATATTCCATTTGCTAATATTAAACATACAAAAGTCAGAGCATATATACAAAGAGCGGTCAAGTTCATATTTCCTTCTTATTATATAGATTTTTATTTTTTGCTTCTCATGAAATCTTACATGAGAGTAAAGGATTTTGAGATAAAGTATAGGGAAAATTAAACTCCTAGAAGCAGAGTAGGAAAGTGGTGTCCAGGACCTGAGGGTGAAATGGGAGAAATAAAAAATTGTTGGTAAAGTGGTAAAAACCTTTAGATTTTAAGATGAATCAGGTCTAAGGATCTAATGTATAACATGGTAATTATGCTTGATAACACTGTATTGTATATTTTAAATTTGTTAAGAAAGTAGAGTTTAAATGTTCTCATTCTTTTCCTCCCTAAAGATAAATATGTGAGGTGATAGACGTGTTAATCAAATTGTTTGTATGTGCTTTCACAACATAATGTATATCAAATCATCATGTTATACATTTAAAATATCATAAAATTTTGTCAGTTACACCTCAATGAGACTGAAAAAGAAATCCAAACAGAATTTAGATTAAAAAATGTGAATGGATAAGAATAAATGGAAATTATCTTTTATCTTACAAATAATTCTTTTTTCTCTCTATTAATAAAGAAGATTTTGTTTATTTAATTTTAATTTAATTAATGTTTAATTTAGAAATGAGTTATACTACTTTCCTTATGAAGGTACATTGTAATACTAAAAGAAAATAACTATCTGGACTAATATTTAGCATTCTGTGTACTTTCTTTCTTTCTTAAAAGTAGGAGGAGGGGGACACCTGGGTGGTTTAGTTGGTTAAGCCTCCGACTTCCGCTCACGTCAGCGTCTCAAGGTTTGTGAGGTTGAGCCCTCCATTGGGCTCTCTGCTGTCAATGCAGAGCCCACTTTGGGTCCTCTGTCTCCCTCAGTCTCTGCCCCTCTCCAGCTTGCACTCTCTTTTTCTCTCAAAAATACATAAACATTAAAAAAAAAAAGTAGGAAAGAAAGTTTTGAAAGTTTAGAGTTGGTGCTTCTAACAATGCTGTATTAATATGGTAATATTTTATCATACATAACTGGGTGTCCATTTATGCCCAATTCTCATTTGAAATAAAATTTTATTTTTGTTTATAAGTGAAATAAGTGAGAAAATAAAAATTGGAAGACTATCACACTGAATTTTCCAGATCCTATGTGTTGTTAAATGTTTATTTAGTAGTTGCTTCCTATTTTTAAATTTTTCTTTCTATTTTTATGGAATATAATTTGGGCTTCAGAGCTCAGCGAACTAGACTTATATCTATATCTCTGCTCTGAAAAGGCTGCTGTCCTTGTAAAGATACTTAATTCTTCTGTGTATCTATTTTTCCACATGTAAAGTAGGAAAATAACAGCATTCATCTCATTGGGTTATTGTGATATAAAGGACTGAGATAAAACATATAAGCTACTTAGTATAATACCTGTTATAATAAATATTAAATGATAATAAGTGTTATCATTTTTACATATTTTGTATTTCATTTGTCCTCAAAAAACCAAGTGAAATGGGTACCCCCATTTTACAGGTGATAAAAACGAGAATCAGAGAAATTAAGTACACTTCTGAATTCTGTCTAAGCCTAGTTCTGATTGCAGAACTAGTGTACCACATTGCCTGAAACAGACTTTGATTCAACTCTCTTCCTGAATATATTTTATATCAGCTTCAATCATGCATTTACCTTAAAGGATATAGAATTCTATTTCTTGTACCAAATAAGTTATTTTAAGAAAAATGCCTTCACTTCCTCTTTCTAATACTTCTTACCAATGATTATAGATATTAAACCAGGTTATGTCTCAAGCTACATAAAAATATGGTCATGGATCAAATCCTCTAGTTTCTCTCTTATTTGTAAGCTAAAAATAATAGAGGCAGAATACCTATCCTATTGAAGTATTCTTTATACAGCGGATAGTTTAACAGAGTTTATTTTCCTCACTCAATATGGCAAACTAATGTGCCTTCTAATAAAAACATTCTTACAATCATTCCATTCTTCATTCATTATGTATTAGTTTGAATCATATGGAAGCAGCTATTTGCAATCTCATACTCAATGATCTAATATTTGAGAGTGTAAGACTTCAGTCATCTAAGTTTTGACGTAAGCTAATTCTCAGTCCATCCTGTGTCAGGATGTAGTTAAGTAAAGACACACAAACAATTATACATTCTCCTACTGTGGTACCCTATATTTGTCACACCCATTGGTTCCTCTCCCAGCAGGTGCTGATCTTCTCTATGGAGTTTTCTGTCTGTTAGGTAAAACCATTAGACAATGTCAGTAAAATTTAATAAAATGCTTACTTTGTTTTGGCAAGCTAAAAGTCTGTATGAACCTGTTGGAGGCCATTGTTATTTATTTGTCTCAGTTTTCAAAGCTAACCCTTAGAGTCTATCTAAAATAATATTTAAAAAATTTTTGTCAGCTTTTATTTATCTAGCAAATACTCTAGCTAAGTAATGAAGTGGCTGTGGTCAAGTGGTATGAAAGTATTAATAAGAATAGTTACCGTTCATTAAGAACTAAACAGTAAGCAATTTGTATTGACTCATGAAATTTCCACAACAACCCTATCCATTTTATAGGTGAAGAAACTAAGTTTAAGGAATTTAACCTAAGATCACACAGCCAGCAAATGACTGAGCACAGAACTGCACCAGCTTTAACTGACACTTTTTTTTTTAATTTTTGAGACAGAGAGAGACAGAGCATGAGTGGGGGAGGGGCAGAGGGATAGGGAGACACAGAACCTGAAACAGGCTCCAGACTCTGAGCTGCCATCACACAACCTGATGCGGGACTCGAACCCACGAACTGTGAGATCATGACCTGAGCTGAAGTCGGATGTTTTGCCAACTGAACCACCCAGGCACCCCTTGTTTCTTTTAATTTTTTCCTCGATTCCTTCCTTCCTTCTTTCCTTCCTTCCTTCCTTCCTCCCTCCCTCCCTCCCCTCCTTCCTTTTCTTTCACCTGACTCTTAAGTTTCCTTTCCTGATTACTAAACCAGTGATTCTCAAGATTGGACAACTTGAGTCCATACACAAGAAGTAAAATCATGATTTCTGGATAATGGACATAAATCTCTCTAATTTTGCAATGTTGTCTGTAACACTGGCTTCTATGTATATGTCACTGAAAATCATTGCGAGTGTCTAAGAAGTCAAGACTGCATCAAGGACGTAGACCAAATTTTGACCGACCTTAGTCTAGTTTCCTCCAGTTTAAATTTAGTGGCACATGTAGAAAAGAAGAAAAACAAAGAAAATGTGTGAAGGGTAGGAAGGGAGGTGACAAGTAAATGGAAGGAAATTCAAGACTGGATATAACCTCCTCCATTGTCATCCTCTGTCCATCTATTTTCAGTAAAGTACGGTTATATGGTTACACACTTATTTGGATTATTGTATTTCTAGAATATATTTAGATGCAGGATTTATACCACATAAATTTTCCCTGGTGAAAGTTGATGCATCACCTACTTTCTTAGAGTAAAAAAAAAAACTGTTGTTGCAGGTTCGTAAGGGCATGTTGACTACTTGGAAATGAATGAGCTTTCCTAGGCGACAAATCCATTCCAGGCTTCAGCAGATATGAGTAAAAGTATTGTCACATTAATAGAAATTTAGAGAAATAAAACATGTTAAGTGAACGTGATGGAGGCAGAGCCTGGAATGGTGGTTGCTAGGAGCTGGGGATAGGGAGACCTGGGGGGTATTAGTCAAAGGGTACACAGTTTCAGTTATGCAAGATAAATGTCCTAAATATCTACTACCCAGTATAGTGCCTATAGGAAACAATAATATATTGCATACTCAAAAATTTGATAAGTGGGCAAATTTTATATTAAGTGGTCCTATCACATACAAAAAAGATAATAATAAATGGCAGCAGGAAATTTTCAGAAGTGAGTACATGTTTATGGCATGGATTATGGTGTAGTTTCATAAGTATATGCTTCTCTTCAAACCCATCAAGTTGTATACATTAAATATGTACAGCTTTTTGTATGCCAGTTATGCCTCAATAAAGTGGGAAAAATTCTTTTAATATAGGAATAATCCCACACACAAATCTTCAAGTCTTGTTTAGAATAAGCAGAGATTCAGCAGGTATTCCTGACACTCTGCACAGTACAGCAATGCTTGCATATAGAGCTCAAATGTGAGAGCCATTACTTTGAGGTCCCAGGTGATGTCATGTTTCTTCAGATAGGAAGTGCATCATGTGCATGCAGAGACCCTCTCCCTCTGTAGCCCCACAGTCCCTTGGCAGTGTCCTGGGCCTTCTCACCCCTGTTCTGTTGTCCTCTGTCAGTCGCCTTCTAGCCTCAGGCTCTTGATAGCTTCATTTAACACTCTTGGACACTCACAAGAGGAGATTTGAACATGGTGAAGAGGGTTATGGGTAAGGGACAGGTTTAAGAAGGTAAAATTTGAGAGTCAGATTTGGCAACGTGAAGGACGTGTTTTAGATTTTATTAATTTTATTTATTTACATTTGTTTTTATCTCAGCACTCATCTTTCCACAATGAACTCCAGATGACACATCCTGCCAGAGTTGGTGGCCTTTGTAAACAGAGCCAAGTCAGTAGAATCTGAAGTCATATTATTTATTAATGACTTAATGTTCAAAAAAAGGCAGTGCAATTCACTCAAGAGGAGTTTTGGTGAGGGATGCTTTAAATGAGATGCTAAATCAGATGGTGTTGACAGGAAACATTTATTCATTCACAGTGACCCATCTTGATTTTTATCTTTTATTTTTTTCTGTTTTCCTTGAACTGAGAGTTAGAAAAAAAAAAAACAAAGTTATGTACATGTTTCAAACTGTTCATATTTGAGTTGGGAATTGTGTTGTGACATTTAACAACAAATTAACAAAATGATTTAATAATCTGTTAAACTAACAAATTGATTTAATTGGCCATGCTATTTCATATGTAAAGATTATGTAATATACTATCTTTTATGTATGTGCAAGTGGGGGGTAATCAATTTTTTTTAAGATTAAAACACTGTTTAGAATTTTGCCAAAGTAGTTAGTCTGTGTCTAAAGTAAATTGAGAGACTTAAAGCCAAGTAATTGGTGAGCAGATTCACTTGACTTGTATAACCAAATATTGAAGCACATTATCTATGTGATTACAGTGCATGACTTGAAATTAAACCATCACTTTCAATGTTTCATCCATGATGTTGAAATGAAGTAGGTAGGGTAAATTAGACCATCTGAATATCATTCTACTGTATGTATTATAAACATGTAGATAAATCTATACTGAAACCTATTATATTTTATAGCAAAATATATCAAATTTTTCTATCAAAAGTAAAATATAAGTATTCTGTTAGCATTTGGTTCATATTTACATTTTATTTTCTTACTTCCAGTCTTCACTTCCCCATTCATAAAACCATTGAGGAATAGAGAAAGGGCAAAGTTTTTGTTCACCTACTGTAGCCCAGATACTCAAAATGTATTGCACGTATTACTTGAAAAAATTCTCACAGGGACCCTGACAGAAAAGGTTTACGATTTGGAAATAGAAATCAGCTCTATATGATTCCAATGGTCATCTTTTCTACTGGTCCAATCTTATTTTCAGCGTCTCTTGTCAACACTTGGTCCCTTGATTAAAAAAGTCTGATGACTCTCAAATCTTCATTGCAATAAAATTCCTTAGCATGGCATTTATTTTTTTTTAAGTTTTTATTCAAATTCCAGTTAACAGTGTGATGCCAGTCTCTGGTATACAATTCGGTGATTCAGCAATGTGAATGGACCTAGAGAATATGCTAAGCAAATAAATCACTCAGAGCTAGCATGGCATGTAAAATCCCCCCTAACTCCCTTCATTAAGGGAGTCTACTTAAGTCTCACTACTTTTTTTTTACTTGTCTTTATTATCAATTCAATATAGCACTGGCATGTCCTTAACAGGCATAGTGTTGCTGTTTGTTTGGTTTTTTTTTCCCCCTGTTTAATGGTTCACCCTATTCACTTCTGCTTGGATTATTTGGTCTTACTTGTATTTGTTGAAATCTTTTATGTCATCCAAGTCTTAGGATTTTTAGGATAAATGCCACCTCTTCCATGAAGCCTCTCCTCATCTTTCTTAGACAAGCCTTCAAACCACTGCTTATGTTGGGAACTTGGGCAATCTCATCCTATGTTATAGTTATTTGTGCATTTATCTTATCTCCTTTATCAGAGTCTCAGAAGGAAGAAACTCGTCTCTTTATTTTTCATCTGTGGAAAGGCAAGGTCTTGCTATGTAGTAGAGATTCAATAATTATCTCTGAAGGAGTGGGTTAGAGTGACAGGAAACTAAAGAGTAATTTTGATTTTATGCTTTATTAGTGAGGTCCTTTTGTTGTTGATTCTCATAGAACTTTTCAGAATTGTTGAAATGAAATTTGCTCACCACAGGATCTCCAAATGTTATCCCCAGGATAGGTTCTGGAATAGTAATATATAAAACCCTCTTGTAAACTCATGGAAATCATTCCAAAATGTCAAAGATCCTGGATTTAAAAACAATGATGATGACATTAATATGGAAAACACATGCAGTAATTAAGGATGTATATGTACGTGTGCATGCAATATGTTAAATTTTTTTTATTGGATTGATATACCTGCTTACAAAAGAATAGAACCCACTTGTGACACAGAATGTTAAGATAATTTGTCAGTAACACATGGATTGCTACAAGTTATAACACTAAAAAAATATTATAAATTAAGGCACCCAGGGGTCATTCAACTCAGCTGGCAATACACCTGAATAAAAAAAGGAGAGCTGGACTTAATCTCCATGCCTGTCATTTATTTCTTTCACACAAAAAGTATGGGACACAGGTGGCCAGAAGTCAAAGATCATACTCTGCCTGAATTCTTCTTAAGGCATGGTACATATGTATGGGACCTGCTGGGTGGAATCAAAAAGTCACTAGGATAGGGTACAATTTTAGTGACCCAGGTCAAAGGCCATACTGCTTTTGGTGTTTTACAAATGTTTGACAGATTAAATACCCACCTCCTAGGGATAACAAATAGGCCATGGAACTAAATGTATTCATAAGCATTAAAGCTTCATTCAGAATTCCTCTTATGAAGGATGTAGGTCACATAAGATAAGTAATATGGTTACAATAATTTTTTCCTGTTGTCAAAAAATTATACTCTGGACAATATCCCCGAGTGTAATTGCAGGTCACCCAGTATAAAGGGTAGGAAAAAAAACAAAAACAACAACAACAAAAACAAAAACAAAAAAAAAAAAAGCAGTAGTTACACCCAGACCTGACCTTCCCTGAAATGTGGCATTACCTTTTACATATATTTTCATATTTGCCACATTATTTTCTTTTTTAAAAATTTTAAATGCTTATTTATTTTTGAGAGAAAGAGAGAGCGAGAATGCTAGTGGGGGAGGGGCAGAGAGAGAGGGACACAGAATCCAAAGCAGGCTCCAGTCTCTGAGCTATCAGTGCAGAGTCCAACATGGGGCTTGAACTCACAAATGCAAGTTCATGACTTGAGCCAAAATTGGACACTCAGTCGGCTGAGCCACCCAGGTACCACAGCCACAGTGTTTTCTTATATGCAGTGCCATTTTTCACTAATCTGTCTAAATTATTTTGCTGCTATTCCTCACTTTTTATAGTTCAGTATTTCTATAAAATTGATCTGTTATAAAGATATATTTTGACACAATCTGTGTGTGTTACTGGAGCAATACTGTATGGCAATATATGGAAAAGTGCTTTATACATATTGCAAAATGCTCTGAAATTAAGGCAATGTATGTATGTATGTATGTATGTATGTATGTATTATTTCTCTTTATGATTTATTTTAAACATATTGGCATCAAATTGGCATAGATTGGAATATTTTATGTTTCTGTACATATCATGGTTACTGTTAGAAACTGTCACCATCATATAAGAATAAACAATGTTATCACCATATGGAGAATAGCAAATAATTGATTTTTCCAATTGATATCAAAGTTGTAAGGGGTCCATTATTCACCACACAATTTTTATCTTATTTGACATTCTTTTTTTTTTTTAAGTTTATTTATTTTTGAGAGAGAGAGAAGTGATCAGGGGAGGGGCATAGAGAGAGGGAGAGAGAATCCCAGGAAGGATTTGTGTTGTCAGCATGGAGCCTGACACAGGACTCAAACTCACAAGCCGTCAGATCATGACCTGAGCCAAAACCAAAAGTCAGATGCTTAACCGACTGGGCCACCCAGGAGCTCCTTATTTTACATTCTTTTTGCCATTATTACATCTCTTCTTCAAATTTAAGCAAATATGGAAAATAAAAGTTGGGCATTGATCAACATGAAAAGTTTATTTTTTTATATAGGAAATATAATTCATTTTTTGACAGCATACTATTAACTGTATGATTTATGTTTTTTCATGTTTCAATTATACAGTTTGGATATATAACGTTCATGTCCTGTTTTTGGTGTTTCAAATTTTTATTTGAATTCTAGTTAGTTAACTTATAATATTAGTTTCAAGGCAGCATTTTTATTAACACAGTATCTATTCTTATTTGAACTCTGGGAAAATATGCTTACAAATTAATTCTTCTTGTAATATACCTTCCCTTTTTTTAATGTTTTATTTATTTCTGAGACAGAGAGAGACAGCATGAGCAGAAGAGGGTCAGAGAGAGAGGGAGACACAGAATCTGAAACAGGCTCCAGGCTCTGAGCTGGCAGTCAGCACAGAACCTGACGTGGGGCTCGAACCCACGAACGGTGAGATTATGACCTGAGCTGAAGTCGGACGCTTAACCAACTGAGCCATCCAGGCACCCCTATACCTTCCCTTTTTTAGTGTTGTTTTACAATTTGAAAATAATAATTTAATTTCCTTTGTGGCTTTCTGTAAACTAATGGATTAAATTAGTGTTGAATGAGAGTCAGCAGTCTGGTTTCTGGGCCTCACCCCAGAACAGGCCTGGCTCGTGTCTAGGAACTGTCATTTCTAACAAATTCCCAAAGGATGTTGATGCTGTTGGTCTGGAGATCACACTTTGAGAACCACAGATCTAAGCAGTGTGCTTTCATAATTTTCACTTTATAAAAGGTGAAGGAATGCTCTTAATAATATGGATATGGTCAAATATGCCAATATTTTATATCTTGTAGGTTTAATAGTAACACTTTAGTTTCTATTTTTACCTGGATGTTTTATCAAATAATTTGTCTTTCTTCCTAATTTATGTATCACCAACAACATTATTTTCTTGAATAGTAACTCTTAGAAGATCTAAAAACCATTATAAGAGTTTTTATTAATTTTTCTGCTTCCTGCTATTTGTTATCGATATTATTATTGTTGTTCTTTGACATCATGGATAATGCTGATTATATTTGTAAAGGGAAGAATGTGACTGAAAACTCACACCATTCATTTTCTAAATTAAACATTGTCTGCTCATACTTTTACAGATTAATTACTGATTTCAAGATTTTACTGTGTATAATTTCCTTTTCATCAGAAGTGGTACAAGCAACATCTACCTCTAATGCTTTCATTTTATATTGGCTATTGTCTGCTTTTTTTTCCCCCAGAAGGCAATGTTTTGTCACATAGACTTTATGTATCTTTATAGTAATCCTAGGTTATTCTAATTTTAACATATAATATCGGAAAGCCTTGGAGAAAGTTTGCCCAACCAGTTACTTTTCATATGCATTTTAGCAGAGGTGAGATATCATGAGCCTACTGTTAATGTCAGAGTTTGTGTACCAGAACTTATGAATGTTGTTCTAGTCAAAGTGATTGGCAGAAGGAAGTGAGGGACCTAGAGATGTGGAAGGTGAATGAAACACTCATCATCATGTAAAATGCAACGGTGGGTCTTGCTTTTGGTTTGTTAGTGTGGAGTTTTATCCCTCATTCTCCCTCTGATTATGTCGTTTTCTTTGACACTATTTCTCTGTTGTTTTCTTTAGATAAAGAGACAAAGGAAAATAAGTAGTAGTCTTGGTGCCCATTGTTTCCAATTTATAGTAATTAATTCTAATTCTCATCATCCTCATTGTAGATGAAAAGTTCTTATTATTAGCTATTTTTTCTTTTTCCTTTAAATTCCAGCTAATTACCATACAGTGTAATATTAGTTTCAAGTGTACAATAGAGTGATTCAACACTTCATACAACACTCAGTGCTCTCACAAGTGCCCTCCTTAATCCCCATCGCCCATGTAACCCATGCCTCCACCTACCCTCTGGAAACCATCAGTTTGTTCTCTATAGTTAAGAATTTGTTTCTTGTTTTCTCTCTCTTTGTTTCTCTGTGATCATTTTTTTCTTAAATTCCACAATGAGTTTCAATAATTATTCATATATACATATTGATTTGCTAACTTTTTAGATTTCTATTTATGCACACACACAAACACCACACATAAGGTTTTTAGTCTTAAAAAAATCAGAAAGGATTAAGAGCAGGCAAGTGAAGGGATATTGTCAATGAAAAATCACATGCTAATAATGCATTGTCTTTAACTTTGTTATTTAACTACCTCTTGGAAACAGATGTGACATACATTTTTAGATGTTCAAACTGATTTTTATTTTAACCTA
>NW_027551564.1:1423588-1493047 GCF_008692635.1 Crocuta crocuta | reverse complement strand
AGCCTACTGTTAATGTCAGAGTTTGTGTACCAGAACTTATGAATGTTGTTCTAGTCAAAGTGATTGGCAGAAGGAAGTGAGGGACCTAGAGATGTGGAAGGTGAATGAAACACTCATCATCATGTAAAATGCAACGGTGGGTCTTGCTTTTGGTTTGTTAGTGTGGAGTTTTATCCCTCATTCTCCCTCTGATTATGTCGTTTTCTTTGACACTATTTCTCTGTTGTTTTCTTTAGATAAAGAGACAAAGGAAAATAAGTAGTAGTCTTGGTGCCCATTGTTTCCAATTTATAGTAATTAATTCTAATTCTCATCATCCTCATTGTAGATGAAAAGTTCTTATTATTAGCTATTTTTTCTTTTTCCTTTAAATTCCAGCTAATTACCATACAGTGTAATATTAGTTTCAAGTGTACAATAGAGTGATTCAACACTTCATACAACACTCAGTGCTCTCACAAGTGCCCTCCTTAATCCCCATCGCCCATGTAACCCATGCCTCCACCTACCCTCTGGAAACCATCAGTTTGTTCTCTATAGTTAATAATTTGTTTCTTGTTTTCTCTCTCTTTGTTTCTCTGTGATCATTTTTTTCTTAAATTCCACAATGAGTTTCAATAATTATTCATATATACATATTGATTTGCTAACTTTTTAGATTTCTATTTATGCACACACACAAACACCACACATAAGGTTTTTAGTCTTAAAAAAATCAGAAAGGATTAAGAGCAGGCAAGTGAAGGGATATTGTCAATGAAAAATCACATGCTAATAATGCATTGTCTTTAACTTTGTTATTTAACTACCTCTTGGAAACAGATGTGACATACATTTTTAGATGTTCAAACTGATTTTTATTTTAACCTATATATATTTGAAAAAATATGTGTGTGTATGTATATGTATATATATATATGCGTATATATATATACATATACATACACACATACTCCTATGTATGTCTATATAAATATATACACATATGCCTATATATTACATATACATATATACACAAATATATGTATATGTAATATATAGGCATATGTGTATACACAGATGTGTATACACATATGCCTATATATTACATATACCTATATTACATATACATATATTTGTGTGTGTCCCAAGGGGTAAAGAGAAAGGAGACACTATAGAAAAAGCATTATATAAGGGCAAACCTATGACTATGAGAAGTAAAAACAAAACAAAACAAACAAAACAAAAATGGCAGAATCATTGTTTATTCTTCTTATTTTCTTCTGAAAGTGTTATTAAATATATCTAATCTCTGTGAGTATATCTTAGCACCCGAGTCTCACTTTCCTTTTTCCATTCAGAATCTTGTATATTCTATCAAAGATTGTAGGTAAAGTCCTGGGGCACGTGGGTGGCTCAGTTGGTTAAGCATCTGACTCTTGGTTTTGGGTCAGGTCATGATCTCATGGTTTGTGAGTTTGAGCCCTATATCTAGTTCTGTGCTGACAGCACAGAGCCTGCTTGGGATTTCTCTGTCTCCCCTCTCTCTCTGTCTCTGCCTTTTTCATGTATTCTCTCTCCAAATAAATAAATAAATGACATTTTAAAAAGTTAAAAAAAATTAGGTAGAGTCCTGCTATAATTTACAACAGAGTATATAGAAGAATCAACTGAATTTCTTTGAGATTACATATAAATTTTCCATAAATTAAAAAATTTCATCTTTACTACTATGACAGAGAGTTTGTTAATTTCCTCCCTCAAATAATTTATATTTTAAAATAGTTTTTTAAATGTTTTATTTATTTTTGAGAGAGAGAGAGCGAGTGAGTGTGAGCAAGGGGTTGGGGGGTGGGGGAGTAGACAGAGAGGGAGATACGGAATCCGAAGCAGGCTCCAGGCTCTGAGCTGTCAGCACAGAATCCCACTCAGATTTCGAACTCACAAACTGTGAGATCATGTCTTGAGCCAAAGTCAGATTCTTAACAAACTGAGCAACCCAGCTCCCTAAATAATTTATATTTTAAACTTAGCTAGTTGGAAAAGTTCTTTTAATAAGAGAAGCAATTTAAAACAGAAATAGGAGTTGTAGTTATGCACAAAGGTGTTTGTGTGTGTTTATGTGTGTGTGCGTGCATGTACTCGTGTGTGTTTGAATATGTGGGGAGGTAATCTCTATTGAGAGGAAGTCAGGAAAAGATTGCTTGTGAGAGAATCTTAGTCTCATGGTAAGCTCTACCCTGAAAACATGTGATCATTTTCCATCAATAATGTATATTAATGCTTATGTATTTACACTTATCTTGAATATGCTCCATTTTTCATATTCTGGTGCATTTCCCTCCATGACATTACAAAGCTTGATTCCTTTTCTTTCAAAAAAATAATAGATCCAGTGTTATACATATGGGATCTAGGCAACAAATTTTGACCAACAGAATTATTGTCTCATTTCAATCTTATAGCTGTATCCTTTAAAGGGGTAGCAAATAGAGTTCAGTATCAGATATTTAGATATTCTCAGCCAAAAATAGATATAAAGAATAATGTTAATAAATGGAATATTTGGCTATATTTCCATCATGGAATTTCTCTCTTTCTTCACCCACATTCCTGCTCCCAGACATCCAGGCAGATGGCAACCTTTTTTCAAAACTTGAAAGTTAATTTTAAAACTAATTTAAAAACACAGTAATGGATTTCAGGTTAATTATTTCTTTTTTCTTTTTTTAAATTTTTAATGTTTTATTTATTTCTGAGAAAGAGACAGCATGAGCAGGGGAGGGTCAGAGAGAGAGAGAGGGAGACACAGGATCTGAAGCAGGCTCCAGGCTCTGAGCTAGCTGTCAGCACAGAGCCCGACGCGGGGCTTGAACCCACGAACCGTGAGATCATGACCTGAGCCGAAGTCGGACGCTCAACCCACTGAGCCACCCAGGCGCCCCCAGGTTAATTATTTCTAAGAAAAAAACAGGGAATCATTTTTATCTAATTTATGACTTGATATAGTATTTTCTAACAAGGAAGTTTCCTGTGAATAAGTGAAGGAGATTGGAACTTGAAAACCCTTTCATAAATCAGCTCTCCAAACATGGGATTCCAGCTTTTAAAATTCAGCTAAGAAAATAACATCTGCCCAAGTAGAAAGCATATCAATTATTGTCATTCCTATGTAATATTCTGAAGTATCACTCACTGAAGTTTGAGTACCTAACTCTTAAGCTACCTTTTGTCCTTTTTTCCATTGTGTGGTTTGTTGTGAAAGACTACACACTTTAAACAACTGAGAAAAACAGAGAGTTACAATGACACAAATGCAAGGGTCAAGTTGTGCTCAAAACTTTGAGTTAGGCCCCCTGCAGTTGCCTGCCTCTAGGTGATTTGTTATCTCCTAAATGCATTTTATTACTACTACCACTACTATTATTAATTTATTTATCCATTTTGACAGAGAGACTGAGAGAACATGAGAGTGGGGGACAGACAGAGAGAGAGAGGGAGAGAAAAAGTCGTAAGCAGGGTCCACGCTCAGTGTGGAGCCCAGTGTGGGGCTTGATCTCATCTCCCTGGGATCATGACTTGAACCAAAATCAACAGTTGGACCCTCAACAGACTGAGCCACCCAGGTGCCCCATAAATGCATTTTAATAAGCCAGTTCTCTCCTGTTGCTTGTTAGAAATCGAGATCCAGTTTACTTCAGAAAAATATGAGTTTATAATACTTTTATTTTTTTATCTATAATGTGAAGTTGAAGAAACTGTCTACTTACAAAATATGGAAGTAACCTGGAGTTAGACAGTTATACCAAAAGAGTAAAGGAATTTGCATTTGAGTTGCAGTGTGACATTTAGGCACAGAAGCAGACAAGATGAAGGCAGAGACAACCTGCCATTGGTAAAACAGTTGACATCAGAAAATGCCTGTTGTTCAGAGAAGGACAAATATCATATGTTTGCACGTATAGGAGGATTAGGAGGAACTTAACTGAGGACCATGGGGGAGAAGATAGGGGGAAATGGTGGGGGAAAGGGAGAGAGGCAAACCATGAGAGACTCTTGAATGCTGAGAAACAAACTGAGGACTGATGGGTGTGGGGGGGAGGGGGGAGATGGGCATGGACGAGGGCACTTATGGGGATGAGCACTGGGTGTTATATGGAAACCAATTTGACAATAAACTATTTGTAATAAGAGAAAAGAAAAGAAAAGAAAAGAAAAGAAAAGAAAAGAAAAGAAAAGAAAAGAAAAGAAAAGAAAATGCCTGTTGTTGGCAACACCAAGAGTTCTCCAGCTAAGGTGAAGGCACATTAAATTCTGATTTAATCTTTCTACTTGTTTTCTTTTCCCCATGGATTATGAGTTTTCTGTGAGTCCTGGACCCATGTTGGATATTACTGTTTTCCTTCTATCCATACAGATTCCGATGCAAAATCATCTGTTACTTGACGTACCATAATGGGGACTTTTCTTTGCAACCACAACTGGTAGTGCTCATTTACTCTCTGGTGCCAGTGGTTGCTGTAAAAAAAGTGCCAGTATACTGCTTAAGGGCACATTTTTACCCCAAATGGTGGAATATCTTAAGAGCTTAGTGTTCTAAAGACAAATTCAAATTTCTCTGAAGAATTCTAGTCATGAGTATATTTTAAATTGTTTTCAAATCTAAAATAAAATAATTAGTGATCAAAACATGGGGCCGGTCTTATTCTCCTATGTGTCTATGTAAATAGAAATTTCTATATAATAGAAATGCTTATTATGAAACATTAAATGTTCACATTGACCATAATGGGCGAATTATTGCAAATGAGCAACTAACAAACCATAGGAAGGTAAAAGACCATTAATGCTGAAGAGGAAAGATTAAACTGGGTAGTTTAAATTGGGTAGTTATTGCAGGGGTATGTAAACTCAGAGTGGTACAATGTTTTGTCTCAGTCTTAGTGCCACAGGTTGTCAATGACGATTCTATTGAGCTCCTGAGCACTGTAGAGCCCTATATATCCTTCACTTTGGAAGTGGGGGAAGGTCTTTCTTGCTCCATTTAACAAGCTTTTAATATGACTGGCTTTAAATTAATAATCTGAGCCATTTTCTTCAATGAAAGCTACCTGGCAGAGCAGTTTTGTGCATGGGCTTTTGGCCTCTACTTGAACGGGTCCACCCAGCTCTGCCATGTAGTGACTATGTGACTTTGAAACTATGTCTCCATTTCTGTATCAAAGAACATGTAGCCAAGAAAGGAACTGTAGACTTTAAATAGGGATGAAGACAGGTAAATATAAATGTAAAGTATCTAATACATAGCAAGCACTTACTAAATGTTAACTTACAGCATTATGAGGAAAAATATATTCTACCTATTATTTATCTATCATCATCATCTATTCATCATTCATCTACCTTCTGCCTTGTTACAAAATGCATTCAATGTGCACAAAGCCATTCTATTAAAAGAAAACACACACATCTTCTGAGAGTTCTATTAGGGTACTCATGAATTTCAGGCAGCCACTTGAATTTGATGTTACCTGTCCTGCACTCTGTCCTTCATGCTTTAATGTGAAGGTCATACAGAAATAGGAATGCATCTTTATGAACTGAGTAAATTACAATTTCTTCTTCCTGTTCTTCTTCCTGTAGTTTTTGCCTCAGTGGAGTGTAGTAGGTTTGTTGAATGCCATTATCTGGATTTGAAAGGTATCAAACAAATCATTTCATTGGGTCTGCACTTCTCAGTTTGGGGAGGGCTGATACAACATGCAATATAAAATCAGTAGAAAAGCAGGCACATTAAAGGGTAGCTTAAGAAAGAAGTACAAGCCCAATAAACATTGAAGTTAATGAGAAGTGGACAGATCATTCTGCTTGGTGGGACTCATGATTAAACTGCAATTCCACATGGCACGGTGTAATTGGATCTAGATGGATGACTTTAGATATTAAGTGAGGACATAAAATACTGAGAGAAGAAGCAAAATTCCTAAAGAACTTTTGTGGTTGTAATGTACTCTTTTATTTTGGAGAATTTTTTCATGGTTTGCATATTTTTAACAACTCCAGATGGGTGGATTTGCCCCAGAGGCACACTATAAATCATCATCAGAGTTGGTTGTGATAGTTACTATTAATGCTTGTGTTCCATACTAAAATGTCTTTTTGTGCTTACTTTCTCTTCTTCTTTTCATTCTACTGATCATCAATCACAAAAGCAGCTTGGCCATTTCTCTCTGTCTTGCCTCAGTGAACTTCGACTTTCCTTGACCGTTAACCCCTCACTGGAATGCACATGACCTGTACGCCTCTCTGGGCTCCTATTCACCTCTCCCAATGCTCCTCTCTTCCTGGCACTGAGCTGTAAGGCAATATTTTCCATCTGTTGAATGAAGAGCATGACACAAGCAGTTTGATATGGTTTCGGAGACCACAGCAAACCAATGATGCACAACTCACTTTTATTCCACAAGCCTGTGGGAGCCCAAAGAGATAAGAGACCTTTCTGCTAGGCTGAACACAGAGCCTGGTATTCAGAAACAAATATTCCTTCCTGAAACACTGAATATGTTTTATATTCAAGCCAGAAACATTGTGGCTTTGAATAATCTAAGGATAAATCTAATCGGAAGTGATCTTGAAATGTGTGAGCAAGCTTCTCTTTCATACACCAGCTGTTTTCTTTCCAAAGAATGTTTACTGGGTGGGGGATCAGCCTGTTTATTATGCAGTAGCAAGAAAGTTTTGTCTGTTCCAAAAGAACCGACAAGGCCTCTCCAAGGAGGAGAGATGAAGGATGGTTCATCATGAGTTCAGAGAAATTTGGGGGGTCCGATACTATCACATCCTCATATATGGGAAATATGGGAAGATTTTTCTTTATATAAAAGGCATTTAAAAATGTGTTATGGTTGATAGTTCTCAATATCAAGAGTTTGTGCCAAACTCTTAAAATAGCATTGCTAAGGGTACAAAATACTTCTTCAGACATTATGTAATGCTATAAAGGATTTGTGATCATTGTTGATCTATATGGTTTCTTAATTTACACACTTGAAGAAAAAAATGAGTTGTTAGATTATTCTTAATAGGATCATTAGCTTTAAAAATCAAAATAAGAGACACAACCTTGGTAAAGGAAGAAATGTTATTGAATAATATTTACTTGTTCAAAACACATCAATTGCTCTTTAGTGCGTCAAGAATCAAATTATACTTTCTGGTGTAGTTTTCAAGACTCTATGACTAGACCTAACCCCACTTTGGTTAAACAGTACCACTTACCCTTATTTAAGCATCCAAATATTCTAGCACTTTTTTCTGCTGTTCTCTCTGTCTGAAATTCCCTTTTCCATCAATTTTACATATTGAAATTCTAACCAGCTACTGAGGATATTTTTATTAGTTAATTTATCTAAGCCTTCCTCTTTCATTAATTTTTTCAACCTTCCTTTCCAGAAAAAAATCACATTTTAATTGCTTTGTGCTCTGAATGATGTGTGTGTGTGTGTGTGTGTGTGTGTGTGTGTGTGTTTTGACAGTTCAGTTTGCAATTACATGAAAGCTACTTTTTACTATACAACTGCTTTTAGACTCTGTGCTAGATATAATATATATGTTACCTCATTCCATCTGTGTGATAATTTTTTTGAGGTTAATAATATTATCTCAACTTACAATAAGGAAACAGAGTTCAAGAAAGGCTAGGAAACTTGCTCAAGATTAGTCAGCGCTAAGTGGTCAAACAAATTTGAACAGGGATGTTCCGGATTTCAAAGTCACATTTTCTTCTCTGTCCTGTTTCTGTGGGTGTTTTTTGGGCATGTGCCAACTGTGAGGCCTCGTCTTAATCTTTCTAGAATCCATCCAGTTCTTTACTGCTGTTGCCAATCAATTTTTCTAGACTAAATCAAATCTGTACAATTTTGGCCAAGTTTATTGAAAAATGGAATATAAAACTACCAGTGGTTTTGTCTAGATATTTGTCTCAGATTCCACAATTGTTATATATGAAATATCGATTCCAAAAAATACACACAAAATACCCAGGAATATGAGGTTTGTGTGTGCATTGATAGGTGTATGGTATTATCCTCTACTGATTTTCAGGTAAAATACAATTTATTCTTTTAATACCTGTCACCTACAGTTTCTCTAATTTACTGAATTCTTTATGTTAATTTTGGTAGCTAAAGCATTGAGCTATGTTTCTTATAGACAGATAAGACTAAGATCTTTGAGAACCTAAACGTAGTCACCTAGAATATTGGGAGAAAGTAACTTAGAGACAAGCCAGCTGTCCCCTGAAACCAAAAACCTCTTACCAAATTTTCTCTATTGAAAGTCTATATCAGCACAGGGTGCCTCCTAGACATTAAACATTTACAATTATGATTCCATGCATGCTTAATACATTTATTTGTCATTTAAGGTTTAACAAAAATGTGCTTTTGCCAATTTAAGTGGAACAGGATATGGGTGTATGTGTATGTGTTTAAGAAGAAAAGCTATTGAATTAATTGTAGAAAGACCCACACTTTAGTTCCTCTCCACTTTAAAATGTAATAAAATGTACATAGATCATCACAGTTTAGTATCCTTACAAGTATACTTACACGTCACTTGGTAATAATCCTTATGTGCAGGATGTAATCTATTCCATGAAAATACATACAGTTATTTTTTTGCACACATATATAATTATTCAAAGACATATTATCCCAGGCTCCAGTCTTTCTTTTCTTCCAATATATCCTTTATTTTTAGTTAAAGTGATTTTTCTCAGACACAAATAAGAATTTAATATGCTCTTGCTCAAACTCCTTTATGCGCTCCACGGCTTTCATAATAAAGTTCAGACTTACTGGTTTAGCCATCCAAATGGTTTTTGACGTGGTTTCTGCCTATATCTTTAGTGTTAACAACACCTTAATTCCCCTCAATATCAAGACAAACATCTTTCTGCTCCCTGAGTTCACCATGTTATGGGGGAACATCTAGGGATATTTAATCAAGAAGGTGGGCTGCACATTGACAAGCAGAGAAAGAGATGGGTTTAAGGGTGCTGGGTACGAGGTATTAGGGTGCTATGAGCAGAGGGTAGCCATGGGCTGCTAAGTGAAGAGGAGTGGTTTATTCTAAAAGTAAATGGGACTGAGAACTAGAATCTGGATGAAGGACAGGTGTTGCTGTTCCCTAATGCACAGATCATTCTAGATCTAAGATGGAGAAGTGGTCTCAGAAATTGAAGACAGGAAATGAAGAATGAATAAAAAAGAGAAAGGAGAAGGAGAAAAAGAAAGTAAGTTAAGCCCTCTAATAGAACTCATCTTTACAATTTCATTCTATGTTAACTATATTTCAGCAAAAGTATTTTTCTGTTAGTATTACATCTACCTGACGTTATTACACTTTCGGCTTCTAGGTTTTATCCTTAAAGGCATACAAATTATTTCATATTCAATATTGTGAAACGAATATTTCACACTTAACACTTGCAGTTAATAAATAAAGTCCTGGGTATTTGTACCCTTAATTATTATGATTAAAACATTATTGTGGCAACAGAAAATCATAAACTCATATCTTATTTTTAATTGCTGGATTCAGGTCATGGCTTTCTTTTTCTGGTAGTTATTTAGTGCCATTGATAGAACATAATGGAAATAAATAGTGTTTAAAAATATTCTTTTCCAATGTCATCTTAGCATTACATAGCACCTAAAACTTCCCCAATACATTTACAAAGAGCTTTGAGAGGGAGCAGAAGAAGGAAAAGCTGATTCTCATTACTCTTTTGAAGTTGAGACTAAAAACAAAAGATAAGAGTCGGAAATTACTTATATCCGAGCCAGCTTCCTATCATTATTAATGAAGTTATCTTTATCTCCAGGGGTTGTTTATTATTCTGATTTAATATAAAAAGTTGAGGTTTCTTAAATACACTGTTTTCTTTTGAGGTTAGCAAAAAGTAGATAATAAACTACCCATAAACCACAAAAATGAATGTATAAATCTACTGTGCAGTTTTTATTAAGTTTTAGGCTTTTTCTATTCCTCATGCATTGATCATAAACTACATGTTTACATTAAGATATTTTTTCTAGGCTTTGACATTAAATTAATATTTAATTGAAGTAGAAAAGTAGATTCTTTAGAGGAAATTTATCTTGGAGTTATAGAATGAAACACATATAATTATACATATAATTATACATACACACATATATATGTAATGTAGTCAATAATCCAAATAGATAATATTATATTTTAAAAAGAGCAGTTAATATATAGCATTAAAGTCACTGGATATTCATGAAACTCAGAGGGTGTATCCTTCAACTTCTGTGGAAAGTTTGGAAAGTAAGCTAAGTTACTTTCTTTACTTACTTTCTTTCACAAATTTTACCCTTGTAAATATAACGAAATGAGTCATTATTATATATTGGATTATCAGCTAACATTGTGATAAAATTGAAAGTTAAAATAAAAGCAGATTTCTTTTTTTCTCTTTTTTTTGGTAATGTTTGTTTGTTTATTTATTTTCACAAATAGTTTATTGTCAAGTTGGTTTCCCTATAACACCCAGTGCTCATCCCCACAAGCAGATTTCTTAAGTGAGCCCATCATCTGCTTAACACTATGCCAGTTTCTATGTTAAATACACAAAGTTGCAATTTGATTGAGGAGTGAAGTTTACATAGAGAAAACAAGTGAAGGAGAATACTATCTGATAGTATATCATCAGGCATTAAATTTGATGTAAAGGGCTATCAGTTCTAAAAGAATTGAGCTGAAAGGAGATGCTAAACACTAACACTAAGGAAAACTGAACAGTTACCTGAGATTTCTCAGTAAGTGAATATGAGGGTTAGAGTCAAATTCCATCTTTTTTTTTTTTTTTTTTTTTTTTTTTTCCATTTTCAGTGTTGCCACTATGCCCAATTGTTTGGTTGTTTTTTAGAATATAAATATAGGGGCACCTGGGTGGCTCAGTCGGTTAAGCCTCCGACCTCTGCTCAGGTCACAATGTCCTGGTTTGAGCGTTCAAGCTCCGCACTGGGCTCTGTGCTGACAGCTCGGAGCCTGGAGCCTGCTTCAGATTCTCTGTCTACCTCTCTCTCTGCTCCTTCCCCACTCATGCTGGCTCTCGTTCTCTTGCTGTCTCTCTCTCTCTCAAAAACAAATAAAAATAGGGGCGCCTGGCTGGCTCAGTCGGTTGAGAGTCCGACTTCGGCTCAGGTCATGATCTCATGGTTCTGGGTACGAGCCCCGCGTCAGGCTCTGTGCTGACAGCTCAGAGCCTAGAGCCCGTTTCGGATTCTGTGTCTCCCTCTCTCTCTGATCCTCCCCTGCTTGTGCTGTCTCTCTCTCAGAAATAAAACATTAAAAAAAACAAACAATTTTTTTAAAAAAAGAATATAAATATAAAGGGTAGTACACATATTGTGTGAAGTGTTTTTGGGTGACTTCATAGAAATTTCTTTCCCAAATGTCATCTTAACAGTACTTAGAGCTGAAAACTTTCCCAATACACGTACAAAGAGACTTGAGAGGGAACAAGAGAAAGAAAGGCTTATAGGAAAATTTTAAAGTCTGGAATAATTTTTGAGGAAGTAGGAAAGAAAACTGCCTATGGAAAATCAAAGATTATTAAGAAGCAGTAAATCTCCAGGTAGGCAGACAACCACACAATTATGATGAGACAAATCTGTTCATTTGGGAGAATTTCTTGAGAAATGCTCAGGAGCTGAATCATGATAATATTAAAATTCTGAGATTAGTAAATCATATTATGTTCATTTAAATCCCCCAGTCTCTTTAAAATTCTTGGTGCTCAATGATTTGTTGTTAATATAAAGTGGAAATCTAATTTGGTTTTTGACTTGCCTCTTCTCCAACCACTTAAAATCCCTTCATCTACTTGGAGATTCTCAAGGAGCATCATTTGTAACACACGTCTTTTTCAGTTAGTGTTGAGAAGGCATCCATCACCACTGTGTCTGATGCCCAGTACAAAGAGAACTCTTGAAGAACTCACATCCTGATCTCCTTTCTATTCTTGCTTCGGTCTTCTGCTGAGAATGTGCTAAAGAGAAAGTACCTATCAATGTGTTATGAGTATAAAATAAGATAAGCAAAGGGCCCTTTTACTTAGTGAAAGCTCTGCCAATTGGCATTGTAATAAATAACAATCTATCGTTTGATCAATATTTTTACTTCTTTCTTACAATTCAAACACAAAAGGAAAAGACTAAAAGTAAATGTGAACATTTTTTTTGTTTGTTTTCAGATCTTTTCCCAAGAACATATTTTACAGTGAAATAAAAGAAGAGACACCAAAGTATAGCACCTACGTGTGTACTTGGTGGGAAATGGGAGGTAAGAGCAAACGTGAGTGCCAGCAGAGAAAGAAGATGGCGGCCGCCTGATTCTGCTTCCACGGCAGCTGCCAGAGCCATATTCTACCACGTCTACCACCTTGCCTCTGTTGTCTACATGGCGGGTGCTCAGCGAAAGGAAAGAATTCGATTTGAGGTTGAAGGAAGATGAATGATAAGTTTTGTTTGGAGTCTGAATTTGACGAAAAGTTGAAGCATGTGAGAATGAAGGTTGGGGGCAGTATCGGTACAGAAGGGCAGCGGTGCGGTGGGAGCAATTTTAGGCATTGGGAGTTATAGATCAGTAGTTTAGGAAGGTGATAAAATTTGGAGACAAATCTGGAAATCATTCGCATCAAAATAATCTCTCATGTTCAGGTGATGGTATCATGTGTTATTTCCTCATGGAATTAGAGGAATACTAAAAACAGATATTCATTCTCATTCCTTATGGGATGAGAGGAATACTGAAAACAAAAATGTAATTTAACATAGTGATTGAGAACTCAGATCTTGGTCCCTGAGAGTTTGCTGTCATGAAATTTCTGTCATGTTGGACAAGATACTCAACATATTTTAGATTCAGTGGGAGCTTTGGTACCTGGGGATAGCACATATTTTGGAGAGTTTTGGCTGAGGATTAAATGGGATAATGCATGTATAGGGCTGAGCAGATGCGTGGTATTTACTATGTCCTCAGCTGTTCCTTAGTATTATTATTAATGCTCTCATTATTCCAGGATATATAAAAATTGGCAGGCTTGCCTTTCACCAATTGTTGGTTTCTTAAACAATTATCAATCACAGTCTTCTCATAGGATACTTGATAAAAATATACGAGGGATTTTTAATGGCTTTAAAAAAAAGTCACTGGAGTCAGGAAAAAGCACCTGGTGAATGTTAGCATATTCACAGTCTACAGGAAATTCAATTCAATGAATAAAGGAAATCCAACATCAGTCTGGAATAACTGTCAGTCTCCAAAATTGATTTTTGCGAGTGTGGAGTGATAATCTTTTACCCAAGTTCCTTAGGGTGAGGGCTTTATACGAGGGTTGTCTGATGGTTAAGTCTGTTTTAAAAGATATTTCTGTAAACACACTAAAGTGCTTCCTGTCTCAGACTGGTTCTTGCTGAATGACACGGCATTGTACAGTGTTTGTGCCGGGGGCCTAAAATGCAGGAAGCTATAGATCATTCTGAATGAATAAATCATGTGTGTGCCTGCTGTCAATTCTGCTAGCTTTTGTAGAAGCAGTGGTAAACTATCAATAATTAGGACCAACTAGGTCAGCTATTTAGTACCTTGATATAGCAGTAATAGCTGTTTCTGTATATATTTCTTTCTTTTAAAGCACTCAGCACAACTTAGACACAATCAGTTCCTAGGATGTGCCTGTTATATATATATATATATATTTTACCAGTGTTTGGTCATGTGAGGCAATAAAGCATCCATAAAAGCAAACTATTTTCAAATAATAAAGATAATCTTGTTAAGCCACTGAATTATTAAATTACTTGTTAAAATTGGATTGAATGCCTTATATTTAATACTTCATTATCTGCAAAAACAATCTTGTCCAAGTATCTATGGTATTAGTAGGAAAAGGAGAAATGAGCTGAGAACAACAAACTAAAAGCGAAAAAATTAGTTGCTCTATCTTTTCCAAAAACATCTAAATTGACCTCTCCCTTTTGGAGGGAAAATAGATTGTTACTAGGAACGTACAAATCAAATAAATGTTTAGTAGCCACATTCATTTTATATAAATTTATATGAATTGTATACACATTAATTTTATATAAGCAGTTATTAATAATCTCCAGTTAAAGTCAGGGACATAAAATAGCAACTAAACATAAAATAGATATATTCTCATCTTAAAATAATTTTAAATGTCTACTCTTATTCTCTTCAAGTTTTATGTTTATTCAGTGTTTGAGTTCTTAATTGCACTGAATCTTCTTCATTTAGCAAGTATCTATACATTTTTTGAGATCTGGGCTTTAATACAGATTTTTTTTTCTCAAACAGAAACATCCATGTAACAAATGTATCTGTGAAGCAAGCACTATACTTTGTATGAGCATATTTGGCCAAATAATTATGTTATCTTTATCCTACAGAAACTTATTAAACTAGATAACACAGTTAAGTGAATAATTTTTTACAAGATAGGTGTGCCAGGCATTTGCAGGGTACTAGGTGAACATAAAATAGAGGCAGTTAAATCATATAGACTGGCTATGAAAGTGTAATTCAAACACGAGTTCAGGTAGAGATGAGCAGGATATTAGAGTGTTAGGGTTCTCATCAAAATGGCCTTGTGGATTAAATTAAACCATATAAAGGTTAGTGAATACCTAGAGGAGAGATGGGAGAAAGAAAAATCAGGAAGGCATAAACAATCAAAAGGCTATAAAAAATCGCCAGCAAAGAGGACACACCGTTAAGGTGCCCTGAACCTGAGTGGGTTTGCAAAATAAAGTTTACAGTAAAAACTTTTCAGTGTGTTTGACCTGTTTAGTGATAAAATAGACCATATTAAAGGGAAACTGCTATTGTCTTTACCAACTGCTTAAGGGTTGATTTTTTTAAACTTGTTTTACTAATAACGTAATTTATTACAGTTTGTAGCTAAATTAAATAGCTTTGCCTGGCAATTAAACCTATTCTTATCCAATCTATTATTTTATTGCTATATAAAATAGGTCCCACTGTGAGTTGTCTAACTGTAAAATTAGAGCCCTCGAGGACAAAGAACTAAATCTGATTATATTACACTTAAGTCATGCTTTGTGTGCATAACCTCTCGCCAGCGGCCTATCTCCATTGAGTTTAGCACCCTCCTCAGTCAACAGCTTTAAACCTTCCTTTAGTCCATAACCTTGTCTTTTCCTGCTGCATAAGACAAAGGAACCTGTTTACGTGTAGATGACTTTTTGACAATTAGTTTAATATTTCTTTATATCCGTCTCTCTGTGGACGGATGGGTGTCTTTTCCTGAACCAAGCTTCTGTCAACCTAATAACTACAGCTCTGAGATGGAAGGGCACAGTTATATTGTGAAAACACTTTATCTAAATGTTATCCTCACCATAAAAATAACTTTTGGAAAATTCTCATTCCAGAAGCCAAAAGATAATGGGTCCATGTGGAATATGTATGTTTACTTCCTTGTGCAATGGGTTATTAAGGCGAATCAGCTGAGGAATGTAACATCGATTTTTAGCACAATGTGAGGTTGCTAAACTTGCGTCATTTGTCATACCCTGACTTCTTTAAAAGTCTGGACACCTGAGTTTTGATATTCTGTTTATTTCCTTATTCTGGACATTTCACCTCCAAGCTGGGGACAATAATATTTGCCTGGTTTTTGGAAAGCTTTATACTATCTTGATATCTCTGATTCTGACTCTCTGGTAATAGTCTTCCTTTTTAGAAGGAGGAATAAAGCAGAAATGTGAAAGTGTTATTTAGGCATTCATTGAAGAATTCGGATCTCTGAACATTTCATTTAAAAGTAACATATACTTCCTAAAATTTGGGTCTCTTATTTGGGTAAATTTTAACAAGTTTTAAAAAATTAGGCAAGATCTTCTCTTCACTGGAGAAAAGAAGATTTTGCAATTTAATCGCAACAGGTTTTATAGTAGAAAAATCCTATCTAATACATATTTTTAAACCCTTGAAATTTGATGTGCTATTTCATTCACAAAGACTCATTCCTAGAAAAAAAATTAATCATCTGGGTATATGTTTCAGGGAAGGGTAAATATCTCAATGTAAAACATATTAACATAACATTCTATCATTGTGGACAAAAGCAACTCTAATCCACAAATTCATGAACAACAACAGAAAATCAAGTGGTCTCCCCTTATAGAAACAACTATTTGAGGTAGAGTTTTTAAGATTGCAAAAATTCAAAACTTGAGCCAGATGTTTTAATAACCTACATTGATTTTCAGTCTTTGTAGTGAAACAAAAATCAGGTAAATTTTTCATGACTCAAAGGTTTCATTACAAACTTTGCTGCATCCAATTACTGACAGCTGTTACTCAATCACACATCATGTTATAAATTCATACCTTCTGTTCCACAATCCAAATCAATACCACAGGGGAGGAAATGAAAGAGAATCCACTTTACACCTAGGTCCTTTTCAGCCAGGGGCTCGTGGCATTATATGAATATTAATTTCCCATCAAGTAAAAGTGATATTCAGTAAGTTAATACTCATGAGAGAATCCATAATTTGGACATTATTTATTACTGTAAAGTCTTGAAAATGATGAAGGATGCTTTTGCTAGTGCCACATAGAAATTAATTTTATTTCTGTTTTTAAATTTCAAATAATGTGAAAAACAATGACATATGGATGATGTCTATGCACACATACATGTATATGTGCACACTCTGAGGAGAAAGTAATAACTCTCCGCCTGAGACAGAAATTCTGAGACAGAGAAAATAGTCAAATATGGTAGTTAGATAAATAGAGGCAGGTGGTAAACTTTTCCTACTTATTTTCTTCAAGAGTCATGCTTTTTTTTTTGAGACCTAAGGAACCTATGGGTGTTCTTCAAATACCATAATGAGGAGTATGCTAAATATTGAAAGTAACTATTTACATTACTTAGACCCCATGTAATATTTCTTTTGCTTTTTGTTATTAAAGGCACTTATAGTTTTGGAGAATTTATTGTGGGAATTTAATCGCCTTTGCAGCATCAAAAAACCACACTGAGGTGCTAATGCAGAGTACACACACTGACTCTTGCTGAGAGTAGAAACAGTAATCATGTTAAATGATGTACATTCAAACAAATCATTGTATTTCAAAGTGATTTACCTGGCAATTTCACACTCTTCTAGGCTTATCTTGGTGTCAAAGCATAGACTAGAGCCTCCTTGACATCTGAACAAACCCTCTGCTATAATCTTACGCCATACAACAAAGGAGTAACAAATATCAAGAAGTCTAAGAAAGCCATTCCACAGATTCTAAGCTATGGGGTAAGTATAACCCAAGGAATTTTTCAACATACTAGGAGGACACTGCCCCCTGATGAAATGTGTACTGGCCAGAGCCAGATAGAATCTGCCATCTGCAACGCTCAGTCTCAAGGAAAAAGTTAATGTCATAAAGAGGGCTCCACTCTTCTCAAGTAACTGAAAACAGTTTTTCTTTGCTTCGGTCCAGGGCTGTTGTCAAAGAAATAAGCTTCTCTCAGGACCAGCGATGACACTGGCTCGTAGGCAGGAGCTCTACACTGCTGTCTGTGTTACTAGTGAAAGTCTACATGTGGATCTCATCTGTCTCCTTTGCTGCCCACCCAATTAAAACTCTAACAGTGTCCTCTGGCGGGGACTGGAACCCTTTAGGTAACCACAAGTCCGATCTCTGATATGGTAACCAAACCAGTCACCATGTCAGACTGATATCTCACCCCTTCCAAAACTCTGAAATTCTAAGCAGAAAGCTAAATATAAGCATGAATTGATTCTTTATGTACTGTATTGAGGTTTACCAGTATATCACGTTGGATAATTCAAATTTAAGAAACATTTTTTTCTTGCTGCTTCAAATAATCTTTTTTTTTTTTTTTAATCCTATCAGTGTAATAGATCACTTGAGTAACTTTGTCTAGCTTAGAACAAAATAATTTTCTTGGGATGAAGTCACTTCCGTGTCTATTTCTTTGATAGGCAATTCTTCACAATTCCTCTGAGAAAACATTAACTATGTTACCTATGCCCTTTCTTGAGAAAACACTCCCCAGTATATCCATAACCATTCATGCAGAAATAGGATATTCTTAAGAAATCAGATTTTAGGTGTAATCCATAATTATCAGAGCATAATTGTGTGAAATAACCAAATACCATCAAAGGGCAAACAGACTCTGTCTGGAATAAGGGATCATTTG
Source organism: Crocuta crocuta (assembly GCF_008692635.1). Classification (NCBI taxonomy): domain Eukaryota; kingdom Metazoa; phylum Chordata; class Mammalia; order Carnivora; family Hyaenidae; genus Crocuta; species Crocuta crocuta. The sequence continues at coordinate 1,474,755 of NW_027551564.1, read as the reverse complement.
AATGTGGGCATGAGAAGCAATCATGTACTAAAGGGCTTATTTGTAGAAAGTAATTGACTTCTAGAGCTATTTTTTTTTTTTTTGATATTTGGCTCCTACTATTTAGTAAAATTACATGAAAAAAGTTGAAGTTAGTAATTATGGGCCCCACCCCAGACTTACAGAATTAGAAACCTCTGAGCGAGATGCAGGAATCTGTGTTTTAAAATATGACTCCAGTGTCTTGATGTACAGCCAAATTTGGTAACCCAATGACCAAACACCAAATGTGGAAGATAATCTTATTTCTATCAAAACTAGGTGAGTTAAAAACAATCCTCATCACAGTCCTAGAAAGTATTTCCTAAAGGAATTCCAGACATCCCTGTGCCAAACACAGTTTGTACTAGAGCAGTTGTACCTTCTGGGTTTCTAGTCTATACATAGACTTATGGTAGAATAATTAGGAGAATATTTCATTTTGTATTTAAAATACAAATTTTTATCAACCACCAAAAGATAAAAATGTATCATCAATAAATATAGCAGTTCAAATAACAATAATAATAACAATACAGGATTTTGACATATCATTTATAGTTTCTGAATATATTTTTATACTTTCTGTATATTTACATTAGTTCTAAGTATGGTTTACTCATGCTTGATTAGCTTAACATACTTATAAATGACCAAGAATCCCAACACATCATTATTAAAAAGAGTTTTCTAACTATAGTGAACTTCTCTGGCATTTCAATCATATACAGATAACTAGATATAGAAAATCAGATAAACATGTTTCTCATAAAATACTTTAGAACAGTGTACATTATTCATCCAATGTGCTGCATTTTATATAGATAAAGATACCTTAGTGTTCCCCAAGGAGCAGTTGGATTTCCACCTGTTCCCTTCCATCCCTCAGAAATTTCAAGCCTCTTGAAATGGTTCTTATTTCCTCTCATGCATAGTTCTGATAGGATTACTAATAATCCTAGCCCATATATCTTATATTTAGAAAGTACAGATAGATGCATTTGTCATTATTTTCATAATATTGCAAATAAATAAGGAATGACAAAGAGGATAATAACAATGTTGAGAATAATAATGATGGTGATTGCCAAAAGGGCAAGGAGAGAAGGAGAAGAAAAAAAAGTGATGAGGGAGAAGAAGAGAAAAGAGAATCACAACTTTAGATAATTTTTATTTTTGATTAGTTATTATGAGCTAGATTCAAAGCCAAGCATTTTATGTAATCTATCAAGCAGGCACTCAAGACTCCCATTGCTATATGCAGAATTGTTTATACAGTTTGGTCTAATCATAAACAACAACAACAACAAAAAATGCCAGATATCAAACCCAGATCTGCCCAATTTTTTGGGGGAGTTATGAGAATTATATACTGTTGGAAAAACTAATGAATAAAGGCAGAAAGCTTATTTTGAAAAAAAAATCATATAGCAATAAATTCAGGTGTCTGTAAAACAGAATTCTAGATATCTGCAAACATGTTCTTCTTCCATGACATTTAATGACAAAGGAAACAAATAGCAGTAGTTGATAAATATTTATGAAACTACATTTTCAGAATAGTGTATATCTACTTTATTGAAATTTTTATTCTATGAATAACAAGATACCATACCTGTTTTTCATCATGTAATGTTATGAACAAAAATATTATATTTTATGTGTTTTCTAATGTTAAAAGTGTTAACATTGAAAACTACAAGGCTATGAGATCAAGATCTCAGCATATTGTGTAAAAAGGCATTACAATTTAAAGTTAAGAGTGTGAATATTATCAATATTACAGCTACTGAGTGATGACATTAATTTTTTTTTCTTTTAATTTGAGAGAGAAAGCATGCACACAGGGGAGAGGGGCAGCGGAGAGGGAGAGAAAGAATCTTAAGCAAGCTCCATGCTCAGTGTGGAGCCAGATGTGGGGCTCAATCCTACAAGGCTGGGATCAAGACCTGAGCCAAAATCAAGAGTTGGATGCTCAACCGACTAAGCCACCCAGGCACTCCAGATGATCTTAATTTTTTTAAAACAAGTTCAGGTATTTAAATTTTATTTATTTATTTATTTATTTATTTTTTAAGTTTTATTTATTTCTAGGAGAGAGAGAGAGAGAGACAGCGTGAGCAGGGGAGGGTCAGAGAGAGAGGGAGTCACAGACTGAAACAGGCTCCAGGCTCCGAGCCGGCAGTCAGCACAGAGCCCGACGCGGGGCTCGAACCCACGAACCGCGAGATCATGACCTAAGCGAAAGTCGGACGCTTAACCGACTAAGCCACTCAGGCGCCCCAAGGTATTTAAATTTTAAAAATACCGTAGAGCAGGTCATTATAAAGTTTTATGTTTATTTATACCTGAAAGGTTAGATATACTTATTGGGTATGCATTTAGCATATTAAAACAAGATATCCATGATCCTTTTAAGAAAGCTATTTTTCCAAAGAAGGCCTCTTTAAGACAGAGATGCTCCCCCCACCTCAAATAGTTCTAGTATGGCATCATTAAAAACAGATGGATTTTATGTTTTAACTTTTTCATTTCTTCACTTCCATTAAAAAAATCCTAATTATATTGCCCTTCCCTTAGAATCCACAGATACACATTTTGGATGTGCTGCCTGGAGATGATGCAAGTGCTGTCAAGTTTCCTAACCTGGATTTTATTTCCTTCATGATGAGAAAGAGAAGTACATAATTTGGCAGAGAGAAAAGTGATTATCCTGGTGCCTAAGAAGAAAATGTTTAGTGATATGAAAAAAAAAAAATCACTACAAATTCTAAGTGATATGTGATGCTGCTCTAAGTGTGGGAGGTAAGAATACCTGGGGAATAGGAATTGTTTGTGGAGGATGGGTGGGTCTGAATTGAGTGGGACTTTGTTCCAGAAAATGTATATGGGCAGATGGAGTTTGGCTTTGGAGCATGACCTAGACTGAAATGTGCATCCAGAAAAATCTACTGGATTTTCATTTTCATCCGCCCTCTGTTTCATTTTCTTGATTCATCCTCTAACTTTGTTTTCTGTGTCTTTTTTCCCCTGTGTTTCACTCTTGACCTTTTCTTTGAACCATTTTTTAAACAATTATGCCTTTACATGTCTTGATTACATGTCTTCTTTTTCAAAATACAAGCACAAATTGAAGTGCCTCCAGTTTATACATATAGAAGTGCTATTGAACTACCAAAGGCCCAAGTGGCAGAACACTGCAGCCTGGACCATATGAAGAGCTCTATCTTGCTCTAGGTTTTACCCAAGGTGGGCAGATTTTAGGGCCAACTCAATAAATAAGTCTATTCTGAACAGCGTATCGAAAGTGGTATATGTGACATTTCAAATCCAAAGATACATACCTAGCATGTAGTTTTCAAATGCACTATTTTTTTTTCCCACCGGAAGGTAACTAACCTACATGTCTAAACTATTAGAACACTAGAAACTTTACAGAGGTATTAGGCTCCAGGATTTATCTCCCTATTCATAAATGTAACTTAAAAGTCATCTCTGAGACGCCAAGTCCTATGAGAATGATATTACTGGTGTAGTGCCTGAAAGATCCATAAATGCATAATAGGCTCTGGGATCTGTGTTGCTTTGAAATTGGAATAAATATCTGATTAAACTTAAAATAACTGCCTGCTATATACTAAGAATGATCATCTCCTGTACTAGCTGATAGTCAATTTAAATGAGAAGGTGCAAACAACTTTGCATCTTTCAAAGTTGTGATGATGGTGTTAGTCATTGATTTCGCTAGGAGTATAATATTGTTTTTAGCTTACAAGCTTGAAAGGTAGGGTAAATTCCAGGAACTTTCAGTATTCAAAATTGCTGTCACTCCATGAATTAGAAAAACAACATGGGGATTGTGTTAGTTATTAAAGAATCTGTTATATGTAATTAATATTAGATTTATGTTCCTATCTAAGAGAAACAAAAAAACCTGAGCTAAATCAATAGCACAGTGCTTTTGAAGATATGGGGCATGAGGCAACAGAAAATGGAGATTTTTGGGACAGAGAAAATGAATGAGGTAAAACCTAAAGTTGACTAAGTTTACTTATATGAGGGAACTTCCAGGTTACAGAGTGAGAAGGAGGAACTCAGGTAGAGCTAGGCAGACTTCCTATGTTAAGGAGACAGATCTCATAGTCTAGGGAAAACAAGGTAGCTAGATTTAACATGAGAGAGCACTGGGCTAACAAAGCTGAACAGAGAATTCCAGAGATCTTAGAGGGATCCTTCCAGTGTTTATCAGTGAAAGCATGTGAAAAACTACCTGAGGCTTGGAAATGAACCACCTAAAAGAATTAGAATACAGTAACTTGAGCTCTCCCAGGGCTGGGAATAAACTCTATTTCCATCATCCAGACTGGAAACCCTCATAATTCATTGAACATTTGGTAGTGTATTCAGAAGACTCTTGCCTCCATGCTAGGGAATAATTAACTAGACTGAGCACTGCTCCAGACCTTACCAATTCTTTAATATAAGGCTCAAAAGCCTCAACCTATTTCTTAGTATCATAAGTGTGTCCAAGAACAAAGGTTGAAAATATGGGATTACAAAAATTACCAGCACCGAACAAGGTGAAATTAACAATGCATGATGTCCAATAAAAAATTATCAAGCACGTAAACAGCAAGAGAATGCAATCCATAATGAGGAGAAAGTGAAATCAATTGAAACTGACCCAGATGTTAGAATTGGCAGACAAGAACATTAAAGCAGTTATTACAACTGTATTCCATATGTTCAAAAAGCTAGAGGAAAAATTGAATAAGTAAGTAGTGACAGAAAAGACATAAAAATATAGCCAAACTGCTATAGGTGAAAACGACAATGTCTGAGATGAAAAATGCACTTGATGTTATTAACTGCAGACTACACATTGCAGAAGAAATGATTAGTGAATTCGAAGACACAGCAACAGAAATTATGCAAAATTGAAACACACAGGGAAAAATATATAATTTAAAAATGAACAGGGACACCTGAATGGCTCAGTGGGTTAAGCATCTAACTCTGGGTATCGGCTCAGGTCATGATCTCATGATTTTGTGGGTTCAAGCCCTAGACTGGGCTCTGCACTGGCAACACAGAGCCTACTTGGTATTCTCTCTTTATTTCTCTCTGCCCCTCCCCCACTCATGCTGGCTCTCTCCCAAAACAAATAAATTAATTAAAATAATAAAAATAATAAATAAAAATGAACAGAACATTAGTGAAAATTTTGGGGACAATTTAAAAAAATATAACTGCAAGCATGATATTTCACTGAGATGGGGAAACAGAAGTCAGAAAACAATATTTGAAGAAATAATGACATAAAATTTTCCATATTGATTATTCAAAAATTTTAATAATTCCAAAAATCTCAACTAGAGATACAGTTAAGTGAAATGTGAAGCATCAGTTACTAAATCATCTTTGCACCATTAGCTAATGATTTGAACACTGAGTGCATCAGATACTAAACTTTATCCTAATAGTTCCTAAGGAACCATTAAAAGCATTACAATAGGTACATAGTAATGTTAAGGTAAAAATTAACATTTTGGGTACACAATTATACTGTAAAAATGTCATCAGTCTTAATTACAAGTGGAATATTTGACCTAGGATATTTAAGAATGGGTGTTGAATATATAACTTTTAAAATCAAGGTAACTCATAAATTAAATTGGATCAGTGATAAAGTCTTAAAAGTGCACAGAGAGAAATACACATCATGTTTAGGAGAACAAAGATAGTTTGCTGGAAAAACGGCGAACAATAAAACAGCTGGGAGGGGAAGATGGCCTCAGCAGAGGATGACCCCAGGCTCGCCTTGTCCCACAAATACAACCAGATGAATATAAATCATCCTAAATACTCCAGAAATTTGATCTGAAGACCAGCCGAACTGTCCACAACTCAAGGTAGACACAAGGCCCCATGGAAGAATGTAAGAAGTGCAGAGATGCAGTTTGGGAGAGAATCAGATCGTGGCCCCTGCAGTGGTGAGGGAGCATAGGTCACAGAGAAGGATGAGAGACAAACTAGCACACAGGGGAGCTCATGGGGAAAACAGATCCTCATAGCAATTGGCTTGGAAAATGAGAGACGGCCCAAATTTGTGAGTTCTTACAAGCAGCAGGGCTTAAAGGCTAGAGTTTTAAAGGTCAGCATGCCTGGCTCTGGAAGAGCTCAGAGGATTTGGGGATGCTCTTAGAGAAAAGACTGGCCAAACGGCCTGTGGACATATAGTGTGGAAACACTATATGAAGAGCTTGCACACGTAATGAGAAGGTTAGTTGATCATTATGGAGCACATCCCACAGAGGTGCCGGGGTTCCCTCCCCCAGAAGACTGGACCTAACCCCTATCAACACTGCGTCTAGGAATTTTGTGAGGCCATTGGTTCCAGTAGCAGCAGCAACAGGTCTCATTTCATAAGCAGATCAGAGCACACCTAATTAAAACTGACCACATTTAGGCTAGGGACCAAACAGTCCCACAGCAAGCAAAGAGAGCTTTTGCAGATGACTGACCTGAAGGATAAACTAACCAGGGCAAAACAGCAGAGCATATGATGCACACACTGGAGACAGTCATGGAAGCACCAGGTCCTGGGGAAAAGGGAATATTATATGATAGGGCACTACCAGACCTCTTCATAATAAAGCCATTACCTTCGAGAACAGGAGACATAGCTGTCTTTCCTAACACACATAAACAGGTGCAGAGACTTAAGACAAAATGAGTAGACTGAGGAATTTGTCCTAAATGAATGAATAGGACAAGGCCACAGCCAGAGATATAAGCAAAGCAGATATAAGTAACATGCCTAACGGAGAATTTAAAGCAATAATCATAAGAATACTCACTGGATTTGAGAAAAGAGTGGAGGATATCAGTGAGATCGTTAAACACAGAAATAGGAATAATATGGCAGAGATAAAGGGAGCAATGTACAAAATGAGAAATATACTTGATATAATGAACAGCACGGTGGAAAAAAGAGAGGAATGAATTAATGACCTAAAAGACAGAGTGACGGAAAATAATCAAGCTGAACAAAAGAGAGAAAAAAGGGTTATGCAAAATGAGGATAGACTTAGGGAATTCAGTGACTCCATAAGATGTAATAAACTTCATATTATAGGAGGCTCAGAAGAAAAAGAGAGAGGGGTGCCAGGGTGGCTCAGTCAGTTAAGCATCCAACTTTGTCTCAGGTCATGATCTCATGGTTCATGGGTTCAAGCCCTGCGTTGGGCTCTGTGCTGACATTTGGAGCCTGTTTCCGATTCTGTGTCTCCCCCTCTCTCTGACCTTCCCCTGCTCATGCTGTCTCTCTCTCTCAGAAATAAATTAAAAAAAATTAAAAAATTTAAAAGAAAAAGAAAAAGAGAGAGAAAAGGAGGTAGAAAATTTATTTGAAGAGATAATAGCTGAAAACTTGATGAATCTGGGGAAAGAAGCAGATATGCAGATCCAGGAGGCACAGAAAACCCCCTAAAAATCAAAAAAGCAGTTATACATCAAGACGTATTATAATTAAAATGGCAAAATATAGTGATAAATAAAAAAAAAATATTAACGGCAGCAAGACAAAAGAAGGGAGTCCATACAAAGGAAACCCCATAAGGCTATCAGCAGATTTTTTAGCAGAAACTTTCCAAGCCAGAAAGAGTGGCATGATACATTCAAAGTACTGAATGCAAAAATCCTACAGCCAGAAATACTCTATCCAGCACGCCTATCATTCAGAATAGAAGAAGAGATAAAGAGTTTCCCAGACAAAAAAAACTAAAGGAGCTCATGACCATTAGACCAACCTGGCAAGAAATATTCAAAAAGACTCATTGAGTAGAAAGGAAAGACCAAAAATGATAGTATGAAGATAGGAAACACCCAAGCAGTAAAGATGAATATTTCTATAAAAAATCCATCAAGGGACTCACAATATGCACTATATAACTAAAACATAGGGAGGAGAGGCATAAAGAATGGGCTCAAACTTAAATGACCATCAACTTAGTAGAGATTGCTATCTGCAGAAGATGTTATATACGAACCTAATGCTAACCACAAAGCAATAAAATAGTTTAAAAACATCTTTAAAGAAATTAAAAATAAAAAAGAAATTAAAAAAACAGAAAACCTCTCAGCCAAGGACCTGTATAACTAGCAAAATAGCTATAATAAATAATAAAGCCAAAATAGAGACCAAAAAAAGCCAAAGGATATTTAAAAACTTTGTCACCAGCAGGCCTAAATTACAAGAAATGTCATGAAATGTTACAGAATTTATTTTAGGAAGATAAGAAATTTTCTCTTTATTTAAGTTCATTTTCAAGATATTGAATGCTTAAAGCAAACAGTAACACTGTATTGCAAAGGTTATGAAAAGTGTAGAAGTAAATGTATGACAAGGATAGAGTAAGGGCCAGGAGGAAAGAAATGCAAATAAACTGTTAAGTTTCTTATAACACATATGAAGTATTGTATTAAGTCATATGGTAAAGTAAAAGATACATAAATAAGATACACAGGAAAAGAATCAATGAAGTAATACAACAGTTACAGTATATTGAAGATATAAAATATTATTAACCATGAAAACTGGCTAACTAAAAGAAGGCAGTAACAAAAGGGGTGGGGTAAAAAAGGCTAAAAAGGAAGAAAAATGGAACATGGAACACATGGGATAAACAGAAGATAAACAAGAAATTGTTAGATTTAAAATGAACCATATAAACATTACATTCAGTGTAAATGTGATAAAAATAACACACATTGCAAGACACAATTATATGTGGCTATAAGAAATCTGTGTTAAATAATAAGATACAAATGTTATCAATATTAAAAGGATAAAAAATACATGTCATATTAACACTAATCAAAGGAAAGCTGTTTGGGCTATATTAATACAAACATAGTACTCTGCAGAGCAGAGAATATTACCAGAATTAAAGAAATTCATTTCAGAGACATAAAGGGATGACCTACAAACCTAAATGATTATGTAACTGGTAATAGAGCTTCAAAATACATGATATTAAAATTGAAGAAAGTCAAGGTGAAATGGAAAAATTTTAAACTATAGTCAAAGATTTTAATATCTTCATCTCGATAATGGAAAGTAGACAGAAAATCTGTAATTATACACAAGATTTGAGCAACACTATTAAACATATTAACTTAACTGACTGAATAGAGTACTCTATTCAAAAGCAAGAGAACACACACTGTATTTATGTTCTTTTAGAAAACTTAGATACAAGATAATCTATATTGTGGGCTATAAAACAAGTCTCAATAAATTTAAAGGAATTCAGACTAGATATTTTCTGAAAAAAATGAAATTAGAAATCATTAACAAAACTTTCTGGGAAGTTTCAGGTATTTGGAAACTATATAGCATGCTTATAAATAACTCATGTCTCAAATACTTTTCAAATTAAATGGAGTTTCTAAAAAACAAGAAAATTTGTGAGAAATTGCATATTCAACACTTAAAGAAAGTTGTGGAACTAAATGCATGTATTATTTGAAAAAAAAAAACAACTATCTCAAATTCATGACCACAGCTTCCACTTTAAAAGTGTAGAAAACAAAACACAAATGACACCTAATGTAAGCAGAAGAAAGAAAATAATAAAGACCAGTGTGAAAATCAATAAAATAGGAAACAATTTTAAAACAGAAAAATATGAAACCAAAAGATAGTTCTTTGTAAAAATAAAATTAAAAGAAAAGAAATAAATTTCTAGACAGAGTGGTTAGAAGAAAAGATAGAAGAAACAAAGTACTAATATCAGAAATGAGATAAATGACATTACTAGAGATTCCATTAACATCAAAAGCATAATTGGGGATATTAAAAACAACTTCATGCAAAGAAATTTGGCAAAAAACACTAAAGTAAATAGAATCTTGGAAACAGAAAGAGATATATTGTTTGTATGGCCCTATGACTGTTAAAGAAATAGAATTTGTAGTTAAGACATTTCAATAAAGAAAACTCTTGATTCAATGCCTTTATTGGTGAATTAACACAAAACATTAAGGAAGATAAAATTCTAATTCTACACAAAATTCCAAAAAATTGTAGAGAAAGAAATACTTTCCAACTCATTCTATGAGGCCAGCATTACAATCCCATCAAAACCAAAGACAGAGCAACACTGAGAATGAGAATGCTGAGTAATATCCCTTATAAACATGATACAAAATTTCCTAACAAAACTTTACACAACAAATCCATAAATATATAAGGTTCAGTTTATCCCAGGAAAGCATCCATAATTTACCATTCAATACTCAATTAATACTCTTCACTATATTAACCGACTAAAAAAAAAAATGAGACTTTTGGTATATAAGCCATTTCCTCTAAGAGTTGTACTTTCCTCCAGGAAAAGGTCAGAGTCAGATTCTAGCTACGTCTAAAAGTAATAAGGGGTGGTAAAAATGGGACACAAGCAGAATTCCCTCATCCTTGTAAGGTAAATGCTTTAGGCGTTCATTACAGAGACGCCAAGCAAGGCAAGGAGAAACTAGTTACTTCTTAGACAAGAGAAGCTCTCTAGGATTTAGTGGTTTAGAGTGAACTGTTTTATGTAACTTAATTTTATGAGTTTATTCTAATTCTCAGTTTACTACCCCTCCCAACTATTTACTAAGATCAACTGGTCTGTTTAAGTATTATTAATAATATTTATTTTGCTAACTCATTTTCTTGCTCAAGCTTCTGCTACAAGTGATAAAGACTTATTGAATGGGGTCTTGAAGAATTAGTGCTTTGATCATTTTGTTCTCATTTTTCATGGCCCACAAGTCAGTTACAGAAAGGGAAGCTGAAATAACAGTCCTAGAATTTTTCATAATAACATTTGATTTAATCACAGCTGCTATTTAATCAAGACCTGAACTCCTAGACACAGAAGAACACAGATAATAGCAATGCACTGTTTTGCCACTGTGTGCCAGAGACAGTTAGAGACCTAGTTTCTAATTGTAGTTGTTTTCTCATGGTGTTCAGATCCATGCATATTAAGTAACCTGTCCTATATTCATATCACTGAATGTCTACCACCTTCAACAACTTCCAGGGTCTATATTCTTTTGGTCATTATTGTAGTTATTAAAAAATGCAAATGTGCTACATTTTTTAAAGAAAAATAGAATTCATGGAAGGATATTAGAATTTAACAGGTTCAGTAGGATAATTGGAGGAAACAAAATTTGAGGTTAAATTTGCAGGTGAATATCTAAAACTATGCTGTAAAATTTACTTCAGAGGAAAACCTATTTGGGCTTCTCCTCAAAATGAAATGGCAAAGCAATAACCAACTTTATTACAATGCTTCTATTGTTTCTACCAATGCTGATGCCACCATTGCATGAGAAATATACTCTTGCTACTACTACCATTCCTTAAGTCTGGAACTCAAATTTTCACTTTTACTGAGTAGAACATGATTCATGATATAATGATTTTTTAAAACACAAGCAAGTTATTAAACAATGGTTGGTGCCCAGGAATATGCCATATTTTCCATACAGTTAGCATGTTTCTCTTATTTCTTCATTTATAAGTAGGATTTATTTATCATATTTCTATTCCTAATTTAGTACATATCCTGCAGGATATAGGATCATGACAAAACCAGAGGATTGGTTATCACCTATAGATCCTGTATTTTGAGCTAGAGATACATTGTGATAGGCTCTGTGTTGCTTCACTTTTGACAGTGTGAGAAAATATTCTCAGCTATCTGGAACTTGAAAGTATTATATTATAAGGGAGTCTTTACAATAAAATGATTATAAAAGCAAGAGACATGTAACTATTGAGTAATAGATACAGAAGGATAGGGTCTATGCTGGATATTTGTCATTTTTTGGCCAGCTAGTTCTGAACTACCATCATATTTAGGGAAAACTCTTTATTATGTGAGTTTTGGGGAATGGGGCACAGATCATCTCTCACTACCTGCAGCTAAGCATTTAGACATATAATTTAGGCTAAGTCAATCATATATTCCCAGTGGGACTTTGAAATTTGAGAGTAGTACAAAGAGACGGAGATTTAGAATTTATTCACAGTGGCAGAGATAGAATTGAAATGTTGATCACAGCAGGTAATGTCATCATTGGGTTTTTACGAAGATTTAATAAGTTGATGTACATAAACTTGTTTGAATACTTCACAGAGCATATCCTAGATAAGTGTTTATAATTAATAAGTCAGAAGCCATTTTAGGCATTACCAAAATCGGACTTAAGAGCATGTTACTAGTCCAGGAATTCAGAATTAAAACCCCTCCTTGCTATAGTAATTTTCATGCTTTTGTAGTTTAGTTTGTATTTCCTTAGATGTGAAATAAATATTTCATTAAATTGGATGTTTACATAACTCAAATGAGTCAATATAACCTACAATCAGTATAACTCATTTACCCTTGCCAGAGCTACCATGTGATCACCTTTTGTGTTTTGGGAGTAGACTTGCAAAACTGGACCCAGAACTAGTGCAATAGATAGACAATTCCATTAATTTTCTTATTGGGAAGACAAGGAGAACTAGCGTTTGTTATTGCCTAAGCACAAAGCCAAGTGCAATAAGTGGAAGGCTGGCTATCAGATGTAGCTGGTCTGTTCATTTCACCATAGCAAGCTCTCGGGCTAGTTGGAGTCATTCCTGGAGTATTGTGTAATGTTTCAGAAAGTCCAGTTTGGGAAGTGCTGTTCACATAGTATATATAATCTAGGCTTTGCATTTTTGTTCTTAGATTTTTTTTTATAAATATTTTTAATGTTTATCTTTGAGAGAGAGACAGAGCATGAGTGGGAGAAGGGCAGAGAGAGAAAGAGAGGGAGACTTAGAATCTGAAACAGGCTTCAGGCTCTGAGCTGTCAGCACAGCTCAAACTGGAGGGTTCAAACTCAGAAACTGCAAGATCATGACCTGAGCTGAAGTTGGACTTAACCGACTGAGCCACCTAGGTGTCCCTTTGTTCTTAGGATTTTTGGAATTAGTATTCTTGAGTACTTCCAAACTGTGGTCTCAGTGAAAATAAATATATATTTATTCTCTATCTGGAAGTATGGGGCTTATAAATGTTGTTTCTTTGTTTTTATTTTTTCTTATATTTATGATGAAAATAGTATAATATAATCGATAAATTCTAAAGTTCATCTTGATTTTTATACTAATAGAATTCTTAATTTTATATGTAAGAAAGCTGAAGCCTAGCAATTGTAATGACTTTCCAAGGTCAGATACATAATAAATGGCAGAAGTGGATGAAATTTGGGTTACAACAGTCACTCATTAAGCTGCATTCTAACAGAGGATACTTTTATCTATCTATCATCTATCTATCTATCTATCTATCTATCTATCTATCTATCTATCTATCTATCTACTTACTTATTTATTTAAAAGTTTATTTATTTTAAGAGAGAGTGTTCACATGCTTGAATGTGCTCATGTGAGTGGGGGAGGGGCAGAGAGAGAAGGAGAGACGATTCCAAGCAGGCCCCCACTGTCAGCACAGGCCGGATACAAGGCTCAAACCCACAAATTGTGAGATCATGACCTGAGCTGAGACCAAGATCTAGAAGCTTAACCAACTGAGCCCCCCAGGTACCCCTAACAGAAGATACTTTGTAGCTGACAGATCCTCATCACAAGAGAAGCAAATTTCAACAAGTCATCTGATTTCCCATCCTACCTTTTGATTCCATTAGGAAGAAGAACTGATACCACCATACAGGAAAAAATAACAGCAGCCCTACAGGCAAAATTCATGAATCCGCTTTACCTCCTCTTTGTCAATGTTAACATGGACATATTATGAAAATGATCACCCTAATTAGTATCTTCTCCTTGTGGTCAAAGCCATGTGGTGAAAAGCTTATATAGACTTTGACACTAGGCTGAGTACAGCTATAATTAGCACACTTAATCCAAGTTAATACAATTTATATCAATAGATCAGGAGATACTGCTTTCCAATGAAGCACAAACTAGAGCCAGTATTTATATTTTCAAATATCGTATGTTTCAAAATTATATAATGTGCTGTTTTGGTAAATTATAACTCTTAATTTATTTTTTCAATATAGTAGATCTAAAAAGCATTTGCCATATGCAAGCCAAGATTTATAAGAAAAATATTAAATGTTATTCTAAAATTATATTTTATAATTCTTCACAGTTTAAGAATATAGTGAGTAATTTTATTCCTGACTTTATTTTTTTAGCATTTTGGGATTATACACTCATAAATACGTAATCCAGCAATTATATCCTACTATACATCTTCCATCAGTTTCCTGTGACTCAACTTTTTGAAATTTCTAAACTTGAGATCTTGAAGAGGATTCATAATTTTCAACTTTATCAAGATAAACATCTGCTTGTTTTTAAGTTTATCCAAATTCTAGAATATAAGAAGCTTGGAGAATGAGGGTTCTTGATTTTTCTTCCCACTTTTTATTATTATCTAAAGGCACTATACTACAATAATCTCTTATTTTATCCCAATTAAAAATAATGAGAGACCAATTTTTAAAAATTACTCTATCAATAATTTATGCTTGATTTAAATTGGATAATGCCTTCATTCTCTAAATTTTCTTTTGCTCTATACCAATTAAGACAGCAGAGGAAAATGAAGTATTATTATATTCTTCTATGAATATTTCATTTACCTATGCCTTCAGTGAAACTGGATCTTTCCTGATATCACTCTTTCTACAGTGGAGATTGCTTGCTGTGTCATAATTCAACACTTCAGAGTTGGGACTAGTCAGTGTCCTTCATGATCTCCAAACCTCTTTCAGTACCTTACTCTCCATGTCTCCAGTCAAATCCCATTCAATTTTGAACATATTTAATCCAATTTTACTTCAAATATGCACTCATTTTTTTCCTTTCACTTTATATATTTACTGCTACTGACTTCAGGCTGTCTCATTTCTCTCTTCTATTGCACCCAGTTTACATCAACAACAAAACACAGATCTGCAAAATCTCTCCCTGTCTGCCTTCTCTGAATTGACACAATGGTTCTTGAGTGCTGGTAGGAACCCTAATCACATACACACATTTATAACTCTACAATTTATGGTTCTCTCCATAAAAAATTGCCTTTGTCATCAGTTTCCTCCCCCATTCTCCAGAGTGATATTTCTATCTTCTATATTCTCAAACTTCTGCTCTATAACCTACATCCCTCCCTTTTCTTCACAGATAACACAACCTTTGCTGAGGTCATAAAGACTTTGGAAGCCATTATTTAATATCTCTCTCAATTTCCTTCCTTCCACTTTTAAGTTGTTTATACTTCTACCCATCAATTCCTTTAGGCTCATGCTACTAGGAAAAAACCAACAACATAGCCAATTGCATCAAAGCCTTACTATATAGTTGTCAGAGTTCTAAGATTTTATTTTTCCTTACTAGGCCTTCACATAAAACCTATGATTTACATTTATTTCTACTTTGCTTGTGAGGGAACTGAGGTACAGAAAAATTGAGCAACTGGTTCATATCACTCAGCTAAAGTGTGTTTTTTTTTAAAACCAGGATCACATCCAAGTTACCTTAAAGACAGTTTACACTTCTTGCTAAAACTAATTCTTCTATCTCTACTACTCTGTATCTGATATTTTCCTGCTTGTTCATGGGCTTTATCTTTTTTAAGGGTATGTTAATTTTTTGATATTTCATAATATGTTAGGATTCAGTTCCTTTAATAAATATCAGTGTTATTCATGCTGTAATGTAGATGATCTTAGACAATTAAAAGAGTCAAATAACACAAATTTATTTAACTTATATAAAATATAATTTAATTTATAAACCTGTGGGTTTTTTGTAATTATGAAAAGATAACAGTAACCTGTAATATGTGCTACAGAGGTACATTATAAGACCGGAATCTAGCTCTCTTAATTTTAAGGCAACTATTCACAATGTAGATGGTATTTTAAAAATCACATAAATATACATATATAAATTTAAGATTGCACAGCATTATTGTTTCAAAAACATTTTGCCCATCCTCCACCATTTCCTAGTGGCAACCAAGTTTGTTTTCTTTATTTATTGGTCTGTTTCTGCTTTTTGTTTGTTTGTTTGTTTTTTAGATTTTACATATAAGTGAAATCATTTGGGATAGGTCCTTCTCTCCTGACTTATTTCATTTAGCATAATACCCTCTAGGTCCATCCATTTTGTCACAGATGGCAGTATCTCATTCTTTTTTTATAACTGAGTAACATCCTATTGTATATATTTTTTATCGATTCATAAATCAATAACTGAGGTTAAAATCCTTTATACTAGCATTCTTAATCCCAACTTCCTCTGTGCCTTCTCTTTGGGTAGCCATTTCTTAAAAGATATTTGTCATTCCATATGATTTTCTAAGTATTTCTATATATGTACCTGTCCAAAAATGAATGTTGGGATAACTTGTTAAAGACCCTAAACTCTACATATTCCTATTTCATTTGCTGTTTTTACAAAATGGTGTCATAATATCAATGGATATAATTGTTTTTCAGAAAAGAATTACATAATATAGATTTTACTTGGCCATATTTATTCCAAAAGTAATTTTACATAATCTACTTTTTCAATATTATAAATAATATATATATATAATGATATATAATTTGATTAACTTTGAGATTACAGAAGAGAGGTAATTGTTTTGTAAATGTCATCTGTGGAGTTTATTACAAAAATCCTGAANTGGGGATGAGCACTGGGTGTTATATGGAAACCAACTTAACAATAAACTATTTGTAAAAAATAAAAAAAAAATTAAAAACTGTTGCACAAAATAAAATAATAAAAAAATACTGAACAGATTTTCAATTTCATGTGACTTTAAGAGTGG
This sequence comes from Crocuta crocuta, assembly GCF_008692635.1. Classification (NCBI taxonomy): domain Eukaryota; kingdom Metazoa; phylum Chordata; class Mammalia; order Carnivora; family Hyaenidae; genus Crocuta; species Crocuta crocuta. The sequence goes on along the minus strand of NW_027551564.1, from coordinate 1,457,836 downwards.
TTCTATTCTTTTTTTAAAAGTTTATTAATTTTGAGAGAGAGAGAGAGAGAGAGAGAGAGATGGTGGGGGAGGGGCAGAAATCAGGGGGGAGAAAGAGACATGCAAGCAGGCTCTGTGCTGTCATCATGACATTCCACATGGGGCTCTATCCCATGAACGGTGAGATCATGAGCTGAAACAAAACCAACAGTAGGATGCTAACTGACTGAGCCACCTGGGAGCCTCAAGGGTGGTTTTATTTCAAATCAGAGTTAATAAGGGCAGCTCAGTGTCTCAGTCAGTTGAGCATCCGACTTCAGCTCAGGCCATTATCTTGTGGTTCTTGAATTTGAGCCCCACATTGGGCTCACTGCTGTCAGCTTGTCAGCAAAGAGACTGCTTGGAATCCTGTGTGCCCCTCTCTCTGCCCCTCCCCCACTTGTGCTTTACCAAAAATAAATAAATATTTAAAAATCAGAGTTAAAAAAATGACTTACATCTTTTCTATTTTATAATCCTGTATCTATTTTTTGTTAAATAAACCTTAGAAAAATAACAGCCCCATCTTACTAAAAGAATCCAATAAGAGAGTGCAGAATAGGAGAGTCTTAAAACTCTCAAATAACACTCCTCTAAAGTTTTTTTTTTAATAAATATTAAACGGTAAATCAAAAAAATATTTTCAGACAAAAAAATTTAGACACAACATATCAAAACTTATGTGATATAGTAAAAGAAGTTATTTTCCTTTAAATTATAGTCAGCATACGGTACAATATTGGTTTCTATAGTACAATTTGGTAATTCATCACTTACATACAATACCCAGTGCCCTCCTTAGTATTCATAGTCCACCCAGCCCATCTCCTGCCCACATCCGTCTATCAATTGTAAGTTTATTGTCTATCATTAAGAATCTTTTGTGGTCTGTTTCCTTCTCTTTTCTTCCCCACCCCTGTCACACCCTTTTCAGTATGTTCATCTATTTTGTTTCTTAAGTTTCACATATGAGTGAAATCATAGGGCATTTGTCTTTCTCTGATTGACTTATTTCACTTAGCTTATTACATTCTAGCTCCATCCATGTCATTGCAAATGGCCGAGTAATATTCCATTGTGTATATATACTACTTCTTTATCCATTCATCAGTTGACAGACATTTGGGCTTCTCCATAGTTTGGCTTTTGTTGATCATGCTGCTATAAACATTGGGTGTCTGTATCCCTTTGATTCTGTATTTTTGTACCCTTTGGGTAAATACTTAGTGCAATTGCTGGATCATAGGGTAGTTCTATTTTTAGTTTTTTGAGGAACCGCTATACTGTTTTCCAGAGTGGCTGCAGAAGTTTGCACTCCCACCAGCAGTACAAAAGGGTTCCCTTTCTCCACATCCTTGCCAATATATGTTTCTTGTGTTGTTAATTTTGGCCATTCTGACAGATGTGAGGTGGTATCTCATCATGCTTTTCACTTGCATTTCTCTGACAATGAGTGATATTGAGCATCTTTTCATGTGTCTGTTAGCCATCTGGATGCCTTCTTTGGAGAAGTGTTTATTCATGACTTCTGCCCATTTCTTCACTGGGCAATGTTTTTTTTTGTGTATTGAGTTTGATAAGTTCTTTATAGATTTTAGATACTAATCCTTTTTCAGATATGTTGTTTACAAATATCTTCCTCCATTCATTTCCTGCCTTTTAGTTTTGCTATTTCCTTTCCTGAGCAGAAGATTTATCTTGATAAAGTCCCAATGGTCATGTTTGCTTTTGCTTCCCTTGCTTTCTGCAACATGCCTAGTAAGAAGTTGCTCTGGCCAAGGTCAAAGAGGATGGTGCCTGTGCTCTCCTCTAGGATTTTGATAGTTTCCTGTCTCACATTTAACTGTTTCATCCATTTTGAATTTATTTTTGTGTATGGTTTAAGAAAGTGGTCCAGTTTCATTCTTCTATATGTCACCATCCAGTTTTCCCAACACCATTTGTTGAAGAGACGGTCTTTTTTTCCATCGGATATTTTTCCCTGCTTTGTCGAAGATTAGTTGACCATAGAGTTGTGGGTCCATTTCTGGTTTTTTCATTCTGTTCCATGGATCTATGTGTCTGCTTTTGTGCCAGTACCATGCTATCTTGATGACTACAACTTTGTAATATAGCTTGAAATCCAGAATGATAATGCCTCAGTTTTGTTTTTCAGAATTGATTTGACTATTTGGGGTCTTTTGTGGCTCCATACAAATTTTAGGATTGTTTGTTCTAGTTCTGCAAATACACTGGTAATATTTTGATAGGGATTGAATTAAATTTGTAGATTGCTTTGGGTAGTATAGACATTTTAATAATGTTTAATTTTCCAACCCATGAGATGGAATGGTTTTCCATTTCTTTGTGTCCTCTTCAGTTTCTTTCCTAAGTGTGCTATAGTTTTCAGAGTACAATTCTTTTACCTCTTTAGTTAGGCTTCTCTTATGGTTAGGTATCTTATGGTTTTTGGTGCATTTGTAAATGGTATCAATGCCTTGATTTCTTTTTCTGCTGTTTTGTTATTGTACATGCAGCTATACATTGTGCTGTATATTTAGCAGATTTCTGCATGTTGATTTTGTATCATGAGACTTTGCTGAATTCATGTATTAGTTCGAGCAAGTTTTTGGTGGAATCTTTCAAGTTTTCTATATAGAGTATCATGTTGTCTAGAGAGAGTGAAAATTTGACTTCTTCCTTGCTGATTTGGATATCTTTTAATTCTTTTCGTTGTCTGATTGCTCAGGCTATGGCTTCCACTACTATTTTAAACAGTAACGGTGAGAGTGTGCAGCCTTGTCTTATTCTCGACTGTAGGGAAAAGGCTCTCAGTGTTTCCCTGTTCAGACTGTTATTAGCTGTGTGTCCTTTTTATGTGGCCTTAATGATGTTGAGTATATTCCATTTATCTCTACTTTGTTGACGGTTTTTTATCAAGAAGGGATGCTATATTTTGTCAATTTTTTTTTTCTGCATCTATTGACAGGATCATATGGTTCTTATCCTTTCTTTTATTAATAGGTGTATCACTTTGATTGGTTTGCAAATATAGAAATAGCCCTGCAGCCCAGGAATAAATCCCACTTGATCATGGTGAATAATTCTTTTAAAGTACTACTGAATTCGATTTGCTAGTACGTTGTTGAGAATTTTTGCATCCATGTTCATCAGGGATACTGGCCTCTGCAATTCTCCTTTTTAATGGGGTCTTTGGTTTTGGAATCAAGGTAATGCTGGCTTTAGAGAATGAGTTTAGAAAATTCCCTTCTATTTCTATTTTTTGGAACAGTTTGAGAAGAATAGGTATTAACTCTGCTTTAAATGTCTGGTAGAATTCCCCTAGGAAGCCATCTGAACCAGGACTCCTGTTTGTTAGGGGATTTTTGATTGCTGATTCCATTTCTTTGCTTGTTATGGGTATGTTCAAATTTTCTATTTCTTACTGCTTCAGTTTTGTTAGTTTGTGAGTTTCCAGGAATTTGTGCATCTCTTCCAGATTGCCCAGTTTGTTGGCATATAATTTTTCATAGTATTCTCTTATAATTGTATTTCTGGGGTGGTGTTGTGATTGCTCCTCTTTCTTTTCTTTCTTTTTTAATGTTTATTTATTTTTGAGGCAGGGAGCAGAAAGAGAGGGAAGTCACAGAATCCAAAGCAGGCTCCAGGCTCCAAGCTGTCAACACAGTGCCTGACCTGGGGCTCAAACCCACAAATCATGAAATCATGACCTGACCAAAGTCAGACACTTAACCAATTGAGTCACCAAGGCACCCCATGATCTCTCTTCTTTCATTCACAATTTTATCTATTTGGGTCCTCTCTCTTTTCTTTTGGAAAGTCTGGCTATGGTTTTATCAATTCTGTTAATTCTTTTAAAGAACTAGCTCTTAGTTTCATTGATCTGTTCTACTGTTTTTGTTTTTTGTTGTGTTTTTTTTCTTGGTTTGTTTCTATATTGCTTATATCTGGTCTAATCTTTATTATTGTCCTTTATTATTGTCCTTTATTATTAATCTTTATTATTATGCTGGCTTTGGGTTTTATTTCCTAGATCTTTTATGTGTAAGGATAGGTTGTGTATTTGGGACCTTTCTAGCTTCTTGAGATAGGCCTGACTTGCAATATACTTCCCTTTAGGACTATCTTTGCTGCACCCTACAGCTTTTGCACTGTCGTGTTTTTATTTTCATTTGCTTTGATGTATTTTTTAAATTTCTACTTTGATTTCCTGGTTAACCCATTCATTGTTTAGTAGTGTGTTCTTTATCCTCCATGTATTTGAGGGCTTTCCAATTTTTGTTCTTGTGGTTGACTTCAAATGTCATAGTTTTGTGGTCTGAATATATGCATGGTATGATCTCAGTCTTTTTGTACTTGTTGAGGGTTGATTTGTGACCCAGTATGTGATCTGTTTTGGAGAATATTCCATGTGCACTAGAAAAGAATATGTGCATGTGGAACATATCCTGCTGCTTTAGGGTGCAATGTTCTAGATATATCTGTTAAGTCCATCCAGTCTAGTGTGTCATTCAAAGCCATTGTTTCCTTGTTATTTTCTGCTTAGATGATCTGTCCATCACTGTAAGTGGATGTTAAAATCCCTTACTATTATTTTATTATTATCAGTGAGTTTCTTTATGTTTGTTATGAACTGATTTATATATTTGGGTATACCAAACTGGGGCCATAAATATTCACAATTGTTAGATCTTGATGGATAGATCCCTTAATTATAATACAATGTCCTTCTTTATCTTTTGTTACAGTCTTTGTTTTAAAATCTAGTTTGTCTGAAGGCACCTGGGTGGCTCAGTTGGTTAAGCATCTGACTCTTGATTTTGGCCCAGTTGATGATCTCACGATTCATGAGATTGAGCCTCATGTGGGGCTCTGCATTGACACTGTGGAGCCTGGTTGGGATTCCCTCTCTCTTTGTCCTTCCTTCTCTTTCTCAAAAATAAATAAAAATAAATAAACATTTAAAAATAAATAAAATCTAGTTTGTTTGGTATAAGTATGGTTACTCTTTCTCTTGACATCTATTAGCATGATAGATAGCTTTCCCTCCCCTCAGTTTCAGTCTACAAGTAACTTCAGGTCTAAAATGAGTCACTTGTAGAGATGGATCTTGTTCATTTTTTAAAAATAATTTCTGATACCCTATGTCTTTTGATTGGAGCATTTAGTCCACTTACATTCAAAGTGATTATTGAAAGATGTTAATTTATTGCCATTGTGTTACCTCTAGAGCTGGTGTTTCTAATGATGTTCTCTGGTCCTTTGTAGTATTTGTTGCTTTGATTTCCCTCCCTCTTCTTTTCAGCTTCTATTCCACCAGAGCACCGTTTAGCTACCCAGCATGAACTTGACAATGTCTCAGACCTCCAAAATTTCATAATCTAGGCTCTGCTGTTTATAGAAAACTGGTGGTATTGTAACCCTCTCTTTTTTTCCATGTCAAAGATTTTGGAGGGTGGTGTTCTTGTGCATCCTCTGCATGTGGTTCTGCTTTTTTCTTTTTTCTTTTTTCCCTGTACTTCTCTATCTTTCTCCTTCTTTCTTTCTATTTCCACTGCAGCCAGGGCTTCCTCCTGTGGGAAACCCTGGAGGCGCTTTTCTCTCAAAACTCTGCACAGTTCCTACCTTCCACGGGTCCTTTTTCTTATTTGTAGAGGTGCAGCTTTGTTCTCTAAGACTTCCAATTGATTTCTTGGGTGTTGAGAATGATTTTGTATTTATCTAGCTATGTTCCAGGTAGGAGACTAGCTTAGGGTCACCCTACTTCTCTGCCATCATACCTCCAACCAGTCAGCTAAAGAAGTTCTAAGAGAAACTTGTAGCTATAAACACATATATTAAGACAAAAGAAACATCTCAATCCCAACATTTCCCTCAAAATCTAGAAAAAGAAGAACAAATGAAGCCCAAGATTAACAGAATTAAGGATATAATAAAGACTAACACAGAAATAAATGGAATAGACAATAGGAAAGATTAATAAAACTAATAGTTGGTTCTTTGAAAAGATAAACAAAGTTAGCAAACATTTAGCCAGACTGACCAAGAGAAAAAGAGAGAGGCTGAATCAGGAAGAGATGGAAAATCTAAACAGATCAATAACAAGTAAGGTGATTAAATCAATAATAAAAAAAACGTTCACCAAAGAAAAGCCTATGAACAGATGGTTTCTTAGATAAATTCTACTTAATATTTAAAGAAGAGTAAATGGTGATTCTCAAACTCTTCCCATAATGTGAAGAGGGAAAAATCCTCCTAAACTCGTTCTATGAGGCCACCGTTATCCTGATACCAAAGCCAGATAGGGACACTCCAAGAAAAGAATACTATATGTCAATATTTCCAATGATTATAGATGAAAACATTCTCAGTAAAATATCACTAACTGAATTCAACAGCACATTAAAAGGATCATACATTATGATCAAGTGGAATTCATCCCTGGGATACAAGCATGGTTCAACACAAGAAAGTCAACAAATACATCACATTAATAGAATGAAAGATAAAATCCATACACTCATCTTGATAGATGCAGAAAAAACATTTGACAAAATACAACATCTTTACATGATAAAAAACTTATAACAAATTGGGTAGAAAAAGAATATAATTCAACATAATAAAGGTCTTATATGACAAACCAACAGCTACTGTCACACTTAACCCTGAAAGGCTAAAAGCTTTTCCTATAAAATCAGGGTACTCACTCTTGTCAATTTTATTCAATATAGTAATAGAATTCCTAGCCAGAAAAATGAGGCAAGAAAAAGGAAATAAAATGCATCCATATTGAAAAGGAAAAAGTAAAACTGTCTCTTCTTCAGATGACATGATTTTATATATAAAAAGTCGTAGACTCCACCAAAAAGTTAGAACTAATCAATAATACTCAGTAAAGTTGCAGGATATAAAATCAACATTCAGAAATTAGTTGCATTTCTATACATAAAAATCAAATATCTAAAAAATAAATTGAGGGATTCATAATAGTCTTCTTTCTGCTTGCATACCTCAGCTTTCTCTGCATCTTTACCATGCATAGCTCTATCTTCAGGTAACTTTCAGTGACACCTTTTCACCAGCTTTCCAGACTAATTAAGTCTCATTGCTATCTGAAAGTTTCTTATACTACCTCTTTCTGATATTGATAACACTTGTATTAGTTGTTCAATGTGTGTCTTCCTATTAGACTGTAATCTCTAACAGCTCAGGAATTGTTCTATCATGCTCGCTACTATGTGCCCAGATCTGTCACAGAGTAGAGATCAATTTTAATTGATTTAATATCTTCACTATTTCAAACTTGGGTGACTTGGAATATGAAATAATTATCGACAGAAATAAGGATCAAAAAGGAAAAGTCAATTTTTTCCAGGAAATAAGATAAACGTATGTTTTTATGCTCAATTTTAATTTATATAGGACCATCAGGTGTAGATATTTAGAGCCAATTAGAAGCATGAAACTTTAAGAAAGTAGAAAAATAAACATTAAAATGAATACAAAACTTAAAATACAAGTAGTCTTATATTGATAAAGAGGAAAAAAACCTTGCAGAGAATACAAAGTTGCCTACACATAAGCATCCACTATGAGAATCTGGTCATTAAGGCTACAGTAATTAATATGATTCCTCAGGAAAAGTGTAAGGATAAAGCCAAGGACTGAACCTTGAAGAATGGCTAAATTTTGGCAATAGAATGAACAATAAGAGCATGTAAAAGATACAGAGAAAGAAGAGGACAATGTTGGCATGAAGTACAGAAATTAGATAAGGGAGTGCATGAGTGAGAACAAGAGCTACAAGAGAATCTGAGGCTGGAGACTGAGGAATTACTGAGTCTCATATGTGTTCGTTATCTATGAGTTCAATGGTGCTTTTCAAGGAACAGCTTAGTAGGGTAGGGGAGATATATTAAAGAGGTTTCAAGAACTATTTTGGAAGAAGTAAAATGGGAAGTAGGGCACAATTTTTTCCAAGATTCAGGTCAAAAGTGGAGAAAATAGGGTTTTAGCTTGAAAAGAGGGAAAGCTTTTTATTTTTCTTTTAAAGGAAAAGGAAGATTTGATCATGTATAAGGTAGAAAGAAATATCCAATGGACTGGGTTGAGTTCGAGAATTAAGAAAGAAAAGAGATAAGTGAGGAAGAAACATATGAGGAAATGCATAGAGATTATAATTTACCTTTATCATCACCATTATTATCATTAAAATCTTTATTAAGATAGATAGGATCAAGAATGTAGGTTAAGACCCTTAGCATTTCAAATAATAATAATAGCTGTAATTTGTTAAATGTTTACTATCTGCAAAAAAATCTGTTAATTACCCTTTATTACCCTGCAAGTTAGAAAATTGCACATCCACTTTGGAGATGATGACCTTGAGGCTGTGAAGTTGAAAAACTTGTTAAGGTCATACCATGTCAACAAAAAGTATTTAACTCTGTCTGACTCTAGACTCAAAGCCCCCACCAGAGCACAGTGCTGCTACCCTGCAAAGGAAAACAATTTCTTCAAGACAAAGCAAAAAGAAAAAGAGGGGAGATGCACAGACTTTCTGAGTAGAAGGGGAGGCAACTGGGTAAGCTTAGGTTGGGATGGTTTCAATTTTCTCAGTAGGAGGTGAGGTTGTGTGCTAGGAGGGGAAGGAGGAGCACTGGGATTAGGGACTTGAGCGCAGCGGAAACATTTGGAACAGCTGCAACAAGGAATGCAATTGGGAGTCAACAAGTGATAAATAAAAGATTTGCTGAGATACAATGAGAGCCCAGCTGAGGTCACTTGACTTGGTCACTATTGTTGAGTGACTTGCTTCAGTTTATAAACATGGGAAGACAAATTGGGCAGCAGGGATTATTGAAATGTGAGGATTGGTAAAGTGGAAGTAGTTGAAGAGCAAAGAGGAGGGAGATGTAGGTGGGTTGTAAGTGCATTATTGACCTGATTAATTGTGTGGGTTTTGGCAGAGTAGAGAGGAAGGGTGTGGCTCACAGCCAAGAAGTGTGCATGGCGAAGCTACTAGATAGCATGATGAAGGTGAAGACAGAAGAAGGGAGACAAGAGAGAGGTAGAAGGATAGCAGTCCGTGGCAGTGAAATAATGATAAAATAATTTTAAAAATAATTGCTAACATTTAATGGTTGCTCATCTTGGGCTAGAACCAATACCTGTATTACTCTGTTGAATTCTCATAAAAACACCATCAGTTTGATATTATTATCTCCACTTTATACATGAAGAAACTGAAAGCTGGATAAATTAAGTAACTTGAAGAGGATCTTAATCCTTCTGGTGATGGAAGAGAAGGGATTCAAGGACAGATTGTTGGGAAGCAGAGTCTATGACCTTATCCAAAAGGAAATCTTTGATGAGGATTGAGGCCCCCTTTTGTTACCTGTATTTACATGATTGAATAACTCCAATTGTTTGAGATCCATTAGTAAAAACAGATATATATTTGCTTATATGCAATTCTTTTGTAATCCAAGTGTACTACTTTATACATTTCATGTCATATGAAAACTTTCTGGAGAAGGTACACACCTGTTAATTGTTACCAACACCCCGAGACCTATTTTATTGGTCAGGCTGTGGTGCTCTTGCAAAGTTTTAGTTCTTGCAGCTGGACAAAGCTGCACATTTTGAATGCCTGAAATTTGACCTAAATGGTGTTGACATTACAGTGACTGTGAGTGATGGAAAAGGAAACAAAAAATCCTGGATTTTTCTCCTCTACAGAGACCTCTTCTCCTCAAATTAATAATAACAACAACAGACTTGGAAAATATCTCTTGAACTATAGACTGAAGCCAGCAGTACAGCTTCATTGTCCCAAGAGGCCCACAGAAACTTTTGCATTTTTAGCCTCCATCCTTCCACTCAGAAAAATCCCCTGTTGTTTTGTCAATGTGTCCTCTATCCTTGTGATTTTATTTATTCATTTTTGTTTTATTCTATTATATTTAAGTGTCAGTGGAAAATCTCTTCAATGCTTGACATAAATAACTTCAGGGATCTATACTTATTGTGCTGTGATTTCACAGAAACAGATTTCACAGAAACAGAAAGACAATTAAATCTAGTAAATATATATTAGCAAGTACACTAATGAGTAAAGTTCTAGATTCCTAGGGAGGTTCCAACATGATTGAAGCATGCTCTCTGTCCTTAGAAGTGATATGGTTTAGAGAGACAGGTAGGCATGCTAAATATGAATCACAGTATGAGCCACCCGAATATGAATCACAGTATGAGCCACAAAAACTTTTGAAAAGTGTTTGAAATGTGTTTTGGTAATATAAAGGAGAAGATATCATGTATGGTTTGTGGATCTGAAGAGTGATTGAGGTGTTAAAAGCAAGGAAGATTTTAATAGGTGTATATAAAATCCAAACTCAGAGCAGGTAGAAGAATATCATAAGCAGCAAGGTAAGACAGTGAGGATAATTTTCATGAAAGAATATGGGCTTCTCTGTGTACTAGCCCAAACTCTATGCAGAGAAACATGAAGTGAGGTCAATTTTGAGATTTTTTAAATGTGCAGTTGAGGAGTACAAGCAGCATTCTGTATGCTATAATCTGGTATATTCTTTAGGCAACACACTCACTTACAGTATGAAAGAAACAATTACCTGGAACATTAAACTTAATTACCTTTTCACTGTTTACTTACACATTGGGCTAAAAGTAATGTGCGAACTTTAATTACATTCATACATGTGATAAGAGAGTTCAATAATTGACCCTGTTTCATGACAGAAACTTTAAATGAAGAAGCAGTAACAGTGATGATTTAAGATGCCTTTCTGGAAATAAAGTAGACCTCATACTCTGACTGACTGTCCCACTTGAAACAGCTGGAGTCTGTGTGGACGGAAGACTAAACATGTTGATACCTGCATTGCTGAGGTGGCAAGATATGAAGAATCCCACAGAGAATCAAAATGAGAACATAGTAGGGGCGCCTGGGTGGCTTAGTCGGTTAAGCCTCCGACTTTCGCTTAGGTCATGATCTCGCGGTTCGTGGGTTCGAGCCCTGCGTCGGGCTCTGTGCTGACTGCCAGCTCAGAGCCTGGAGCCTGTTTCAGTCTGTGACTCCCTCTCTCTCTGACCCTCCCCTGCTCACGCTGTCTCTCTCTCTCTCCTAGAAACAAATAAAACATTAAAAAAAAAAAAAGAGTGCCTAAGAGGAATTTATATGCATATTCCTCTTAAAAAAACAAAAAACAAAAAACAAAATGAGAACATAGTAAAGTAATCAACCATCAGAGCCTACTTTTACCTTATAGAAGAAACCTGGATACCTTGAATTTCTGCTCTGGGAGTTATATGGGAATTAGTCTAAGGAGATAATCTAGCCTAGATTAGGAGCCCAAATAAAGTATTCCTTTTATTTCAATGGCGTTGGAAAGATAGAAGGGAAATGAAACTGCCAAAGAGAAAGTGACTGAAAAACAAAAGGAAAATCAACAAAGCAACCAAAACCCATCTTCGACTTGGCATCTGGAGGAGAGGAAAAACAGCCAACCCTCATTTCAGATTGTGTTCATAGAAGCTATATGTATGGTCAGAAAAAAAGTTAACTAGTGTGATTTTAGGTTAGTAGTATATCCATGAAATTAACAGACCCAACTTCAAGGAAATAATACCAGTATTAAAGGAAAGTTTTAAAAATGGTTTTACTCCCAAATTAATTTTTTTGAGACTGTCATAACTTTGATACTAAAACAGAGTAGAATAGTATAAGAAAGGAAACGTATAGGCCAATTTCTCTTATGCAAGAAAAAGTTTCAAACAGTAACAAACCAGATCAACACTGTTTAAAGAAAAGATGTTTCAGCATGAGCAAATTTCATTATTTCACCCAGAAATGCAACCTTGGATGTTAAAAAAAAAAAAGATTCCTATAGATCACCATAAATGTCAAGACTACTTAGTGTCCCAATATTTGTTTTTTCTTCTTCCACATAGATAGAATTTTTGCCAAGAAATTTGCATTTCTAGAACTGCGGTGTTTTTTTTTTTTTAATTTTTTTTTTAATTTTTTTAAATCTGAGCACGTACTTTCCCAGAACAGCACACTAATTTTCCAGGCTTCTTTGCAAATACATGCTGCCTTGGGTCTAACTTCTGGCCAAAAGGATGTCAGATGGTGTGATGAATTTAACTTCTGTTCAGTTCTCTTTAAATAAAAAGGAGCATATGCAATTTCACCTTTTTTGCTTGCAAAAAGGCTGCTATCAATAAAATATCTTTATAAACACAATGAGGAATGGAGGCATAAGGCAGAAAGAATCTGGAACAGATTCTATATCATACTTGTATTCTATATGCCTGGTTTATTAAATAAGAAAGAAACTTTAATCTTCCTTAAGCCATTCTTACTTGAGATTCATTTGCAGTTACTGAATCTACCTCCTGGGTAATATACCACATTAATATTATAAAGAGGAAAAACCATATGATCATATCAGTTAGATGAGGGAAAAGCATTTAAAAATGTTCAACATCGATTCATTAAATATCAAATTAGGGATGGAAGAAAATTTCACTCATCTAGTAAAAGGCATACAATCATCTGCAATATCTACAGTAAATATTATAATGAAGATGAAATGATGTTAGCTTTCTTATTAAGAATGTGGTGGATTAAAGAGGGCCATAAATTGTTTGATACCCTTCCTATCAAGAACTGGGTTTTATCTATGTCACCTGATCTTGAATCTTGATAGGTTCCATGAAGAATATGGCAGAATTTGAGGCTGCGCCACTTTCTGGGCCAAGGCTTTAAGAAACCAGCAGCTTCTTTACCCAATACTGTGCAGTTCTCCCTCTGGGTTGCCCTGGTCACCATGTAAGAAGCTGAACTACACTGAAAACAGCTTGCTGAAGAGGCCACGTATCCACACTCAGATGGGTAGTCCTACATAAGCTCAGCTGCTCATTCATTCCTGCCAAGACTCCATGTGAGCGAAGCCATTTTGGAATTTCCAGGCCTGCCCATCTGCTAGCAGAACATTAATGAGCAGTCAAGGCTAAAATATATAGAACAAAGAATTGCTCAAATTCTTAATACACTCTTAAGAGTAATAGAAAAAGTGGTTTTATTCTCCAATTAATGAAAAAAATAGCCTTTAGTTTCTAGCAACAGAAACTAAATGATTCATTCATTCTAAAATGAATCAAATTTAGATTCATCAAAAATTTGAGCAGATAGTATGGAGAGTTCCCATATACCTCTTCTCCATAGAGTTTCTCCTGTTAGTAACATGCTCTAGTGTGGTGTTTGTTACAATTAATTAATGAGCCCATCATTAACCAATGTTCATAGTTTATATTAAGGCTCACTATATGTGTTGTACAGTTGTATAGGTCTTGACAAGTGCATAATGCCATGTATCCACGATTAAAATATCATGGTTTCACAGCCCTACATCCCCTTTATTTTTTTCTATATACCCTGTCACTCTACAACTCTTGGAAACCATGGATCTTATTCCTGACTATAGAGTTTTGTCTTTTCCAGAATGTTCTATCCTTGGAATAATACAGCACATGACATTTTCAGACTTGATTCTATTATTTAGCAATATGCATTTAAGGTCTATCCATGTATTTTTATGGATTGATAGCTCATTTCTTTTAATCACTGAATATTTCATTGTATGGGTATACCACAATTTTCCATTCACCAATTAAAGGATATTTTCTTTGATTTTAGATTTTGGCAAGTATAAACAGATCTACTATGAACATTGTGTGAAGGTTTTGTTTGACATAAGTTTTCAGTTCAGTTGGGTAAATACCTAAGATGTAATTGTTGGTACATATGGTAAGATTATGTTTAGTTTTGAAAGAACCTGCCAAGGCATCAGTCGCAAAGACTGAATTCCATTGTGAATTCTCACAAGCAATGAAAGATAGTTCCTGTTGCTCTGCATCTTCAAAAGAATTTGGAGGTACTAGTTTTTGAATTTCAGTTGTTGTCAGTGGTTTGAATTTTAGCCATTCGAATAGATGTGCAGTGACAGCTCATTGCTTTTTTTTTTTTTCTTTGAAATTCCCTAGACATAGGATGTTGAATATGTTTCCATAGGTCTATTTGTCATGTATCTTATATATCTTCGTTGATGAGATGTTTCTTCTGCCCATATTTAAATTGGGTTGCTTGTTTCTTATACTTAAATTGTAAGAATTATTTATATGTTTGTGAAAGGTACAGAGTCTGTGTCCAGATTCTTTTCTTTTTTTCTATTCTTTATCTCCCTGTAGATGTAACAATGTTCTAGCACCATTTGTTAAAAAGACAATCCTTTCTCCATTGAGTTGTCTTTGCTTACGTGTAAAAATCAGGCTACTTTGGCCTTGTATCTAGAAACTAGAGACTCAAAGGTGGACCATATGGGCTGTGTGAAGTTAAACTCAGGAGGGTATAATTTTATCAATCAACACATGACACGGAACATCTGTGTGTAAAATCCTGTGAAAATGAAGCATTTTTTGCTCTCAAACAACATCCAAGATACAATAATTTTGGCTACTGTGCTGAGAATGTACTGACAGAGCAAGGGAGGAAGCATGAACAAATTATGAAGTTATTGCAAAATTTGGCCATATCATCTAAAATGCCTAATTTTGGCTCAAGACAAGCCTAATGTAGGAAGACTCTTAACTCACCTCCTCCATGGAACATGCCAAATTATGCCTATTAATAGAACACCTCCTTCTGAAGAACTGAGGCCTACTGAACAGCCACCGAACAACCAAAGATAGACAGAACAGAGAGAACATCAAGAGAGATAGAAACATGCTATGGCTTAAAATGGTAACAAGCATATGTAATCACACCTCCAGCCAGCCAGCAAAAGTCACCAAGCACACACAGAGGACACTATACATGAGACCATTCCTTCAACTTTAGGAGAGGTAGCCATTTCACCCAATCCATAGGAACAAACATAGAAAAGTCAGGCAAAAGAGACATACAGAGGAATATGCTCCAAAAGAAAGAACAACAATAACAACCACACCTCAGACAAAAACTAAATGAAAGAGAAATAAGCTGTTAAGGAGTTTAAAGCAATGATCATAGAGATATTCATTGGGTTGGAGAAAAGAATGGAAGAATTCTGTGAGACCTTTAATTAAGAGATAGAAAATATTAAAAAGATCCAATTAGGGCTGAAGAATACAATAACTGAAATTAAAAAAACACACTAGAGGGAATCAATGCTAGGTTAGCAGGTGCGGAAGGATGTGCCAGTGATCTGGAAGACAGGGTAATGGAAAGAAAACAAACTGAAGAGCAAAAGATTTTTAAAAAATGAGAACGAGAATGGACTAACAGATCTTTTGGATAATATCAGGTGAACACATGTTCACATTATAGGAGTTTCAGAAGAGAGAGAAAAGTAGAGTAAACTTATTTGAAGAAATAATAACTGAAAACTTCCCAAGCCAAGGAGGGAAATAGCAGCACAGAGCGTTAAAAGCAAGGTGAACCCAAAGAGGTCCACACCATGGTACATAATTAAAATGTCAAAGGCTAAAGATAAAAAGAAAGTCTTAAAAGCAGCAAGAGAAATAAAAAGTTACCTCCAGGAGAAAATCTATAAGGCTATCAGCTGATTTTTCAGCAGAAACTTTGCAAGTCTGAAGGGAGTGTCATGATATGTTCAAAATGCTGAAAGGGAAAAGTAAAATAAACAAACCTACAACCAAGGATACTCTACCTAGCAAGGTTACCATTCAGATTTGAAGGACAGATACGGAGCTTCCCAGGAAAACAAAACCAAAAAAAAATCACCATTAAACCAGACTTACAATAAATGGTAAAGGGATTTCTTTTTTTTTTTTTTAATTTTTAAAAAAAGTTTTATTTATCTGAGAGAGAGAGCACACACACAAGCAGGGGAGGGACAGATAAAAGGAGAGACAGAATCCCAAGCAGGCTCTGCACCATCAGTATAGAGCCTGATGTGGGGCTCGAACTGACAAATTGTGAGATCATGACCTGAGCCAAGACTAAGAGTTAGATGTTTCACCAACTGCACCATGAAGGCACCCCAAGGGGACTTCTTTAAGTAGAAAGAAATGGCCATAAATAGACATAAGAAAATATGAATAAAAAGTAAAATACAACAACATATACATAAAATGTGGAGAAGGAAGTAAAAAAGGAAGAGAAGGGAAAAAATAAAAAGAAAGATTTTTTCTTTTTCTATTTGTTTTTGTGTTTAAGAATGTGTTTGCACTTAAATGACTATCACACTAATATGTACTGCTATTCATTTGCGATATTATATATGGACCTCATCGTAACCACACACCCAAAATCTATGATAGATACATAAAAAAATAAAGACAAAGAAAGTCAAAACACTATAAATACTCACTGATTACAAAGAAATAGAGTGAGAGAAAAAGAAAGGAACAAAGAACTATGAAACAGCCAGAAAACAAATTTTTAAATTGGCAATGAGTACATACCTATCGATAGTTACTTTATTTATTTGTTTTTTAAATTCTTTTCTTAATGTTTATTGATTTTTGGGAGAGGGANGAGAGAGAGAGGGAGACACAGATCTAAAGCAGGCTCCAGGCTCTGAGCTTTAGCACAGAGCTTGACATGGGGCTTGAACTCACAAACTAGGAGCTCTTGAGCTGAGCCAAAGTCAGATGCTTAACCACTGAGCCACCCAGGCACTGCTATTAATTACTACTTTAAATGTAAATGGCCTTAATGTTCTAATCAAAAGATGTAGAGTGGAAGAATGAGTTTAAAAACAAACAAAAAACCCAAGACCCATCTGTATGCTGCCTACAAGAGACTCACAGCAAACCTAAAAACATATCGACTGAAAGTGAAGGGATGGAAAAACATTCACTGCAAATGGAGGCAAATAAATAAATAAATTACTTAATTAATAAAGCCAAGGTAGTAATACTCACATCAGACAAAATAGACTTTAAAACAACAGACAATGAAAGACATTACACAATGATAAGGAGATCAATCCACCAAGAGGATATAACAATTATAATTATTTATACACCCAACATGAAAGCACCCAAATTCTTAAAGCAGTTAATAACAAACATAAAGGAAGTAACCAATAGTAATAAAATAAAAGTAAGGGACTTTAACACTTCATTTACATTAATGGGTAGATCATCCAGATAGAAAATCAATATGGAAACATTATATTTGAATGACACATTGGAACAGATGGACACAACAGATATATACAGAACATTCCATTGCAAACAATGGGATAAACATTCTTTTCAACTGCACATGGAACATTTTTCAGAATAGATCATACATTAGACCATAAAATAAGCCTCAATAAATTTAAGAAAATTGAAATTATACTGTACATCTTTTCTGAGGCAGTATGAAATTAGAAATAAATCACACATACACACACACACACACACAAACATGAAAAACACAAACGTGTGCAGACTAAAGAGTATTATAGTAAACAACCAATAGGTCAATGAAGCAATCAAAAGAGAAATTAAAAAAATACATGGAGACAAATGAAAAAGGAAACACTACAGTCCAAAATCTCTGGGACCCACCAAAGGCAGTTGGAAGAGGGAAGTGTATAGCGATACACGGAGACCTCAAGAAACAAGAAAAAACTTTAAACAATCTAACCTTACACCTGAAGGAACTATACAAAGCCCAAGGTAGTAAAAGAAAGGAAATAATAAAGATCAGAGCAGGAATACATGACATAGAGACTAAAAATCAGTGGAAAAAATCAATTAAGCCAAGTGTTGGTTCTTTGAAAAGATAAACAAAATAGACAAACCTTAGCCAGATGCATCAAGAACATAGAGAAAATGGCCCAAATACATAAAATCAGAAATGAGACAGAAGTAATAAATGGCATCACAGAAATACAAAAGATTATAAAAGAATGCTATGAAAAATTATATGCCAACAAACAAACTAGATAAACTAGAAGAAATGGGTAAATTCCTAGAAATATACAATCTTCCAAAACTGAAACAGAAGGAAACAGAAAATCTAAATGCCAATTACAAGTAACAAAATTAAATTGGTAATCAAAAAACTACCAAAAATTAAAAGCCCAGATTGGATGGATTCACAAATGAATTCTACCAGACATTTAAAAAGAGTTAACACCATTCTCCTCAAACTATTCTAAAAAAATAGAAGAGGAAGGAAAGCTTCCAAATATATTCTATGAAGCCAGCATTACCCTGATACCAAAATCAGACAAAGGCTCCACACACACACAAATAAAATTACAGGCCAATATCCCTAATGAACATAGATGCAAAATTCCTCAAAAAATATTAGTAAACTACATACAACAATATATTGAAAAGATCACTAACCATGATCAGATGGGATTTATTACTGAGATGCATTGATGGTTCAATATTTATAAATTAGTGTCATAAATCACATCAACAAAACAAAGGATAAAAATCATATGATCAGGGTGCCTGGATGTCTCAGCTGGTTAAGCATCTGACTCTTGATTATGGCTCAGGTCGTGACCTCACAGTCATGAGATCAAGTCCCCCCGTATTCAGCTTCATGTTAGGCATGGAGCCTGCTTAAGTCTCTCTCTCTCTCTCTTTCTCCCTCCCTCTCCCTGTGCCCCTCCCCTGCTTGCATGTGTGCTCTATCTCTCAAAAAAAATCATATGATCATCACAATAGATGTAGCAAAAGCATTTGACATGATTCAATATCCATTCATGATAAAAACTCAACAAAATGGGATTTGAGGAAATGTGCCTCAACATAATAAAGGCCATATATAAAAAACTCACAGCTAACATCACCATCAATGGTGAAAAACTGAAAAAGAACAGAAAAATAAATCAATACCATTCATATTGGCAAAGCAGAAGTTAAACTGTCATTATATAAAGATGACCTGATATATATAGAAAAGCCTAAAGACTCCATCAAAAAACTATTAAAAGTAATAAATTCAGTAAAGTGGCAGGATATAAAATTAATACCTAGAAACTGGTAGCACTGTTACACACTAATAACAATGATGCAGAAAAAAATTAAAAAAAACAAAACAAAACACAATTTACAATGGCACCAAATATTATAAAATGCTTAGGAATAAACTTAACCAAAGAGGTGAAAGACCTGTAATCTGAAAACTATAAAACACTAGTGAAAGTGATTGAAGATGACACAAACAAATGGAAAGCTATTCCACGGACTGGAAGAATTAATATTGTCAAAATGTACATGGTACCCCAGGCAATCTTCATATTCACTGCAATCCTTATCAAAATACTAAAAGCATTTTCCAAAAAACTAGAACAAATAATACTAAAATTTGTATGGAACCACAAAGATCATATATAATCAAAGCAATCTGGAGAAAAAGGAATGGCTAAAGGTATCACAATTGCAGATTTCAAGATATACTACCAAGCTACAGTAATCAAAACAGTATGATATTGGCACAAAAAATAGACACATAGATCAATGCAACATAATAGAGACCCCAGAAATAAACTCATATTTATATGATCAATTAATCTATGACAAAGGAGGCTAGAATATACAATGGGGAAAAGGCAGGCTTTTCAGTAAATGGTGCTGGGAAAACTGGACAGCTACATGCAAAAGAATAAAAATGCATTGCTTTTTAACCTCATACACAAAAATGAACTCAAAATAGATTAAAGATCTAAATGTGAGACCTGAAACCATAAAAATTCTAGAAGAGAACACAGGAAGTAATTTCTCTGATATCAGTCATAGCAAACATTTTTCTAGATATGTCTCTGAAGGCAAAGGAACAAAATAAAATACAGACAGAAACAAAAATAAACTATTAAGTTTAAATAAAATATTTTTGCACAGTAAAGGAAACCATCAAGAAAACAAGAAGACAACTTACTGAATGTGATAACATATTTGCAAATGGTATATCCAACAAAGTGTTAATATCCAAATTATATAAAGAACTTACACAACTCAACACCAAAAAAAAAAAAAAAAAAACCCAAAACAAAATACAACAAATAATCAATTAAAATAGGCAGGGACCTGAACAGATAGTTCTCCAAAGCCTACATACAGATTGTGTACAAACATGTGGAGGCATCATATTCAACATCACTAATCATCAGGGAAATGCAAATCAAAACCACAATGAGCTATCACCTCACCAGGTCAAAATGGCTAGTATCAAAACCGTAAGAAACAGTGTTGACAAAGACGTGGAGAAAAACCCGCCTGTATTGTTAGCTGGAATGCAAATGATTGCAGCCACTGTGGAAAATAGTATGGTGGTTCCTCAAGAAACTAAAAATAGAAACATCATATGATTCAATAATTCCACTATTGGGTACTTACTCAGGGAAAATGAAAACATTAACTCAAAAAGATATATGTACTCCTATTTTTATTGCAACATTATTTCCATTAGCCAAGACATGGAAGCAACCTAAATGTCCATCAAGACATGGAAAAGGAAACTGTGGCATATATACACATAATGGAATATTACACAACCACAAAAAAGGAAGAGACTGTGACATTTCAGACAACATGGAGGATCTAGAGGGTATTATGGTAAGTGAAATAAAATGGACTGAGAAAGACAAATACCATATGATTCCAATTATAAATAGAATCTAAAAAAATTAATAAACAGAAAGTAGAATCAGAACTATAAATACAGAGAACAAACTGATGGTTGCCAGAGAGGAGTAGTAGTGGGGGTTTGGGCAAAATGGATGAAGGAGAGAAGGACAGTCAATGATACTGTAATAGTGATGTAATGGGGCAGATGGTAGCTGTACTCACGGTGAACCTAGCATAATGTATAAACTTGTCAAATCACTAAAATGTCTATCGGAAACTAATGTAACATTGTGTGTCAACGATACCCAAATTAAAAAAAGAATCAGGCTACTTTGAGTAATATCAAAGAGCATGATTGCTGGATTATATGGTAAAAGTGTTTTTCAGTTTTGTAAGAAACTGTCAAATGTCTTACAAAGTGGCTGTACCATTTTGCATTCTCACCAGCAATGAATGGGACTTCCTGTTGCTCTACATCCTTTCCAGTGCTTGGTACTGTTAACCTTTTTTGGTTATAACTTTTATATGATTCCATTTTCTTACATCTCTTGGTCTATCAATTATACTTCTTTTAAAATTTTTAGGCAGTTGCTCTAGATTTCTCCATATATATATATGACTAATCTGTCATACTGCAATGTAGCTATTTCATAATAGAGGATTTCCAATTCCTTTCTTCCCTCACTTAATACATTGCTGTTATTTATTTTATTTATACATATGCTACAATGACCTAATTCAGAGTTGCTATTATTTCTCTGAGCAGCTGTCTTAAGGACATTAAGAATAAGAAACATAAACATTTTAATTTTATTTATTCCATCTCTGATGCTCTTTTCTTTACATCTATCCAAGTTTCTAACCTATGTAATTTTCCTTCTCCCTAAATAATTTCTTTTACCTGGGGCACCTGGGTGGCTCAGTCGGTTGAGAGTCCAACTTTGGCTCAGGTCATGATCTCGTGGTTCACAAGTTGAGCCCCATATTGTGCTCCCTGCCATCAGTGCAGAGCCTGCTTTGGATCCTCTGTCCCCCTCTCTTTCTGCCTCTCCCCTCCTCATGCTCTTGCCCCCTCAAAAATAAATAAACATTAAAAAAGAAAGAATGTCTTTCACCATTTCTTGCAAGTCAGTTCTGCTGGCAGGAAATTTTCTTAGTTGTTTGAGAAAGACTTTATTTCTCCTTCACTTCTGAAGAATAATTTCACTGGATGCAGAATTCTGGATTCACTTTTTTCTTTCTTTCAACATTGTATTTTACTCCACTGTCTTCTTGCTGGCATCATTTCTGATGAGAAGGTTGATATATTTCTTTTCCTTTTTCCTCTAAGTAAAGGAAAAGTGCCCCCGGCCCACTTCTGACTCCTGTTAGGATTTTTTTTTTTCACTTTGAATGTATGTGTCTAGGTGCAGATTTTTTTTGTATTTATTGTGCTTGGTGTTCTTAGAGGCCCAGATCAGTGGTTAGGTGTGTGTCATTAATTTTGAAAACTTCTCATCCATTATTACTTCAAATATTTTTGTGCTTCTTTCTCACTGTTCGTTTTGCAACCTCTATGCACATATATTTCACCTTTGCACATCATATTCCTTTTTTTCCCCATTTTTCATATAAATTTTAGTTTGGAAAGTTTCTATTGATATTCAGTCCAGCAAATTCATTGTTTATTCATGTGTGCCCAGTATTACTGACGAGATTACCGAAAGCATTTTTTGTTACTGTTACATACTTTTTTATGACCAGCTTTTATTTTTGATACTTTCTTAGTGTTTCCTTTCCATCCTTCTGCTTTCATTAAATCTGTTCTTACATGCAGGATAATTTTTCTTGGGGGTTTTTAATATGTCAATCATAGTTATTTTAAAATTCCTACCTGAGGATTAAAAAAAACCAGTTTTAACGGATTCAAAGATGTTTGCTTTGTCTCCACAGACTGTTTTTACTTGGCATTTAACATGTCATATAAATTTTTGTTGAAAGCTGGAATGAAGTATCGAGTAAAAGGAACTGCGGTCATAGAGCTTTTGGTCAGGCTTCATGTGACTCTGGCTGGAACTAAGGTGTTTCATGCACAATATTGCCACAGATGCCAGAGACCTTCATTTCTTATAGTTTCTCTGTTTTTGTTTGTTTGTTTTCTTTTGTTTGTTTGTTTTCCTCCTCTAGGGTCCTTGGGTTTTCTTAAGAACTCCTTCTAAAATAGGGTTTGCTGGGCACCCTGAGTGGCTCAGTTGGTTAAGCGACCAACTTTGGCTCGGATCATGATCTCGCGGTTTACGGGTTCGAGTCCTGCACTGGGCTCTGTGCTGACAGCTCAGACCCTGGATTGGATTCTGTGTCTCCCCCACTCTCTGCCCCTCTCCCTCCCCTCAAATAAACAAACATTAAAAAGTAGTAAAATAGGGTCTGTATTTTATTCCCTCTAAAAGTTGTAATTCCCTGATATAGTACAGCCCCATCATTGTCTCCAATGTCTTCGGATTTGGGCGAGCTGATCTTAGCTCTGACTATATATATTTACCTCTCTCCAGATCTTGAGGAGACAGTTTGCCTTGTGACCTCAAATTTCTGGAGGGACCTATGAAAAATCATTGATCTTGACTTTGTTTATTTCTTTTTTTCACTTGTAACAGCGAGTTACGACTTCTAGGCTCTTTACATGTTGGAGCTGATAATGGAAATCTCCCCAGTGAGCTTCTTTGAGGTCAGCATAATTTTGACATCAAAATAGACTAATGCAGTATAAGGAAGGAAACCTATAAGCTGAAGTGGCCCATAAAATTGTGAAATATAATAAAATAATTGTTATTTTAAGCTACTATGTTTTATAGCAGTTTGTTATAAAGCAATAAATAACCAAAATGCCAATATACAAAATATGTTATTAGAATTATAAAGAGGGTTTGGTAAAATTGCTGGATACAAATCAATATGGAAAATGAATTGATCAATCATACATCAGCTGTCATCAATATATCAATTGTAATAAGAAAATGTGACTAGAAAATATGCTTTAAGATATAAAGAAAACATAAAGAACATTCACATAAATCTAACAAAAGATAAATAAGCCTTTTACAAAAAACAGTAAAACTTTACTTAAAGTTAATAATGAAGATCTAATGATGGAGAAATCTATTATTGAACATGAAAAGTCAGTATTCTAAAGATATCAATCTCTTCAAATTGGCGTATAGAATTAATAAAGTCTTCCACTAAAATCCTTAAAGTTTTTAGCAAAAATTGTCTATAAGTTCTATAACAAAAATGAAAGAATAGTAAGGAACAAACCTATTTCTGTGAAAGAAGGAAAAGTTTTGGAGGTCTTCTCACTTGGCTTGGAAGAGGTGGTATCTTTTTAGAAGGCTAATAAATATCAAGGAATTGTAGAATTGAGGAAGGAAGATCTAGGACAGGGTTGGCAGAGCACATTTAAAATAGATTTGTCATAGGTGATCAGTTCAGCCACTAAATCTCTCCTGCCCCTGACTCACACACTACTGTCATTTTATTTTCTGGTAGAAACTCGAATTTCTAGTATTTGTTTTATAAGATGAGAATCTTTTGGCTACCAATTTACTGTAGTAAATACTCAAGGGCATTTAGAGGTAAACATAGCTAATATAAACAAGTTGGAAGAAACTCATTGTTTTGTTTTGTTTGTTTTTTACTTTGATCATGTGAGGTCACATTAGTGAGCACTTCCAAGCTTGAGGGAGAGATCTTGGCTCCTGCCCCAGTGCCCCAGTGTTCCAACCTTAGACTTCATGGAAATGTTCCTATCAGAAAACTGAGAGAGAGGAATCGCCCCCTTCCTGTTCTCAATTTATTATTTACTCCTTTGTTTTGAAAGAGTACTCAGAAGCACAGGCATATTTCAGGTGACGCTGAATTAAAAGGGGAGGAGGTGGTTTTTCTTAGGGTATTATAGTATTAAGGCCTTCTTTCTCCCAATAAATCATGTTGATTCACTTTCAAAGAAGTAACATCTAACGTTAACTGATACAAGTGAGAAATCAAGGCTCTCTCTATATACACATATTTAATGTTTACAATAGTATAAATACTATTTGTATTCAAAGTTTTAATGTTTGATTAAAGAAGAATCTGAATGGTCACATCTGAAAATCCTACATTTTGAAATCATTTCTAAGACATCTGATTACTTATAAAAAAAGGCTGATAAAATTCCAACCCCTCCTTTTTCTCTGTTAGAAAAGAATTAGAGGAATTAGTTGATGTGCTGAAAGGAAACTAGATGCAATACAAGTTACATAGATTTCCTTGTAGATTACGTGGTTCTTGTTTATTTTCTTATTGGTTTAAAATGAATTTCGACTATTTGTAGGCATCGTCTACAACTCCCCTTCCCTTAATTGTTGTCAGGTCATCATATTGACTCGTGTAGAAACCAGCTATGTTCATTGGTTTTGGCAGTGTAGCACACATCACAAGACACAAAGGGTTTTTACAATCCTGAGATAGTACTGCAGTTAAATTCAGTACATTTCACTTAAAAATTTTTAAGTATATCTATTTTTTCATAATTTGTACGTGCATAATTTTGAAACTTAACAAATACTTGGCAATTGCACTTGCATTTGTCAAAATTGCCCCTCCCCCATGCATACCTAACCAAGACTGAACAAATATTCCAAGTGTCTTCATAGCTGGTCATTGGGGTCATTCCAATTGGAAAACAAAACTTCAGATGCTATTTCCTTTACCTAAGCTAATGGCAAACAAATGTTCCTTTTGTCAGAAAGGAAAGAAAGAAAAAAAAAAAGTTAAGCCCAGTGGAAAAGCTCTTTCTGTGTTTGGTGCTAGTTTCTGGCAGTCAAGGTAATCCAAAGATCTCAGTTTTCCTTTTGGTTGTTCTCAGGACTGCCTATGCATAGTTATTTTACTACTAATTCAGCTTCAATTATTGAATTTATCTTGAAGATATCTAATAACTAGAATTTGTTTTGGGTGCTAGGGATCATAATGCTGCTCATCATTGATATTCCCATGGCTGCTAGTTACGAGAAAATAAGCACAACAGCCCCAGGAACTCAAATCACTAGCCTGACAGGCTTCTTTTTATTTTTTTTATTTTTTTTATTTTTTAATGTTTTATTTATTTCTAGGAGAGAGAGAGAGAGCGTGAGCAGGGGAGGGTCAGAGAGAGAGGGAGTCACAGACTGAAGCAAAGCCTGACAGGCTTCTAGAAGAACAATAAGATGCAAAAAGTCAGAGGAAGAAAAATGCCCAGTTTACTAATAGAACTGCCCGCACAGAAAAGAAGCCACTCTGAAAAAGTTGATTTGAGCCCTTAAGCCACACAAGCAAAAAGACTGAGCCCACTAAAGAAAGGAAGCCCAATAAATACAAAGAACAAGCTGCTTTATTCTTTATTTCATACTTGCATTACCAAGTGCCTATTCTGAGCTTGTTTTCTGTTTGAAAGGCCTTGAGGGTTAGGGAACTATTCACCACTGTATTAATTGGTAAAGTTAAATCACTTGCCCGCTGCCATTTGCTATAACACCCACATTCTCAGCAAAGCCATTGGCCACCTGTACTCAGCATGTTCTCACACATGGTCATTAACTCTGAAAACTAATGCAAGCCAAACAAAGCCTGAGGAATAAATGGGTTACCATAAGAAAACAATTAAAAAGTCACCTGTTGTGAAAAGACATATTTAATCAAACCTGGGCAAAGAGACCACCCAAGATTAAACAGAAGTTTTTCTACAAGTCTGGTATTTATAATACAGGTGCATTTTTGTGAATGAGTGATTGTGATGAAATTGTATTTAGTTGATATGTGTGAGCACTAAGAATAAAAGTTCCTGATATAATAAACATCCGATTAGTTTGTACTTTATTTATCAATATCAAGGATCTATATTTTTCTTAAAGGACCAAAAGTAAATTATGCTTTACACAAATTTGATCATTAATGATACTGTGAAATGTCTGCAGTTGCTGATTAGACTACTCCTTGTATTCATCAAGATTTGTGTTACAAATTATATTAAAGTGTACAAGCTGAATTCTTTCACCATTTAGAAACAAGTGATCAGGGTGAAAATAACTTTACACTATTTCAAACATTCCAACTGATCATCTCTTTCCTTAGGATAGATTCTTTCAAACACAGTCTTTTAGATTTCCAATAATAAACATTTGTTAAACACTTAAAAACAATTAAAGTTATTGCATCGTAGTTAAATTTTCTGTCACTAAATTTTACATTTCTAAAATTAATGGAGGAAAGCACTTATGACATTGTTTTATGACAAAGAGTACATCCATAGTAGAAGACATGATTTGTACTGTGATTGTACCTTGGGAAGAAAATAATCAAACACTTTGATTCAGACATGAAAACACGTATTAAAAAAAAAAAAGAAAGAAACAACAACAACAAAAAGCCCAGAATGTATGTGTGTTGTTAAGGTTAATTTAATGATATTAAGGAAAATACTGAGTTATGATATTAAATCAAGTATTGCCATCAGTATTAGCTAATGTCCCTCTTAAGAATGACAAAAGCGAAATTATATGATGGAAACAGTAAATCATTATTGGCCCTATTCTAATAATTTTATTATAAGCTATTTTTCCTGCCATTTACTTTGCACAGATTTTATGCAGAACTTGAGTGTTTCGTCTAAAATTACAGAAAAGTAACAGAAAAAATTTGGACTTGAGTTCCATATCTTTAAAATGGAAACAAATTTTTGCTTTGTGTAGTCACTGTAGTATGCAAATTGGTTACAAACATACAGGGCCGGGGTCAAAACTTGCCATTTACAAGCTGTGTGACCCAAGCAACCTCCTTAAAGTCTCTGTGCCACACTTTGCTCATCTGTAAAATGGCCATAATATTAACACCTACCTGATGAAAATCTGGTATTAAATTGTTTGATACATATCAAGTGCTAGCATATGCCAAGTGCTACTTGTAAGTAATTTATGATGTTGCTGTTTTGTCAGATTTCATGGGTTTCTGAGGATTCAGGAGAAAAAACATAAAAATATCTCATACTTTCCAAAGCATCTCTTTCTCTAATCCATGATATTATCAGATACTAAAAATATGTTTTCATGATTTGAATCAGCCTTTCCAAGGCAAAGATTAGTCATAAACATACTTAATAAATTAAAGGAATTAATTCACTACAAATGAGATTGCAAGAAGTGGCAAATGTTTATGTTTTAGAGTATCTGAGAAATGCAAGAATATATAACAGAGTGATGTTCTCTATTTCTACCTCTTTATAGAGCTTTCGTAGGCCACTTTGTTTTTCTCCTCGATTTTAACTACATGACCTATAGTGATATACTATAGCTATTCCACAGAGCTTAAACTCAGGATAAAGGCAGCTACAACTGCCCTTATAAACTTTCTTCTTCAAAGTTTATTTCCTATATGGCTTATATTAGATATAGTTTTTAAAAATTATCTTCAACAATGACTATTGGCTATGTTTTATCTGCCAGGGTTTCATTCTTCACATTTACTTCATCACATTTCCCTATGTGTTCTCTCTCCTAAACTGCTCTTGGATACTTTTTATTATTTCCTTCCTGATGCCTTGGTTTAGGCACCTTATCATCCTTTGTACTGAACTATTATGATAGTTCTCTACCTGTTCTCTCAGACTTTGGTCTAGTTATCTTAAGTCTGTCCTCCACACTGTCAGTATCTCTAAGATGCAAACTTGCCATGAATCAGCAAAGTATAAGGGGCTTTGTGTGACCTAATCTTGGCTTTCCTCCCCTTCCACTCCCTCTTTCCTTCATTTCTCCATAAAAAACTGCTAGCCATTCTTGGGAAGTGCGTGTATCCTTCTGTGGCTTAAAGCTTTTGCCTTGTTCCTTCTACCTGGAATATTCTTCCTTTCATTAAACAGTGGATTCTACTCATCTTTCATGAACCAGATTAGCATTATCTCCTTTGCAAATTCTCCCTTGATACCCCAGAGTAGACTACTACTTCTTCTGTCCCAACATAGTATCATATCCTCATTTCTATTCTAGGATGTATCACAATCTACCAAAACTGTTTTATTTTTTGACCATTAAACTATAAGATGCATTAAGTTGGATTTTTGTCTGATTTTTAATATATTTTTCCTTTAAGGTTATAAAATTTTAATTTTTTCTGAAAAGGACATTTTAAAAACTCTCCATTTAGTATATCCATTATGTTATAANATATATATATATACACACACACACACATATATATATACATATATATATCTTCCATTTGTAATAATATGTACAAAAATTTTATGGCTGTTTGTTTTTTTGAACATGTGAAACCCTTATCATAGACAAGCACAGATTCAGGGACTTTATACTGGGAAACATTGATTAAATACACTAGCTTTAAATCAGATTCAAGAATAATTGAAAAGGAATCCAAGAGCTTACTTGTGTGGTTATTTTCTGGATGCTATGCACTTAGCATGGAGTCAGGGGACTGAATACCCTTAATAAATATCCACTGAATGAATAAATATGTTAAGAATGATGAGTTAGTTAATTTTAGTAGTTTGTGGGAGGGTACATCTCTACATCAAGATCAAGTTACAGGTGACTATTTTCAACCCTATCTTTCTCTTCTTCCCTGTCTTCACCTTTGTTTTGCTTTCCTTATTCTACTTCATGTTTTTCCTCCTTTTTTCCTTACATTTAATGAATTTTTATATTGAAAAAACTATTTTTAACCTAAAATATTTACTGTCCAATATTGCAGAATTTTTGTCTTCTGTTCATTGTATACCAAATTAGCAGAGATATTGTTTCATATCTGTTCATGAATGCTATTATTGTTTTTGTCTCTTTTCATAAAAGTCAGATTTTTACTCTTGTGATACCTTTATACATATGGCTATATCATACTTATTATTTACTGGTTCTAAGAAAAGAACAGGTACCAATTTCTGACTTCCAGAAGAGGAAGGGAAAGATACTTGAACCTAAGAGATCAGCTATCATTCATATCCTGCTTTGAAGTGTCTAGATTCCAATCTGACTTATAACAAAGAGTGAAGAGAGTTGTTTGATCTCTTTTTGTTCAAGTTTATTCATCCCTAAATAAGGGAAAATAGAGTTCCTTTTAATCTTTCTCAAGGATAAGTTATTGAGCAAATGCATATTTTGGACTTCTCAGAAGAGTCAATAATAAGAGTGACAATAAGAATACTGATGATAATGGTAGTATTATCAAAATACTGAGGTATTTCATAAATATACTATTTAACTAAAACCCAACGCATAGTTCAAAGAATCATTTTACACTGATATACTATTATCTGGTTATTATTAGTTGTGAATAGTTCCAAACAACAGCCAAACTGAATAAGGAATTTAATCCGAATCAGTTGTGGGCTTCCTCAAATACGCCTTTTCAACAAAAGAATATATTTTAAGTTCTTAGTGTCCTCTTCGGAGAGTTTTCTATCACAACTTTTTCTTGAATTATGATTTTAAGATACTCAAAGTCCACCAAATAATTCAAATTAAAGGTTGAAAAGGAATATTGTTGTCCTGTTTCTTGTTTGGCTCTGAGAAAATACAGAGGCATCAGGAACAGCCACAGAGACCACCAGCGGAGAACAGCTGTCTTGTGAAACAGCAGGAAAGAGAGCTCTAGGAAGGGCAACAGGGACCCCAAATAGAGGTCTGTAACATGAAAGGCTGTGTGTCTGGAGGGCGAAAGGTGGGCTGACTATGAACTTCTGCAACTGGGAAGTAAACTGGCATTGTGATGTAAAATGAGAAAACACTCCAGATCCTACATTAGCCAGCCAAACACAGAAATGTCCAAAGGAAATGCACCTCAAATTTAGAAGATCCTTTAACTGCTATTAACTA
Source organism: Crocuta crocuta (assembly GCF_008692635.1). Taxonomy (NCBI): domain Eukaryota; kingdom Metazoa; phylum Chordata; class Mammalia; order Carnivora; family Hyaenidae; genus Crocuta; species Crocuta crocuta. Next base: position 1,427,327 of record NW_027551564.1, on the reverse strand, counting down.
AACATCTATACACTGTTTCTTCAGTGAATGTTAAAAGTCATTAGACACCAATATTCCCTTTAAGTAACATTTTCATGAACATTTGGGGGTAGCAAAACAAAATGTGTTAATTTCATATTTCCATTGATGACTTGTGGCTCACATGTACCATCTACATTAGGCAAAACCCCTGCCTCTTCTCAACACAGGCTCACTAGCTTTTTTTTTTTTTTAATCTCTTCTTAAAATGCTACTCAAAGGCATCTTCTTTCTATTGCCTTCCACCATGACACTCATTCTGCAGTGGATGACCCCATCACTTACTCTATGACGTTCTGTTCAGCTGCTTCTGGTTCTATTTATATACCCAATATATTCCTGTCTCACATGTTTTCATGTATGTTTGGGGTTTGTTTCATCATCCTCACTGAATTTCAAGTTATTAGATGAAGTGGTTTCATATGGCCATTTTCCTTGAAAATAGACTGCATCTTTTCCTTTGTTTACTGCGTGGTCATTCAAGTGTTCCTGATACTTCCGGGCTTTTTAAAATGTAGCCCCACATTCTGAGGAGCTTGCTTTTAGATATGGTAGAAACACTTTTTCCGTAGGTAAGTCTTCTCATTGCTTTGTCCTTAAAATACCCTTCTTGAAACACACATGTATTTATATCCATGTTTTACTGCTTTCTTGTGTATTTGAAAGCAAACATTTGTGGATTCTTTCAATAATAATCCACACCTGTCCTTCCCATAAAGCCTTCTTGCCATTGCATCTAACAATAATATCTGTCTCCCTTCACTGTACTACTCTGGGAAATGTCCTGTACTATTCAGTAATAAGATCCCTTAATTGTATATAAAGGGAGAACCTTCAGCTCAGAGAGGCAAGTTTCTAGGCTCAGAGACCTTAAATGAGATGGTGTGTACAAAGTTATTAGTGTAAAGTAAGTACTCTGAAAGTTAGGTATGATTATAGGTATGGCGGTAATTACTTAATGGATCCATTAATGATATTTTTATCTCCCTAATTAGACTCTATGAACCTTTAAAGCATTTATTGAATTTTTACCTCTTGTATAGCATTTGCCGCTTAGCAAAGTGGACAAAGTATTTCTTAATTGTTTGATTAATGGCAGGAAGGCAGAAGACAGGGGAAAGAATTAGAGGAACTACAAAGAACCAAACAAATCCTATCAAGGCATAAAGTCTATAAGATTCAGATGTTTACAAATTGAATTGAGTGGGAGATGGAGGCTATTGGGAAAAGCTTCCCAGAGATAATGTTCTAAAAGCTGAAAGATTTATTATTTTGACAGTTTCTGGCCCAAATCACAGTTTTGCAAAATTAAAAATGTAAACATTATTTAGTCCCAAGATTGTGAAGCTCTGATCTTTTATATCCTTTATATTCTTCTAGTGATCTATTACATGCAAAATGAGGCAAAATTATAATATAAAAGATTATGTATAATTGTTTTCTGAAAGGCACAGAATTCATTAAGAGAAAACAATGTAAATGGAAACTGCAAAGCACAGTTATAGAAAAAAAAAAAGTCTACAAAATAGATTCCAGGAACATTACAATAAAATGTTAGACAAAGTGGGAACCAGGAAGGGAAATGAGTTTTAACAGAAAGAAAAGAAGTTTACAACCTCCTGTGGCTCAAGGGAGAAAAAGCTCACCCACATTGCTCCCTTTAAGAGTTTTTCCAGGTTTAACTAGCTGTGTGGAGGTTCCCATATGGCTATTAAAGAATTATATTATCAAATAGAAAAATAATAAGTATATTAAAAACAGTATATAATCATGCTATTAGAAGGGAAGGGCCATGTCATGAGCGCATTATATTTAAGAGTTTAGAAGAGTAGGTCTCAATAAACGCTACTCTCAGCTAGGCTTTGAGAGCTTACTTTCTAAATCCAATACATAACTAAATAAATAATGCAGCCTTGATAACCCTCAAAATAGAAAGTAATGGTCCATTAAGAGAACACATTAAGTCTTATTGACTCATGCATGGACCCTTCAAGTGCCCATTGTTAGCCAAATGCTCCCATCAATTGTGTAACCCACATGGAAAACAGCGTNCTTGAAGCCATAAATTCCCATTCTTAGTCAGCTAGTGATCGATGCTTCTAATTTGCAATTTTATAATTAAGTTAAAAATGTTACAATTTTTGCTCTAAAGTTCCATTTTTAAGTAGTATTGCTCATTTTTAGAAAGCAAACAGTCCATTTTTAAAGTACACAGAGTATTCAACAGAAAGGTTCTTAGCTGTGCCTCTGCTCTCATTCATGCTGTCACTACGAAAGGGATAAAGCAGTGAGCTTCTTTTTCCGTGACACTGTAATCATATACAAATCAGCACGCCAAGAGAAATCATTCAAATCATTTTCTACCAAATGCCAAGGGTACAAGATAAACTTGAAGGTTCACTTGTACATAGTATCCGGATGTTATTTCTGCTTTCTGAAAGGAGGATTCATTTTATACAGACCTGGAAGACATGCTAATTAATCCAAATGCATTGGGTTTCAATGGCATTGATCCCCAGGCTCCCTATGTTACATTGTTTTCAACTTCTGGCCATTTAAACTGGGAAGGTTTTTCATTCCAGGTTTCAGGCATATCTTCAAAGGTAGTTAAAACTGTTCACTTAATTGTTATCCTACCTTGAAACTCAAAGCTCCTCTTACTCTGGTTCTTGAATTCAGACTCTAATAATCTCCTCAATCTCCAGCCTAGAACCCTTTGCAAAATTGTTCCTCTCAGATCTTCCTGATTAAGTTTTAGCTCTACCTTTTAATCTTCATTTCTCTGAGTTTTTTGCATGCCAGGTGTTTTTTGTTTTTGTTTTGTTTTGTTTTGTTTTTGTTGTTTTTGTTTTTTGGTATCACCTACTCCCTACTTCCCTAGTCTTTTTATCATCTGGATTCTTTCTCTTAGTGATACATTTTCTTTATTCCCACCCACCACCACTTTGGGGCCTTCTGTGATGTGAACTAACAGTTTCTATTCTTACAGCTCCAGATAGCTTCTGGCACACTTCTACATCAGCATTCCCCAACCTCATTTTCTATCAGTAGATGCATGATGGCTATTTTGTCTGTGGAAAGGAGGTAAATGTAATACACATTTAATTTGAGAAGGGTTTAGTCATCACATAAGTCATTATTCAGATATAGCTGCTCAGCAATTTATACATCTGGGAATGAATTAAGTATGTGTCATGTGGAATCTATTTGACACAAATTTTAATCTTTAAAACATTTGTGAGGAAGAAGTTGATGATATCCTTTCTTTTAGTGGAAAGGGCAAGGTTAAGTGAAGGTTGTATTAAAGGGATGGAGAAAAGTATCTGAAAGAAATACCCAGTGAAGGAGGAAGAAGGGAAAATAAAAAAGGAGAAAGTAAAGGACAATGGGTGGAAATAAAGGAGAGGAGAGGAAAATGGAAATAACACTAGCTTCACTGGTAGAATTGTTAGAGTAAAATATTTGTGGTTTAGTTTATATGCCACATGAACTGAAATCCTTATTCTATCTGCAGAACTAGAGAAGAGCTTGGATAGAAGGTCCAGAAGATGCATCTTGCTTCCCCCTCCCTTCTGTAATCCATATTTTGACAGTGGCTTCCCAGGTACAGCTTTCCTCCCTTGTTTATATTCCCCAGGGCTACTGCCAGTATGGACTTTGTCTTAACTCAGAACTCTTTCTTTTCAACCACAGAGGAAGAGGACAAATCTACCTTCATACT
>NW_027551564.1:1360664-1423533 GCF_008692635.1 Crocuta crocuta | reverse complement strand
AAAAGAAAAAAAAAAAAATTAAAAAAAAAAAAAAAAAAAAAAAAAAAGAGAGAGAGAGAGAGAAATATTTAGCCACTAATATATAATAAAAAGATGACATTTTATTGTCATTGAACAAAATATTGAATTTAACTAGTTTAAGCTAGCTTACTAATTAAAGTACCAAGAAAAGATTATAGCTTCGTATCAGTCTTGTTCTTAGAAGGCAAACAGTAAAATATGACTCTCAATAGGAAGATAGTTAGGTAAAAATAGTCCACTTGCATTATGAACTCTTATGCAGACACTAAAAGAATAATTGATCTGATTTATGACTTTTTCCATGATTTAATAATAAGTGAGGAAAGAAAGAAAAGGTTGCATTAGTATCATTCTTATAAGTCAATGACAAAACATCCCTCATATGTATATGTGTTTATATGTATGAGGATATGTATATTTTCTTATATATTCCTATAGAATGTTGCATATGTATAGAGAAAAATACACAATGGTATCTACCAAGTTGTTAATACAGATTTCATGGATGGGGGAGGTGAGAGATGTGAGTGGGAAAGGTTAGGAGAGAAAGAACAAGAACCAAGTTGACCATTGAGTTGAGGTGGTCACTGGACAAAAAAAAATGTGTATATATACATGTATATATATATATATATATATTAGTGTATACATATATATATTAGTGTAATTAAGCATTTATTATATATACAATTTATTACTTATACACAATTATATTATTATGTAATTGTATATAAATGAATTCATGTGTGTCTATGTACATGTTTTTCAAAAAGAACTGGAAAGAAGAGGACTTAGCTTTCTCTCCATCCCATCTGACATTCACTAAAACCGCATGTACGCATTAAGAGTTGTACAAACAGATGTGCAGAGATGCCTTCCTATAATTCATCTCATCTCCTCTCTTTACAACTTACACACTGGGATGTAAACTTACACTTTAGGTTGCAAACCTCCAAGGGCCTGGAATGTCAGAAGTCTACAGCGGCAATTCAAATTTGTGAGAAATGACACGGTAATCATACCACAGGCTTGGTGAAAATAGCAACCCCTGAATGCAAAAATGAGATTAGCAATAGAAAAAGGAAACCAAAGAAAGAAATGTATACCAGGTTAAGGGTCAAATCCATTTTTGTCGTTTTCAACAGCCTATGATAATCATTAACAGGATAGTTTTTAAAATGCAAGTTTGTTATTTGCTCTTTCAGCTTTTAAGCTTTTCTTTAGGCTCTCTTCCCTTGTTTTGATGAAAATATGTGTATTTATCTCTTGTATATTATTTTGAAACTGAAGTTTTATTTTTATCAGACTGATATGTGCCTGGTTCTAATATATTAAAAAAATAAGTAAACTTAGAATGAACAAACAACAGCAGTCCCTTACCCTGCCTCTCCATATCATGATTCTAGCCCCCCATCAAGTCCATTATGTTATTTTAGCTAGTTCTTTTAGGAATTACCTCTATACATCTAAATGATATATTAAAAATCTCTACATTCTGGGTATTTGGTTGACACAGAATCTACTGCATTCCTCTTATGGAAGTTGTATGTTTAGCTCACTTTTACCGTTTATTTCTCCCCCTGACATGTAACCCAATACTAATTCCTTCAATATTGTCATGTAACAATTTTAAGGTATCAATATTTATTCACAGGTATAACATCAAGTTCTGCATTGGGCAATTATTTAGTTCATGTTTTTTTTTCCTTGAGAAAAATATTTAGTTCATCTTTTTTCTTTGTTGACTTCTCCTGTCTGCTTGTTGGATCTAAACTGGTCTCTGTGAGCATGGCTACCCCACTGTCATCTTGAAGCCGTCCTCACTATAAATCACTCCCTCTTACCTGGATCTCCTATTTCCTGAAAGCCATGACTTGTTTCTTGGTACACTTCTCATGGGAGCATATCTTCTATTAGCTTTCTTTAAAATAATGCAAAGGGGAGGATTTTTGTGAAGGTGATGTGTATGAACTTGATCTATCCTTACAACTGATTAATAGCTTGATGGAATACTGAAGCTGAGGCTGGAGGTGGTTTCTTCTCAGAATGTTGACCACGGTGCTTCATTTTCACTTGCCGTGTAGTTGTTATTGAGAAATCTAGCATCATGCTCAATATAGTCTTTCTTATGTATACTGTTTTTTTTTTCCTTTTTGTAAGCCTTTAGGGATTGTTCTTCTTTTCTTGATGTTCTATAATTTCATGATCATTTGCTTTGATATAGCTATTCTGAGCATTTAGTTAGCCCTTAAAATTGATGCTCTCAGTTTTAGAAATCTTTCTTGATAACTTCTTCGACAATTTCCTATTTTTTTTCTTTTTTCTGTTTCTTACATCTTAATTCCCTAGTAGTTCAGTTTCAGATTTCTGTTGTTTAGTCTCTAATTTTCTTTTTTTTTAAGTTAATTTATTTATTCTGAGGAAGAGAATGAGAGGGGGGAGAAGCAGAGAGAGAGAGGGAGAGATAGAAAATACCAAGAAAGCTCTGCACTGTCAGTGCCCCAATGCAGGGTTCAAAGTCATGAACTCGTGACATCATGACCTGAGCCAAAATCAAGAGTTGGATGCTTGATGGACTGAGTCACGTAGGCACCCCTAGTCTCTAATTTTCTTATATTTTCTCTCCTATTTCACTTAAAAAAAATCATATTATGCAGTTTCTGATATAATTTTTTGACAATCTTTTACCTATTCTTGTTTTTTAAAATTTATTTTTCCTTGATTTCTGAATTTTTATTGTATATTGTTACTTTTTCATGCAATTTGAAAGTTTCCTTATTTTCTTAAGAATGTTAAAAACAGTTTTTGTTTGCTTCTTTGCAATTTTCTTTTGCTCCCAGAATTGCTTCTATTTCCTCTAATTCCCACTTTGTTTCCTGTTCATTAGCATCTGTATCTGTCTTTCACGTACTTACATTCCCTAAGCATGGGTTCACTTTTAAGAATGAGGTGCTAAAATGTTCATTGGAAGACTTGTTTGCAGTGGGCAAAGAATTTCAACAGATAGTCTACATGCCTATAATGTAGAATGAGCAAAGGTGGCCGTGGCTTTTTTATTGGTAAAATCCACATATACTGTTATTCGTAAGTAATTTTTCCTGGGCCAGATTCCTCCAAAGAACTCTCCCCAATTTCCCACTTGAGGCTTAGAGGAAGGAAAGATAAAATCTTGGCATATAGCACTCAAGAGATTCCAAAGGGGAAAGGGATGAGAAACTATGTATTAATATAGAGAATGTCCATTTTTAATCACTACCCTTCTCCCCCACTCTCTACTATAGTTGGTCATCCTATCCCCTCTCAATCTTTTTAAAATGTTTTTATCTTTTTAATGTTTATTTGTCTTTGAGAGAGAGACAGAGTATGAGCTGGGAGAGGCAGGGAGATAAGGAGACAGACTCCAAAACAGGCTCCGGGCTCCAAGCTATGAGCACAGAGCCCCACACGGAGCTCAAAGTCACAAACCACAAGATCATGACCTGAGCCAAAGTCGGACGCTCAACTGACTGAGCCACCCAGGTGCCCCTTAATCTTCTTATGACAGTAAATGCCTTATTTTCCTATGGAAATGGAATGAGACAAGTGCTTGTCTGTACATAGCCTAAGAGGGAATCTGGGGTGGGGGTACCTAAGTGGCTCAGCTAGGTAAGCATCCAACTCTTGATTTTGGCTCAGGTTGTGATCTCATGGTTTGTGAGATCCAGCTCCGTGTCAGGCTCTGTGTAGGGCTTGGCATGGAGTCTGCTTAAGATTCTCTCTGTCCTTCTCCCTTTTGCCCCTCCCCAACTTTCTCTCTCTCTCAAAAACATAAAAATAAAAAAAAGAGAATCTGGGGTCATAACTGTTCTTTATGTAGTCTCCCAAATTTTAAAACTAATTTATGTCAATGTTTTATATAACAAATGTTAAATATGTTTGAAATATGTTACAAATATTTCTCTCAAATTATTTGACTTTTGAATTATTTTGGTTCAGGTAGAACCTCTGAAACTAAAGAGGTTCTAAAACAGCATAGTGAACACCTGCAGTCAGCTAAATATTCTGTTAACTACTTTCACACAAATTTTATCATGTGTCATATTTAATGCAAGTTGTTAGTTTTCCCATTTTATGCATAATTAAATTGATGTTCTGGGACGTTAGTAAACCCACTGTCAGAGTGCTTGATATGATCCATGAAGTGACCAGACATTGAGAATGAGGGCTTTTTTTGTTTTTTATCTTGGTTCAAATATTTGTCATTATGTCCAATAATTCCAAATGGATACAGGAACACCAGAGTTGTTACCCAGAATATGTACAGAGGATGTGGACCTAACTTTGTGTATAAATATTAAAACAGAAAAGAAAAAGCTGTTTTTACCTTTTTCAGAGTCTTATCTAATCAGATTGTGTTCTTTAATGTACATTGGTGGGTATTAATGTGCAGTAATCCAAGAAGATATGAACTACCATATTACTGTCAATTTGCATCATTAAGAGGCCTTAATTCAAACAAGTGCTTATATAGTGTTTTCTTCAGTGTTTTAGCCAGATAAATTTGAGATTTCTAACTTTCTGGGCACTGCTGGACACTGCTAAATCTGATTTGTCAGGATTCTATAGGATTCTGCTGGTCCCAGTTTCACTACTGGGATTTATACCAACCTGATTATTTACTTCAATGATTCTAGGCTACTTGGTTCTGAAATCTGGCTAGCTGAGTGCTCTATAAACCATTCTCGACATGTGAGGATGAATGAATACTAATTATTTTTATAGAGCAAATATACTATTGATAACTAAGTCTGAGAAAGATATTATAAGCAAGGAATACTACAGGTCAATAATACTTAATACTGATGCAAAATACTAAGTACAATATTAGCAAACAGAATTCAAAGTCACAATAAGAAAATCATAAACTATGACAAAGTTGAATATTTTCCAGAAATTAAAGATTGGTTCAATATTAGTATTTCTATTAATATCTCACATAATAATAAAGTATATAAACTTTTTCCTTGCATGCTAAAATGTCTTCAAGAAAGTCAACATTTATTTTTCATTTATAGAAAAGATTCAAGGAAATAGAAGTTTCCAGAGATGTTCTTAACATGATATAATACATATGCTCTAGTCCTAAGGTCAGTTTCTTAATCTATAGAGACATTTCCACTAAAATAAAAAACGAAGAGAATGCCCACAATCTCCAATAAGGTGGCAGGATATAATATTAACATACACAAATTAATGGCCTCCACACACAAAACATAACCAGTTTGATGACATAATGGTAAGGAAAACTCTATTTACATTAGCAAGGAATAAGGTTAACATTTTTGAGAAACAAAATAAGAAATGTACAAATTGATGTAAGATAAACTCTAGATTCCTTCTGAAAGAGTGGACTTCTATTTCCATCTGGGAGTAATGAAGCACTCTTCCTTCTACCTGTTGGGGTGGTGTCAGTGGTGAGTCAGGACTTTCACCACCCCAGAAGTAAAGAAGCCACACCCTCTGTGATGTCACTGGAAGCAATGGAGGAAGCAGTAATGAGGAGCTTCTTCACCACCAAGCCTAAGAGGTACCAATAGAGATATGTTTGGGAACTAGAATTGTCACCGGTAACCCATAGAAACAAGGAGCCTCTCATCAGCTCAAGTGTCAATGAAGACTTAATGGGGCACTAGACTTCTAACTCAGTAAAAAGGCTGTCTCCCCCTTTTCCCTGCTAGAGCTGTGTCAAAAGAAAAATCTAAGATAGAAGGTTAAATAATATCCGGACTCATAAAAATAATACTTCAAAAGTCTGAATTAATTGAAAATCATCCATCATATTAAGAATCAGAAGATCTCAAACAGAATGATAAAAAACACTTATTGGATACCACATAATTATCATAAAATGCTTCAACAAGCAGAAACAAACACATAAAATAAGTGAAATGATAGAAAGTCTATGCAAAAATAGTAGAAGCTATAAAGAACAAGATGAAAATTTTATAAAAATAAAATAATCGAAATACTAATAATAAAAACAAAATCCTCCATAAATGGAATCAATAGTAGAATGGAGGAGCCAGGGAGTGAATAAGGAACTTAAAGACAGAAAAACAGAAATGACCCAATCTGCACAACAGAGAGAAAACAGACTGAAAAAAGAAATTGAGCAGAGCCTCAGTGACCTGTGGGACTATAACAAAAGATCTAATATTTGTGTCATTGGATTCCCACAAGGAGAGGAGAAAAAGGAAGTAACAGAAATAGTATTCAAAGTAACGATGGTAGAAAACTTTCCAAATTTGCCAAAAGACATAAATGTACATATTCCGAAAGCTGAGTGAATTCCAAACAGTATAAATCCAAACAAATCCACATCGAGAAACATAATAGCCAAACATCTAAAAACTAAAGACATAGGGAAAATGAAACAAAACAAAACAAAACAAAAACATTGGAAGCAGTGAGACAGAAAAGTCACCTTACCTATAAACAAACAAAAAATTTAGAATGACAGTGGTCTTTTCATGAGCAACCAAAAAGTACAGAAAGAAGGGATTCAACAGTTTTTAGGTAATGAAAGAAAAGAACGCTTAACTCCACATCCAAAAGCCAGGGAAAATATTCTTCAGAAACTAAAGAAAAACTAATGTATTCGGATGCAAAGAAAATTTGTTATCAGCAGATCTAAAAGAATGACTAAAGGAAATTAGGTAAACAAGGAAAGGGTAAAGGTTGGAATCTCAGAGCATCAAGGGGAAAGTAAGAATAATGCAAAGAGCAAAAATGTGTATAAATGCATTTTGCTTCTACTTTCGAGTTTCCTAAATTATATTTCATTGTTGAAGCAACAATTCGGACACCATATGATATGACTCTAAATGATTATATGTGAAATGTTAAGACAATTACAAATAGGGAGAGTAAAGAGAAGTTAAAGAAGGTCAGGTTTCTCCACTTCACTCAATGGTAGGGAATTCACTCAATGGTAAATCTATGGTAGATAATGACAGCTGGGTTTCTCACTGTCCAGGTCAGGCATTACAAATACAGAAAAGGATAAGGCCAGGAAGAAATCTGTGGTGTTGTACTGGAATCAAAAGTAATAATATGAAATCATATTAAAAATGTTAAATATGCACAGATAGTTAGATATTGATATAAGTTTATGTGAATATTTGTGCATACATACATGTGTGCAGTGCATTCTAGGAGTCACACCCCAATAGCAATGAGCAAATCTAGTGCTTGGAAATTCATTTATAAATGCCATTTTCCAACAAAAATAAATTGATGCTCCTAGGTCTGTGTCAGGGAAAGCACAAGATGAACTTGAAAAAATTAACCATATGACTGTAGAAAGTGAGAAAGTGCTAAAAAATATAGTGACATGTCAAAAGAACTCCGAAGATACTCCAAAAAGCCACCAGTGTCCAAATTTGGGATATTTTTTGCCAAGAAATAATAATGCTAGTAATGTATTATAGTTAAGTATCTATGAGTTTGCATTAACATAATAAACAAACAAACAATATATAAGGTAAGTAGGTAGGTAGGTAGGTAGGCAGATAGGTATGTGCATAGCTCTATAGATAAAAGAGACAACTTTTCCTTACAGTACAATTTGAATAGAGAGAGAATCATAGAAATAGAAAACCATGGGGTGCCTGAATGGCTCAGTCAGTTAAGCGTCCTACTTTGGCTCAGGTCATGATCTCCCAGTTGGTGAGTTCGAGCCCCACATTGGGCTCTGTGTAGACAGCTCAGAACCTGGAGCCTGCTTCAGATCCTGTGTCTCCCTCTCTCTCTGCCCCTCACACTCTGTCTCTCAAAAACAAATGAATGTGAAAAAAAATAAATAGAAAAATCACCATTTTGCCAATACAGTGTAATAACTGTTCTAGTCAAGTATCATCATCATATGCTAAAATTAGTTGGGGAAAGTATTATGAGAAACAAGATATTTGCAGTTTCAAAGTATCTCCCCATAGGATACTTATTACAAGTGAAAAATAATTATTTTATTGGGCAAAAACTTGGCACATACCACCTTAACAAAGTTATCAGAGTTATTATCACTAATATGAGATGTTGTCATCATGTTCTTGACATAATGCACTGAGAAAGGTGCAACTAATTTGTGTTACTCTTGCCAAAAAATGTATGACTTGGACTCAAGGAGAAATGTAAATTAAATGCAATGATGAAGATCCTGGATTGGATATTAAGACAGTAAAAATAAATTAGTGGGACAATTGGTAAGTTTGAGTAAAGTGTCTGTATCAGTTAATAGCATTGTGTCAACATTAGTTCCTTAATTTTTATAATTGTACTATGGTTACATAATTTGTTTACATTTGGAAAAACAGGTAAAGGAGTTTTGGGAACTCTTTGTACTGTTTTTGCAACTTTTTATAAATCTAAAATTATTTCCAAATAAAAAACTTTTTAAAGCAAAAGTAAATAAAATAATTAGTATGACTTCTGTCTCCTAATTGCAACCTGATTGGTTGGTTCAAATTTGTTTCAAATGGTTTCAAATTTGTTGGTATAAATATACTAAAGTCTTTGCATATTTATCGAAAGAAGATGGAGTTATTTTTATAAAATAAATTCAATATCCTAGGCTTATATTTGGTCCTAAAAGATTTTAAGTTAAATGTCTCAATTTATTACTGTAGTTATATTATTAATCTTTAAATTTAAATTTAGATTACTCTGTAGCTTAATTTTAAAGTGTAGTGACTTCTTCCTGTCTTTTATGTAAACTTTTCATGGCTGAATAAAAACCAAGGACAGATTGGAAAGTACTAAAATAGAACAGGCCTTTATCATCATATTTTTTCCAAATAAAGTTATCCCAGTATATAATCTTTATAGGCAAGCTCTATTTGGTAAAGAAAATATATATAAATGTTTGTGTTTCAGATATAGGATAAATTATAAATAGTGTAGCAATTTCTTATGATTGCCAAAGAACATAGCATATTGGGATTTTGAACATTCCACATTATTTTATTAACATTTATCCTGATTTAGACCTTTGGTACACATGCAGGCAATATTGGAACTGAGATAAAATATTTACACTTAATGTTTTATGTAAGACTAAAAAGAAGATAATAATCTATTTGATAGTTTGAACTCGTTGGAATTTGACCAGTTAATATAAATAACTTTGCTTGAAAATCTTTATCTAGATGGTCAGAATTTAGATGGGTAAGCTGCCTGATTAATTCCAGATTTCAAATATTTTCATTCCAAATTTTCTTCCTGTCAAGATAATTATCAGGAACAATATATATGAGCACAAATGGTTTTGGAAATTTTATGTTGTTTAGGGTTAAAAATAAGTTCATGATATTTAAACTTCAGTTGTACTTGGTAAATGTATCCTTAATCATATTCTAATTTTTAAAAATTTTTGGAAGTAATTCTTGCAAGATTTTGTCACACTCAGTGTCATTTGGAAGATGAATTCCCGTTGGCTATATTTCATAGCACCTGTAACTTTCGGAAATAACTAAGATTTTCAGTTGACATGCCCTAGATATAACTTTATGTTACAAGTTAGAATGATTATATCTGCGTGCTTGTGAGGCAAGATGCCTTTGTTAAAAAGAATATCTAATGATGAAGAGCAAATAAAGTCAAACGGTGATTTAAATCTCTACTCAAGAGGGAAAAATATACAAAAGTAATGCTTGGAATTTGACCTTAGCTGTTAAAAGGGAAATTAATTATAAGGCTGTGTAGAAGCATATATCTTAGCTTTTTTCAATGTTGATATTTCATAAGCTAAATAAAAATTATATTTTGTCATATTGCATGATATATGTAAATAAAGTATTTCACTAAATAATATTCTACAACTAAATTTTGTAAAATAAGCCTCATTATTTGGAGCTGACACTCTGAGACTTAAAATAGATAATGAAAGACTAAAAAGGGATGCAGATTTCCTGCAATTGGGCCTAAATCTCAAACTTTTAGTGGGAGAAAGTTCTCTTGGGATTAGATACAGAAACTGAGCTGATTTAATTTGTTTAGAGTCTGTGGAACAAAAATGAGCCAGCAAAGAGCATGATAACAAATTAATAAAAGATTGAATAGAATCAAACCAATCAGAAAATTTTGTATACAGCCATATACACAGGATATTCTTAAATTTAGTTATTATTTGGAGAGGCGCCTGGGTGGCTCAGTTGGTTTAGTGTCTGACTCTTGATTTTGGCATGTCATGATCTCATGGTTCATGAGATAGAGCCCTACATCAGGCTCTGCTCTGACAGTGTAGAGCCTGTTTGATTCTTTCTCTCCCTCTCCGTCTTCCACACTCCCCACTCTCCCTGTCCCTCAAAATAATAAACTTAAAAAATGAATTATTCTTTGGAAACAATGATGCTGAAGGTGGCTTGGAAATTTAATATGCATGTTCAGCATGAGGGGTTATGAATGGGTATTAGGATATTAAATAAGAATATTTGAAGAGATATTGGGGGATGCTGTCATCAGTTTATTTGACTTTAAGATATTTTTAGGAGATAACAACTGATCACCTATAGCTGGATTTTGGGGAAATTTTTTCTAAAGATGAAGACATCTTTGGCCTAAATTTTCCTTAGAATAGAACAAAGGGAGGGGGGGAGAATGAGCAAAGGATAGCTAAAGGGGCCATTACAAGTGACAAATTCTGGGCTTTACTGACTTGTTTCTTTAATACAAACCTGGAAAGAGAGAAAAGAAAGTTTGCTGAAAGGGATGTGTAGAAGGAGCACAGAAGTCATTGAAGGCATAGTTGGCCTCTGCAAATAGGAGCTTTAGTCTCCAGAATGTTTCCAGTCACAAGGCTGACCTTGAGAAACACCAAAAAATACTTGAGAAGGGCTGGCAGAAATATGTCCTTTCAGGGAGTCATGGACTATTTCTATCTTGCTCATCATGATGTATCTAGGCCATAATGGAATCCTTGACACTTCAATGGTACTTAGCAAGACTTTATTTAAGAGAAAGAAATTTAGGTGCACCTGGGTGGTTTAGTCAATTAAGCAACCAACTCTTGATCTGGTTTCAGGTCATGATCTCATGGATCATAGGGCAAGGAGTGGAGCCTGGTTAAAATTCTCTCTCCCTCTCCCTCTAACCCTTCCCCACTTAGGAACATGTGCATGTGTGCATATATGCATTCTCTCTCTCTCTTTCAAAGAAAAAAAAAAAAAGAAAGAAAAGAAATTTAGTCACTGCTTCTTTCCTGTCTTTATTTTGGAACTTCAACTACAGTATTTATTATAATATGTTGAATTATTATATAGCATGCTAAATGTTGAGAGAAAATTGAATTTCAAGAGTATAGAAGTGTCTTCCAATCAAATTCTATTCACTACTAGTTTGAGAATTTAGAAAATGTACTTAGCTCCATTGATTTTCAGTTTCTTATCTGTGAGTTGAGATTAATACAACCAAAATTATATATAAAAAGTGTAGCACAATGCCTATGTAATGTGGAGTGAGTGGACTGAATAACATGATAAAATCAGAATAGAGAATACAGAGTAGAGAATTACAAATTTGGAGTAAGATATTTGCTGAAAATCTTGCCTAAATGTAGAGGTTGTCTTAGAAATGTAGTAAATGGCATATTCCCTCATGATTTAGGAAACAATACTAGGGTTTTCAGTTTACAAGGAGGAAAAACTCATGTCCCCTAATAGTGATGAATATTTAGGAGTTATTTGGCCAATACTCTAGCTCAAGGGCAAGGAAGATCATTTTGTTTATTGGCTGGTGCTTAGTACTCCATTTCTAGAGCAATGCTAGTGTTAGAAACTAGGTTGTATAGGGACCTAAACTGACCTATGTCCTGGTTCTTCATAAGAATAAGAGGAGAAAACTGGTAAGATCACCGTTGGAATCTGGTATATTACTGCAGTGAACTGAATCTGAAGACTAATGGACAGAGGGAAACATAAGAGAGCAGTGGGAGAATCTAGTAGTCATTCTGAAGACAACAAAAAGAAGCTAGGGCAAGGTGGTAATTTCTACCCACAAGTCGAGGACAAGAAGTATGGGAGGTGGGCTAAGGTTGTTCATGTGGTTTCTTCCTGGGTCATGTTGGGCTCTCTCTGTCATGGACAAAAATGAAAATAAGCTTGTGGAGATGATAAGGAGAATGTGAGGGGTGCTTGGGTGGCTCAGTCAATTAAGTGTCCAACTTTGGCTCAGGTTATGATCTCTCAGTTGATGAGTTAGAGCCCTGTCTCAAGCTCTGTGCTGACACTTCAGAGCCTGAATCCAGCTTCGGATTTTGTGTCTCCTTCTCTCTCTGCCCCTTCCCCACTCATGCTCTGTCTCTCTCTCTCTCTGTGTCTCTCTCTCTCTCAAAAATAAACATTAACCAAAATAAAAAAGGGAGGGGGGATTTGACATACATTATTTCCAATTCCAGGGGAAACCAGAAAAATAGCAGATGTCTAAACATATATAGAATGTCTTATTTATAATTTAGGTTCATATATTAACACATTTGGCAGTGAGTTTTTAGCAGAAAATTGAATCTTAAAGATATAAAAAATGAGAAAAATAGAAATAGAAAAAATCATAAAAATAGAAATGTTATCTAAATTAAATGATAAATATTCTTCCTGAAGTCTTCTTTGTACTAGATCTATAATTTTCAACAATGAATGATGTCTTTATATATTTTTACCAAAAGCCTTTCCTTGATTCTTCTGAAGATCCATAGTCTCCTTTGTGCTCAAAGGAAAACTACTGGAATGGAACTGATTCACTTTGTAAAACAGCTCAATCATAGTTGGATATGTGCATGTGTAACCTCACTTCATTATAACCTTTATGAGTTTGATTTATCTATCTCATAACTCGTGGAAAATATTTTTGTTTTCAAGATTGGTAATTTCTTTTTGATAAAAGATATGTTCCATATGATAAAATTAAAGCTGTGTTTGTTTTTAAAAACTATTTCTGTTCAAAGCTTAGTCTTCCCATTACTACTAATACTGTTTATACTAACAACTAATAAGTCTGATGTTAAAGTCTTGTTAGTAAATCTGCATTTTAAAAAAATCTGCAAAATAGATTTATATCAATCATTTGGAACACTGTACACGGAGCACAAAAGTGAACCAAGAATACAGTGCTGTGGCATATCACGTGATAAAGAATAGTATCTCTGGGACTTTCACAACTATCATCTTGTGTTCTAAACTTCAATGTTGATTTTTAGAAGAAGATTAATGCTGAGTTTTAGCTAAAACTTCAATCAGAGTAGGTGACCAAAATTTTTGTTTCATTCTCAATGAAGTCATAGGCTGTTTGCCTTCCTTTTCAGTCAGCTTGTCCAACAAGTTGCTGTGGTAGGGAATTTTGGGTTCCTTTGATGAAACAGGTGCTGCCTAAAGTCAAATAGCTCTTAAGTGTAAGAACAGAGATATGAATCCAGGCCTTCTGACTCCAGCTATATAGCCAAAATATATATTAACGGGCTTAAATAACTAATCCTTTTTAAGAGAATTAAGTAAATTTGGGTTTGATTTAATAATCAATAAAGCACCCGAATGTGGTTCCATTAGAGGAGCACTCCTTTTGACGTCGGTGGAAACAGAACTTTATATTGAATTCAGGGTAGGGCTCTAAATGGACATTCCTGTTGCTTGATCATATTTCTTCATAATTCCGTAATATCTACAGATAGAATGCCAGAAAAAGTTAAGTGTGTGTTAATCAGTTCCTAAAAGGATTAGACCTTAACTTTAAGTATTAAGCCTTTGCTTATCTTGTCAAAACCTTCAGATTTGTTGGAATCCTAATTACTAACGTATTCCCCTGTGCAGATGGTCATGGGGAGGAAGTTCTTCCTCCCCTGACCAAAGTAATTTATTAGTTTGTTGACAGATTACACAAGGCTGAGCTCTCTGCTTATCACAGTTAATGTCTTGAATATGCCTGAGGAGTGTGTATTTTGTACTTGTAAGGTCATCATGTTACCACAAGCTCTAGCCTGTTTGTTTGAACAAGGGCAAGAACATATACATAGATCATTCAGTCAACTTATTAGTTAGACGCATGGTGGTTAACAAAGATAAATACTCTATCTACACAGTACCTGAGGAAAATATCTCAAAATTCTTAGCCTGTCTTCACATTCTAACACCAATACTAATTTTATATAAACTTATTTATCTGCCCTTCATTTTACATAGAAGCCAAAAGTTTATATACGTGCAAATGCTCTTACTTTGTATCTGTATC
The DNA here is from genome assembly GCF_008692635.1 of Crocuta crocuta. Taxonomy (NCBI): domain Eukaryota; kingdom Metazoa; phylum Chordata; class Mammalia; order Carnivora; family Hyaenidae; genus Crocuta; species Crocuta crocuta. The sequence continues at coordinate 1,409,262 of NW_027551564.1, read as the reverse complement.
ACAACAGATTTAATTCATGCAGAAGTAAATGTTAGAATTAAGAAGTAAAAAGACATTGGTACCATCACATCTATTACTCATGAAATGTCTTTAATTATTTTTTCACATTATATATAACATTTTAGTTCAAAAGTATGAATTGATGAGCTTCCTAAATATATAACCTATTAGGAGTATTTAGCTAAAATATTCTAAATCAGTTAATATTTCTGAGGCCTTTCATATAATTTTAACATCTGAGATTCAATATTCAATCTAATCATGGCTCTTCTCATTAAATTTAAGAAAAGTAAAAAGGATAAAAAATTCCTTCTGATAGTCACATGGATTCAGATCAAAATTCAATTACTGCATGAGGTGGTTCTAAAAAAATTAATTAAGCAATCAGTGTGCCCATAACTCAAGAATAATAGGGTCGTGAAGACATGATATAACAAATGGAAAAAAAAGAATGATAATTTGTATTGAGGAAATATCTCAAGATGAAAAGTACTAATTTTCCTACTTCCTTTTTTTTTTTTCCAAATGAAAAAATTACAATTCACTGATAGCCAGGGCTCATTAAAAAGGGCAACTTATAATTTGCCAGTGACGGAGGTAGTAGAAGCAATTTCTTCTCCCTTTTGCTGAACAACTGCCTACTTCTGAAGGACCATTTGGTCTACACAGTATTAAGGGGACTAAATCAGTGACAAAAGGTAGAGAGTTTCCTATGGGTCTGCCTCAGGACTCTTCATCTAGTGTCAGTACATTCCTGGGACTCTTGTTACCTGCTCATCCTGTTTTCACTTCCTATTTTTCTGTATTTACTAAGAACAAGTCTTGCTTTATAGTTCAGTATTTTAAAATTATTTCAATTCATTACCATGAAGAATGTTATATATTTTTATATTATTATATTTTTAATATCAAACTTTGGAATTTCTTTTTGACTTCTTTTGTTTTATACCTTTACTTTAAATCTTCCACATAGAAAATTCATATTCTTTTTACTCTTTATAATTTATCTTGTTATATTTATTCTACATTATTATATTTATTCAATTACTTCTTTGTCCACTATCTTTTTACCTTTATTTTCATATTGTTTTCTTCAAAACATGTATCCTATTTGATTATTTAACTTTCTCTTTTAATTTATTAATTTTTCTTTTATTTGAGAAAAAAAAAAGAGCACACAAGTAGAGGAGGAGGCAGAGGGAGTACAGTGACAGAGACAGAACGAGTTTTAAGCAGGCTCCATGCTCAGTGCACAGCCCAACACAGGGCTCACACTCATGGTGGTGATATCATGACCTGAGCCAAAATCAAGAGTCAGACACTTAACTGACTGAGCCACCCAAGCACCCTTACCACTTTTATAATGGCCATGGCAGTGTAGCAGCAGAAGAAAGTAATATGGAGCATTTGTTTATTCATTCAGAAAACAAAAATTACAAGACCACCAGATCCTAGTTATGCTAACCAGGAGAAATATTGATTATTGAATAATAATTTCCTCAAGCTTTGGCATTTATATCATCAGCATAAAATAATATGGATTTGGCAGTTTCTTCCAGCCATTTCTTGGAGACCGAGTATCCCCTTAAGACCAAATAAGAGATGGATCTCTCAGGCCCACCTGAGTGTGGGTGATGCACATGGAACTTTGGGAAACGCACACGCCTGATTCTCTCCTGACAAGAGAACAGATGTTCAAGAGCATCCTTGCAGGGCCATAGATAAGCCTACTGATGAATGCTCTCTTGCCAACTTGTGTTTTTCTGAGGACCCCCATGGTGAATCTCTCAGGGTGTTCTGCCTGGGAGTAGTTGTTCTTCTGAATAATTCTTTTTTACTATCTGTGCATTTGTGAATGACAAAGCTGACCATATTTCCTATTTTGCTTTGACTGTTGAAATAGTCACGGTCAGACTCGAGGCTCACTTTCTGCAATTTTGTGGCAGGTGTTTATAGGATAAACCTGGGATACTAAAATTCACCCTTGGCTGTCCCTTTCCTTTTCTTATTCTTATATCCAATTTGCCCCGATTTCTTTGCTAATTAGTATCCTTTGTGTTGTTTTTCCTCTTGTATGCATTTTGAAAGGTGCTTTAAGTTACTTTTGAGAGTGAGACAGAGCCTTTTTTAATACTATAAAAAGTTTTTAACAGATTGCGTAGTTTTGAGAAGAAACTCTGCTCCATCTGCCTCTGTTGGCACTCAGTAGTATACTACCTGATACAAAAAAAAGGTGTGAATTCTAGCTTAATTGATTCTAGAGCAGTTTTATGTTTTTATCATCATACAGAAACCAAGTGTTTAGAATTCATATACACCTTCATTTCTGATTAAAAAAATTCATGCAGTGAGCATTGTTTCTAGAGTTATATTTATTGGGCTGGTGTTCTCAGGAAAATAGTTTAAACAGTTTCTGGTTCCTATTCCTCTACCTCCTCTAATAGCTCAAGATCTGCTGATCCAAGGCATTTTCTTTCACCAGCCAATTGACATTCATGAACTTTTTGTCCACTTAGTATTGTGAGGTTTCCCTATAGTTTCCTCTGTTACCTTGGAAAAAATGTTAAGTATTTTTCCTAATACTAAACATTTCTTTGGGATGTGTATAATGAGGAGCAGACTTCTGTAAGGTTATGGAGAGGAACAAAAAGAGGGAGTTTTTTATGGAAATCTACAACAAACTATTTAAGCAGAAATGAATTGGAACTATTCGTATGGAGGAAACTATCTTTATTATCCTGTATATCCTAAATGTAGTGCTATATCTGGGGAAAGATTTGATTAGGACTAAAGGCCAAATTCTTCAGGAAATATCTGGAATATAACCTCTTGCTGTCTCTCACCCTGAGGATATAGGGAAATTATTCACATATGCTCAGTACAGTAAGAAGATTCCTTTCTTCCTGTGCACAGCAACACGAGATGCTGTTGAGGGGAAAAAACCAGAGAGCTCTTGAGAATGAGCAGATTAACACTTCGTTCTAAGGGAAGAGTTAGACATATATCTGTATTCTTTAGAGTGTCTTTTAAATTTAACTTTAAATGCAATGCACCCATGTTGACAACAATCTGGAAAGTTATGTGAATTTTCCGGAAAGCTCTCAGAATTTCAGATGGAGGGATATAGAAGGTAAATTACTGCATTGTGTTTATTTATATGAAGCTGGATAGTATATTCCAGAAAGAGGAGTTACAGGCCTACAGACATTCCTTTAATTCTGTGAAGAATACAATAGTTGTTAAGAGACAACTGTAGAACAAAATCATCATTTATTAAAAGTTTTTTTACCTAATAATTTAAATGTGTTTGGGAAATTTAGGTAATATTAAAAACAACAATGTACCAACTTTTAAACAGGAAATTTGACTCAATTTCAATTCACATCAGTTTAAATATAGCCACCATAAATCAGTTTATCCTAAAATCATTTTCTTTCAGCAATAAACACAATATATTCCATTGTAACCAGATATTTCATTGTGATCGTTAAATGTCTAAAATTTAACATTACTCACCTAACTATACAAATTATTTTTGAATGGTCTATTTAGCCACATTTGGTCGTTACTATGGATTATTTATGAAATAATTAATTTAATACCATCATGGAAATATAGCTTGCGTGCTGTCAGATATTTGCTTTGCATTTGCTAATGTGAGACACCTATCTCCCTGTCTTCTCTGTTATCCTTATATATACTGAAAATCAAACTCTAGAGCTTATATGGTGGGTGCTGGCCAGAGCCCCACTTCTCCCTTTCAGGATCACACTGATAGCTTCAACATGACAATCTACAGTTCAGTCTATCAGCTCTGTACTTTATCTTTATGCATGACAAATATCAAACAAAGCAAATTTTCTTGCTCATCCTTGTCACCTGGGTTTCATCAACATCTTTCTCTTTCTCTCGCTCTCTCTCTCTCCCTCTCTCTCTTTCCCTATCTATCTATCATCTATTTATTTACAATATTTATTTATATATATACACATACATACGTGATTTTACTTACAAGAGCTGAAATAGTCACTATGTGGCAATGGCCAACTTTACAGGGATTTTTAAGCCAATGTTGCTAAGATAGTGATTCTAAGAATAATATGTTGGAAAAAAATTCTAATTGCCTGTTAACCATTGGCTTGTTGATATTGAGATCAGGTGCCACTAAAAATAGTGTTTTTATACAATCCATTTTCAAAGGCTTGCAAAGAACATCTTGCTCATACGATGCTTTTCTCAAGGTGAATTTGAATCCAAGATATCATCGCAAATTTGGATATATAGCATAGAATCGTGAGTATGTGTTTGAATAGTTTTACAGATACATTTTGCTTATCTATAAATTACTAAATAGAAAAAAAGTTTCTTAACAGGCCATTTTTGAAATTTATTATAAATTTTCCTTTAGTGAAGCTATACTCTTTTTCCCTGAAAGCCTTTAGTTTAAGTCAGTGGATGATTTTTAGCTGCGTGGAATAAAAGAAAAAATGATTTTTCCACATATGCATAAGATTGTAACCATATGCACCCAATAGTGCAGTTTCTACTATGGGTTATATTACACCAAAATAAATGACAAAATTTCTGCCTGGAAAGCCAATATTACAGGGGGATAAGTGATGTAATAAAAATAACCAGAGTGTTGTCTGTTAACTTTAATTGGAATGTACTTTTTTCACTGCAGTTTCCAGAATAAGATTCTTTAATATATATTAAGCAAAATGAAGGAAATTCATATATTAAACAAGTTCAATAATTAAAAATATGTGCTATTTGCATTTTATAATCTTTGACCCCCTTTTTTTGTGTAAGCATTATTTTAATAGAAATTAAGTACAAACTGTGATTGAGTAATTACCATTGATTAATGAGATTTGTGACCCAGAGTAAATTTTAAGGTTCTTTTTTCCTCCTCACTCCTTCATGTAAGTAATTTTATGTACTAAGATTCACCTTAAAATTAACTTTTACATGAAGTAGTTGTAGGTATTAAGATTTGCCTTGAAATTAAACTTATTTTTAAGAAAATGAGTTTTCCTAATATAGTGTTTGAAAACTACTAGGTGGTGTTAGAAGAGAATATCCTTTCCCTAACTCTGGTTTTCTTGAGGAAGGATTTTCCCTTAACACACTGTTGGCACTACCCTGAAGTTATCTCATTGATTGGAGTTACTTAGCTGATGGGTGCCAAAATTGGTTCATAGTCCTCACTGAGATGTGTTAGACTCCCAGAAGTCTAGTGCATGGGACTGGATCACATACACTGCTTCTTCCTCCATTCAGACTATTGACACAAATAAATCTAAAGACTTAAAATGTCCCATGGAGCGATGTTCCAAAGTTCAGGCTGGGGACAGTCTTCTTTGTCTATCTGGTTTGGCTTTCATGACAGCTGTATAACCTGGTTGTTATCTGTAACAAATGGGATGTGGTGGGCTTCCATATTTGATTTTTTTCTTAAATTGATCAGAATCTGGTCTGAGGATTAGAATGACGGTTGCCAACAAAATCCCAGTTGATTAAATGGCCATCAAGTACTTTCTCCTCTATATACAGAGAAAATAAACTGCTACCTACTAGGAGTCATGCTCTTATTTTATGTGATTTTCACATACCTTCACATGTCTTTTAACTCCTCTACACTCTAACATAGTTGCTATTCTTATGCTCATTTTACTGATGAGGAAACTGAGACCTAAAGATGTTAGATACTTGCCAAAGGGTAAAACTATTAATTTGGAAGAGCCATGACTCAAATTTATAGTTCTGTTTGATTTTAAAGACTATCTTTTTAAATTACAAGACATTTAATGTGGGAAACATGACATAATATGGCATGATTAAATTAACCTGTGAATTTTTTTGTGTTGAGAAAAATGCCATATTAAAAGAAGAGAAAGAAAAGAAATAGGTGCCTACAGTTTAACCATCTTCTATCTGACACCCCCTTTCAATCTCCCATTTTTGATCAATCCAGGGCTAATAAGTTGTTATCTAATCAGAACTTTCCTCTTGCTCTTATAGAACTTATATACACACATAGATAACTTTGGTTTTTATGTATTTAAAATAATAATCTACAATTTACTATAAAACTGCTTTTGATTAACTACTTACCATATATCAAATTTTATTTTTAGTTTTAATTTAATTTAAAAAGTTTTATTTTTAGAGATCTAGAGAGAGTGTAAACAAGCTGAGTGGGAGGGGCAGATACAGAGAGATTTCAAGCAGGCTCCACACTGAGTGTGCTTGATACAGAGCCCAATCCCACGACCCTGGGATCATGACATGAGCTGAAATCAAGAGTCAGACACCTAACCAACCACTCAGGTGCCCCCCAAATTGGATTTTTAGGTTAACTTTTTCATATTTATGACTTTACTTAAATTAGATTATGTCATACATAGTTAACTATTTTTAAAATTTTAACGTTCTGTTTACTTTCCTCTGTCCTTTCTTTGTTCTGTGCCACTGCATACAACTCCACTACCTACCTAATCTTAACAAAGACTGGCTGTACTAAAGTACTCTTCTACGTGCTCATGTATTTATATAAAATATGTAGATTTATAACATGATTTTAGATAACTCAGGTTATAAGAACTCAACTTTACAAGGAGTTTCATTTACTACCCCTATTTGTCTTGCAAAGTTTTCTTATTATTTAAAAGGCTTCTTAAGGACTTCCTTTGCTTCAGGAACAGATGTACACCATCACTTGAGAGCCACCCACACAAAGTTTTACAGTTAATGCATTTTGTGGCAAGTTTTCCACTTGATGTCTCACAGTTTATAAACTTGTGGCAGTAACAGTATTGTGTAGCAGGCATCCTGTGATGTCGTTTCTTTTGTTGATTATGGTATCATAATTTCATGGATTTCTTTAGTCTTTATTATTTTTTCATTAAATGTAGAATTACATAAACTATTTATAGACACACATATTTTGCTTATAGGTATGGTTGAAAATGTAAAATAGTTACAAAAAACTTAAAGAGAAAAGTTAACAAAATAGTAGAATGACTAACTAAAGGATTTAAAGGATTATTCAGATTTTCTCTTGGATTTCAGTTGTGTAAGCTGTATTTTTCTAGTGATTTGTCCATTACAAATTTAGCATATAATTGTTTATAACATTGTCTCATTACTTTTAAATACCTGATGTCTTTATATTGGCTAGTTGTGACTTGTCTCTTTTTAAAGTTTTCTCTGTAAGTCTTGCCAGAGATTTAGCAATTTATTTCAAATTTCTAAGAAAGAGTTTTTGCTCTCTTGATGCTCTTTATGTTTTATTAATATCTGCTCTTATATTATTACTTTCCTCATTTTTTCATTTTATTTTATTGTCCGTTCTATAGTATATTCAATAGGTGTGCAATACTTTAGTGTTAGCCTTTCTTCTTTCCTAGTGTTTGCACTTGAAAATGTAAGTGTTCATCTAAGCACTGCTTTAGTACATCAAAAAAAATTTTAGTACATAGTTATTTTATTGCCATTTATTTAAAAACTGTATTGTTTTCTACTATGATTTTTTATAGGTAGATTATTTAGAAAACTACTTTTATATTCAATAAATAAAGGCAATTTCTAATATATTTTTGCTTATGATTTCAAATATAATGTGTGGTTAGAAAAAATCTGTATCATTTCAATCTTCTGGCATTTTTGTAAGACTTACTTTATTGTCTACCATATGGTCATTATTTTTAGTCAATAATGGCAAATGTTTATTGCATGTGTGCCTGAAAATAAAGCTATGCTACATTTTTGATGGCTAACATTCTATATATGCCCAGGAGTATGCTTTAAAAAATATATTGTTCAAACTTCTATATCTTTATTGTTTATGTAATCAAGCAATTATTTAGTAAGGTTTTTCACTGTTATTGTGGATTTGTCTATCTCTCCTTTCAGTTTTATTAAATTAAGAATAACTATTAAATTAATAAAGCTATTAAGTTAATAGCGACTGTAGTTTAAATCCATATTATCAGGTATTTATGGTTATTACACATTCCAGAGAAATTGGAAAAGAATATCATTACTATGTAGCCCTTTTAATGTTAAGTAAAAATAAATGTGCCTTAAAGCCCATTCTGCTAAATTGCAACAAAGCTCTACCAGCTTTCTTATTTGGTACTCTTTGCTATAATTTTCTACCTCTATATATTCAAATTTTCTACATCTTTATGTTTTAGAATGTTTCTGGGTAAACAATATAGACCTGTGGCTCTTGCTTTTGCTGCTGCTATTGTATTTCAGTAATATTCAATGGAATAAATGGCAAAAACCAATCAACTATATGGAGATGGACAAGGTATGTAATAGGCCGGTGTTTGCTGCAGAAATGGGTTGTGTGTATTATAGTAGCTGCTTTTTTCTTCTTCTGTAACTGCTGTGAATTCCCAAACTATTCACTGCTGTGAAATTTCCTAAAATATTCCACATATTATAGAGTGTATCTGAATATGTTTAATGCCAATGATGGAAACTAAACGTGAGCACATGGTTGTGAAATCTTCCATTCAGTGTTCTCTGGGTGAGTATTTTATTAAGGTGCTTGCTTGAGAAAGGTGAGTTAAACAAAGTCTCTACCAATTATTAAGGAATCAAGTAAATGACAATATTAATTCTTAAGGTTTAGAACATACCATTCGGTGAGCTGCTGTGTTTTCTCATATTTTTCTATACCTCAACATGTATTTACCAACTACATGTATAAGACATGCAACTGGAAAAAAAAAGAAATGCAACTGGGAAGATATTAAGATATGGAAAGTCTGGGAAAAAAATAGTAATATAAACAGATCAATCAGAGCATTTGACCATTTAACTTATTTTACTTATTTTCATATTTTAAATACATTTTCCATATTTGCTCATTTAGCTATTCTTACAATGTAGAACAGGAAATTAAAACATTTGTAGAAAACTCCATGTTTGAGGAAGGTAGTTAAGTTTTGATGTCCTTCTCCACTCTCTAGAGGAAACCATCCTGAAAGACTTTTGGTTTTACAAAGAAGTCATATTTGAAGATAAATAATTAAGCTGAGTATTCTTATGAATTTTTCTTTGCTGTTTGGATAACATTTTAACCAGACTATTGATATATTTCATTATAGTAAATTATATTAAAGATGCAATTAAGCATCCAAATTATCTGAGATTATGGTTAAAAGCAGATTAAACATTACCAACTCTGAGAAGCACACTAGTTATATGAACATGATAATATTATGAGGTACCAAATGTGAAGAGAATTTTTTTTTCTTTTCTCATAATAAGCTGTAGTTACTTCCAGCCAAAATCATAAATGATACTCAAAATGCGATATTTTGAAGAGAAAAGTGTAATTAGAGAATATGTCTCATGTGATTATTGATCCTCCTTAGAAATGCTGGGTTAGGATGAAAATTTAGTAAAATTTACATGGCCTTTATTATTTCAGGGCATCTAATTATCTGACTGACCCCGATAGGCTCCAATATCTTTTTGGAGGAAACATAGTAAGGAGACAGAGTTAATAATTTTATAGCTCAATACAAATCTTAATAGATCACATTTAATCATTAAAAATAAAATGAATACATTGTTTGAATGCAGCTAACAAGGAGATTGGAAAATGCAGACCAGTTAAAAGAGAACAGTCGCAACATTCGGGTTGGTAAAGAGATTGAGCCAAAGGGAGCCAGGAAATCAGCATGAAAATATAATTTGTAAGAAAATTCATAGAAACCTTATGTAGGGCATTGGATATTTCATAAAATTAGCCTTGGGGACTTGAGCCAGTTTGACCATTTAATCTAAATATCAAAGCACACAGTAACCTCAGCTGATACCTTGGCTAAATTTTGGCTAGTTAATATTTAAATTGGAATTATCTTGGTTATTTGATTAAAATTTTCCCAGGAGATCAGATTGAAAATGCTTAATTGTTAAATTTGAAAACTTAGAGACTGAACAGATTTAAAAATAGAAGTATTATATAAAATGGAAACACCTGTCTTGTAAGCTTTCACCATGCCATTGAACTTTTTAGAACATGTTTATATTAAAATTCCTTTGCTCCCATTCACAAATACCAAAACCACGCCTCACCTAATTTCATTTCAGAGAAGGACTAAAAAGACTGTGTTCCACATCTTATATAAAAGCTGCTGCAATAGAGATTACGAAAAGTTGAACCCATGTTCTCAGTTACTTGGGGAAAAAAGCATTAATAAAGTAAATTGCAAATAAAATAAAATATTTCATTTTTCAAAAATACATATATTTTAGATTATAAAATATGGATACCTATATATCTATCTCTGTACAAACACACAGACACCCACAACACAAATTATATTGTATAGTTTGATGAATTTTCAGAATGGACATATCAAACTAAATGCTCAGTTTTCTCACACACACACACACACACACACACACACACACACACACACACACCTGTTGTGATTATTTGGATTGCATTAACTCCATGGAGCAATTTGGGAATGCTTGGTATTTTTACATCACTGAGTCCTTAGTGATGCAGTGATGACATCCTCAGTGAGAAGTTCTAGTTTTTCTAATTCATCCATCTATCCTAATATTTTTAAAGCCCCTGAGATATTCAGTTATCTATCCATTGATCAACACATACATTTGGAGATACAATTATGGACAAAGCTATCTTTTGTTCTTTGAGTAGTTTTAAGCTAAAGGGGTAAATGAGATGTACATGAATGACAGTAACGCAAGTTGAGTCTTTTAAATTCCTGGAAATGGACACATAAAGTGAAAATAAAATTCGAAGAAAATAATGAATACAAAACACAATCAAGAATGACTTCATGGAAGAGAAAGCTTTTGAATTATTCCTTGAAGGAAGGAGCACATTAAACCATACAGCAATAGGGTGACAACATTGAAAGCACAGCACACCCACTGCATAAAGTCGTGCTGGCAAAGATGTAAACAGCACGGGTAGATTGTTAAATCTTACACTCAGAGTTTTTGTTTCAATATGTCTGGGATGGTGGAGGCTGAGAATTTGCATATCTTACAATTATTCATCTGATTAGGATACTATTGGTCCAAAGACTCCATTTACAGAACCACTGTCCCATTGCAAATTAGAATCTCCCTTGGTGCAGGCAGAAGGCTCCCTGCAATCTTGTGATTCCTCTAATCAATATCATCTGGATCCCATACCTAGCCTGAACAATACTTGTAGCCTGTATGCTTGTGTTGGACTGGCCCAGATCTTACCCCCACCTTTGTATCTTGGAGCAAGGTCATATAGACTGAGAGAAGTAAGAATCTAAGAAGGATATTTTAGATACCATTACAAAAGTGAAGGAGTACTAGGCAAACACAGATTTTCATCAATGCGCTTTCATCCACAGCTCTTCAAATTATTGAGTTATTAATAAAAACATAACATTATACTTTCCATTGAACATAAGTTTAAATAATAGGACAGATTCACTGCAAATGTGGTACTTGGACTTAAAATGTAATAATATCAATCATAACGTGGAAAACTGGATACATTTTCAAAACATTTTAAAATATAATCCATAGTGGTCGAGAAGACACGGTTATAAATTTATTCGTAAATTACATCCTGAAAATGAGGTTAGTTCAGTATCAACATGTTTCATACCTCAGGGTGGGTAGCATTTGCTTTGTATGCTGTGGAAGCGGGAAACCACGCAGCTGTGTTACACAGTTGATCCTTAATTACTTTCAAAATTTTCCACAAGGTATAGTTCATTAGGGAGATATCGTTTTCTTGGATTTGGCACTTTATTGGTCACTGCTACACAAAAGTCTTTTTTAAAGAAAGCATTTTTTTAATTAATCTAGAAAATATTTCTTCCTTGGCAGGTATGGTTTCTACCAGTCTAGATGGAGCCTGCTGTAAGAACTCTCACTGTGGATCTGGATTCTTTCATATGCATCCTTTCTCAAAACATGCTGACTAGAATCCCAGAATGCATTCTCCACAAATCCATAATCTCCCTATGGGACTGTGATAAAGTTACTCACTTGATAGTATTAGCTTAAGAAGTTATAGCATAGCAGATTTTTTATTTGTTTGGACATACATCTAGCTCTGACACACCAGAAACAGATAGAGAGCCTTCTAGCAAATTTCCCACCAGCAAACATTACTTATGGAGAAAAAAAAAATATTACAGCCCACTTGAAGTTTAAACTTGTGAAAACTCAGTGTGCAAACACAGATAAAGTTACTTTCAAGTAAAATGACCATGGGAGGGACGTTTTCACATTTTAATTCTAAAAGAAATAGGTAATTTGAGAACAAATAGGAAAAGCAAGAGAATCATTCTTTAAGCAGACATTCTATCCTATGAACTCCTTTGTGAAAAACTGCCATGAGTATATTTAAGGGCTTATTGTTCTGTTTTCTGTGTATATGAGGTATGATCATACATCTGGGGAATGAGTTATGAAATGGAAAATGTTCCCTGGACTGAAACTACCAACAGAGCTGTTCCGGTGTTGCCTTGGCATGGTGACAACATTGAAAAAATCTTAGTGCAGCCAAAATTGAGAGTCTCGATTTCTCTCAAACAGTAAGGTGATAACAATCCTAATTTGCATACTTTACTTGTTTGATTTTAGAATTTTGACCAAGAAATCATAACGGCAATTTGTGTATTTAATTATATAATTTTGAAGCATCCTTCCTTATTTTTTAATTTGCTTTCAAATGTCATTTACTATCTAGCTAAACAAACAAGTAAAACATGTGTGAATATTTGTATCACTGTCCAAAAGACGCAGATGAGTAGCAATGAAATAAATATCATGACTTTTTCCTTGGCTCCACGTTTGTTGGTTATGGACAGAAAAATTTAAGAAGTGTGATCATTTTTAGAATGTTATGTCTCTATTATTTGGAGATGATTCATCCAGTTGTCAACATATTTAATCTAATTTCCTAGTAGTTTGTAGATGGATGCTTTGAAGAGAAGCATGATGGGATTTCAGCATAAACCTATTATTTAAATTTTTTTCTATGTTTATTTATTTTTGAGAGAGAGAGAGCGAGAGCGAGAGAGAGAGAGAGAGAGCTAGCGAGCATGAGCAGGGGAGGGGAAGAGAGAGAGGGAGACACAGAATTTGAAGCAGGCTCCAGGCTCTGAACTGTCAGCACAAAGCCTGATGCAGAGCCTGAACTCATGGACTGTGACAGCATGACCTGAGTGAAGTCAGATGCTTAACCAACTGAGCCAGCCAGACACCCCTTAATTTTATATTAGTAGTGCTTCATTGAGTTTGTTGGAAGAGAAAAATCTGCATGTACTAAAATATTTATGAAAATGTTATTTTATAATACCTCTTAATACTGAATTATTTTTCTAAGAGTTAAAGATTATAAAATGCTTGTGAGAATCTTTTTTTTTTTTTCAATTTTGACATGTTTTTTAAACATTTGTTTTCACAGGACATCAGCAGGTCCCCTGCTCATATTCCCACACAGTAACAAAAATTTGGCACGCATCCATGGATAAAAGTGCTTCTGTGGGAGCTCTGAGATCCAGGTAAAGGGTTTAGAAGCAATTGTGGAACATGACAAGGGAAGGCCATTTAAGTTGCCTGGCTCATGCCCAGATGGCAAGCTTGTAGATTGTGGTTCTGGTTACAGATCCAGAAACAGCCACATCTCCTATGAATTTGGCTACAACCCTACTTGATGTTGGTCCTGTCATCAGCACCATCTACCAAGGGACCTCGGGGGAGCCATACCTGTTCATGCCTTGAGTAACAAGTCTGCCAACCTCAGGTCCCAGCTGTGCACCATGAAGCGATCCATGGACCCTCTCTAGCCACTGGAGAGTGATGTAAATAGCAACACTGGTAATGGTAAAAAAATGATGGGGGAGAATAAAAGTGTAAAGTTTTTGTGTTTGAAGTTAAGTTGTTATTAGCTTAAAATAGATTGTTATAAGTATAAAATGACCTATGTAAGTCTCATGATAATCACAAAGAAAAAAAACCCTGTGATAAACATGCAAAAGACAAAGGGAAAAATAGAGTGAAAATTACAAAAAGAATCAAATCACAAAGGGGGGTTACAAGAGAAGAAAGGAACAAAGGAACTATGACACAGAAAACAACAAATGACAAGGGTAAGTCTTTACTTATCAATAACTACTTCAAATGTAAATGGATTAAATTCTCCAATCAAAGAGCATGTATGTACTGAATGAATGAAAACTACAATCAACAATATGTTTCCTGCAAGATACTCACTTCATTTAAGGCAATACATAGGCTCTAAGTGAAAAACCCTATTCCATGCAAATGATAAACAAATAAAAAAGCACAAGGGTGGCAACAAATAAAAAAGCACAAGGGTGGCTATATTCATTTCAGATGAAATAGACTTGTCAAAATCTGTCACAAAAGGCAAAGACAGTCATTATAGAATGATAGACGTGTCAATCACCATGATTATGTAATAATTGTAAATATATATGTATCCAACATTGGAGCACCTAAATATATAAATAAAGCAAATATTAACATGCATAAGGTAGAGAGACTTCAGATAGAAAATTAATAAGGTCACACAAGACATTGATTACACTTTAGATCAACAGACCTAACAGACATACTAGATATTCCATCCACAGCAATCCTAAAATTTGTGTAAAACCACAAAAGACACTGCCAAAGCAGTCTTGAGCAAGAACAAAGCTAGAAGCATCACACAACCTGATTTCCAACTATATTACAAAGCAATGGTGATCAAAGGATTATAGTACTAGTATAAAAACAGACCAATAGAACAGAATACTGATCCCAGAAATAAGCCTATGCATATATGGTCAACCATCTTTGACAAAGATACTAAGACTACAAGGTGGGGAAAGGATGTTCTCTTCAGTAAATGGTGCTGAAAAAAACTGATTATCCATGGATAGTATTTCATGATTATACATGAAAACAAATGATTGTCTTACAATATACATAAAAATGAACTCAGCATGTACTAAAGACTTAAAACCGTAAAAGTCCTAAAAGAAGATGCAGAGAGAACCTCTGTACCATTAGTCTAGACAATGATTTTTGGAGGGGTGTGGCAGCAAAAACACAGGCACCAAAGCCAAAAATAAACAAGTGTAACATCAAGCCAAAATGCTTCTGTGCAGTAAAGATAACAATCAATAAAATGAAAAGGCAACCTATGGAATGGGAGGAAATATCTGTAAGCCATCTATCTAACAATAGGTTAGTATCCAAAATATATAAGGACCTCATACAACTCAATAGTAAAATCTCCTCAAATTTGATTAAAAATCAAAGGACTTGATTACACATTTTTTTTCTTTTTCTAGGTATTAATTTTATTTCCCTTTGCTTTTCCTTTTATGTTTTCTAATTTTGTTACAATTTTGTTAATGTTTATTCTTGAGAGAGAGAGAGAGAGAGAGAATGAGGAGGGGAGGGGCAGAGAGAGAGAGACAATCAGAGAAAAGCTCCAGGCAGTCAGCATAGAGCCCAATGTGGGGCTTGAACTCCCAAACAATGAGATCATGACCTGAGCTGAAGTCAGACACCTAACTGACTGAGCCACCCAGGAGTTTCTGAGTACATATTTTTCTAAAGAAGACACATACATGGCCAAAAGGTATATTAAAAAATGCTCAGTATCATTAATCATCAGGGAAATGCAAATCAAAACCACAGTGAGATACCTAATCTCACCCCTGTTAGCATGGTTCTGATCAAAACCACAAGAGACAGTGATGGTGAAGCTGTGGTGTAAATCGAACACTTATGTACTGTTTTGGGGAATGAAAATTGGTATAGCTACTGTAGAAAATAATACAGAATTTCCTCAAAAAAATTAAAAAAAGATATGAATATCATATCATCCAATAATCCCACTTTGGGGCATATATTCAAAGGAAATGAAGGAAGTATCCCAGATTGCTGTACTCCTATGTTTGTTGCAATATTATTCGCAACAAACAAGATATGATGACAATCTAAATGTCTCTCAGCAGATGGAGGGATAAAAGAAAACATGGGATATAATCCATTCTTAAAAAAAAAAAAAGAAATCCTGCCATTTGCAACATGAATGAACCTGGAGGACATGATGCCAAGTAGAATAAGCTGGACATGGAAAAGCAAATCTCATGATCTCACTTATACATGGAATCTAAAAAAGTCAAGCTCAGAAGCAGAGAGGAAAATGATGGTTGCTAGGTTGGGGGAAATGGGGAGATATTGGTGAAAGTGTACAAATTTTCTGTTATAAGGTGAATAAGCTCTAGGGATCTAATATACATCATAGTGACTACAGTTAATAGTACTGTTAATTATTGTGTTTTGAAACTTGCTAAGAGAGTAGATCTGAAGTGTTCTCACCACATGTGCATGAGCGCGGACGTGTGTGTGCGCGCACACACACACACAAGTAGTAATTGTGTGAGGTGACAGATGTGTTAATTAGCTTGACTATAGAAATCATTTCACTATGTATATATATTAAATCATCATATTGGATGCCTTAAATAATTACAGTTCATATTTGTCAATTATACCTCCAGAAAGCTAAGACATTGCTTGAACAAAACATTAAATTTATCAGTTTGGTAAAAATGGCTTATTTTCTTCTACTCTGTTTGATTTCTGGAAAATGATTCTTCATAAATATATATTTTTCTGAAGAAATGCAAATTTAAATGGAATTAAAAGACAAAAACAAATTTAATTATTAAAGATAAAGTTAATAGGACAAAGATGAAAGAAGCTTTACTTTGTAACCTTGCCTTGTATTATTTCACCACCAGGCATACCAAATATTGTGATGCCTAAAAATTTTCAAGGCTAACTTGGAATTACAAAAATTAGGTTCTTTGATAGAAACATTTATATTTCTATAGCACTTATCCAACAATTTCCTAAAATTGAGAGCTAATTTCCAAAAAAAAGAAATATTTCATTCATTGCTACTGTTGTAATAAAATTTAACTGTGGTATGATTAATAGTTAAGTAATGTATTATTTATGTGAAATAATTTTGCATAATCACTTAACCTGCAGTTTTCTTGGTTTATCTTACTTTATATAATGACAAAAGTTGTGATTTGACAGAATCTTCTAAGACATATGTATTTTGTTACCTACTATCTGATTAAAATATTTTTGGTTATAATTGTTTCTAATTTATTAGATTCCTAAGTTTGAAACATAGATGTTGAATTTCATAAGTTTAAACATTAACAAAATGAAATTATTCCTTGCCAGGAAGATGTTCAAAGTGGGAATTTATGTAAAGATTATTTCTCTGTAGCTGGTTTATTAACAATAAATATTTCCTCATTAAATATAGAAGTAGGTATTTTCTTAAAATAATATGTACTTAAATGCAGTACATTTTGAATAAAGAGATGTTCTGATATTTACAATATATTAAATTGTAAAATCTCTCTCCTACTTCCCTTATTCTTTGTTCTCCTTTTCTTAATTGTATTTTCATTATCAATTATATAGGAGTTTTATAAACTACAGACAATAGTGAGCAATTTCATGCTTAAAAAACAAGAAAGAAGGAATCCCTGCATGCTTCTCAGTATTTGGCAACAGAAAACCTTGAAGCATTTCAGGTTTATAGAGAGGAAATCATTATACGTTTTCCTGCAGGTGCCCTTCAGGATAACCGAGGAATGGGTGTTTTCATCAGACAAATGGTTAAAACAAGATATTAAGTAATGGAAATCCATGCCTATTTGCATTACCTTTGGGGTAAAATGCTGCTTATCTCAATAACGGTACCTAATCGTTTTAATTAAAAAACTTTTTAAAGTTTATTTATTTATTTTTGAGAGAGCACAAGCCAGGGAGGGGCAGAGAGAGAGGAAGAGAGAGAGAATCCCAAGCAGGCTCCACACTGTCAACATGGAGCCAGACACAGGGCTTGAACTCACGAACCGTGAAATCATGACCTGAGCCGAAACCAAGAGTCTGCTACTTAGCCAACTGGGCCACCCAGGTTCCCCAGTACCTACTTTTTTAAAATTAGGCAATTCAATATTTTGATATGTGCTTTATGATGAGTAAGCTGGAGTTCTCTTCAGTATCAAACAATAGAAATCCTAACTTCAAAAGTTTTAATGTATTGGGTAATTTGTGGATTTTGAATTTTTGTTTCCTTCTAGTACACCAGGAATCACCTAGATTTTACTTAGTCATATCTGTGCTTACCTAGAAGACTTCTATATAACATTGTTCATAGTAAAGTATTTTTGCTTGTTTGGCAGATACTGAGAAATAGCATGTTGGTTTTTTTATGAGAGTGTTTGCTTTTCATGTATCAGGGCATGAATATTGTTTTCCAAATTACACTTATAATTTGTCTCCATCCAAACAAATCTCTTGATTTCACAGTATTACTCCTTTTTGTCCTGCTCTGTCAGCTCAAACATTTACAAACCAACTCTTGTCTTCAATTTCAAAATATTATCCTAAAGGGGCGCCTGGGTGGCTCAGTCAGTTAAGTGTCCTACTTCAGCTCAGGTCATGATCTTGTGGTTTGTGGGTTCGAGTCCCGCATCAGGCTCTGTGCTGACATCCAGCTCAGAGCCTGGAGCCTGTTTCATATTCTGTGTCTCCCTGTCTCTCTGATCCTCCTCTACTCACTCTCTCTCTCTCTCTCTCTCTCTCTCTCTCTCTCTCTCTCAGAAATAAATAAAACATTTAAAAAATATATTAGCCAAAGAAATAGAAATGGGGACATTATTGTGAGGACAGCACTTTCTATGGAAGCCAGAGTTGATTATCATAAGGATTTCAAAATGAGGAAGATTTTAAGTACTCATCAGTGACTTCCAATGTCATCACTTAATTAAGCATATTTATCTTCCCTTGGTAAAATGAAAGTGACAACGTACCCAGGGCATAGATAAATTCAATCACTCTGATACATATTTGCAATAAGAATGATGTCTTTCCTGACTGAAATACATAATACCTAGCTGATAATATGTCTAAGCTAAATATTTTCCTTCAGAGACCGAGGACACATATTTATTGATATGAAATCCGCTCCCTCTCCTTTTCATTCCCTTGTCCTCATGTTTAGTCTCAGACAATTGTTAGAAGCTGGGGAGTAACTGAGGCTGCTATGGAGTGAACATGTGTCATCAATTCTTTCCTCAAGCCAGTGAAAAAAACAAACCAAAGAAAGTCATTAATTGCCTTCTCCCTCCTTCCCTCCTATCCTTCCTTCCTTCCTTCCTGCCTGCCTGCCTGCCTGCCTGCCTGTCTTTTCTTTCTTTTCCTTCTTTCTTCCCTCTTTATTCCTTCCTTCCATTTTTTTAAATAAGCCTTATGCCTCAGAGAAAACCCTTTAACCAAAAGATCATTAATGAGATTCTGTTTGACAAAACTTCTGCAATCATGAATTGGCTTTGAAAGCCAACCCAGGAATGTAATTCTAGTGGTAAATAGTCCCCTGTTTCCCGAGAGTTTGAGAAGGTTATAGTTAAAATTTCCTCTTTAGCCTTCTGTCTTCCAGCATATCTATGAGAAACCTAGCAAAGGAAATTGACTGATGATCTTTTCTAGGGTCTGTTCATCTTAATAAGCCTATAGCAGCACATAACTTTTATGTTCTTAATTAGCCAACATTTCTGTATATCACCTGGAAAGAGAAAAGCAGTAATTTAGGTACAGGGGCTAAATTATAATCATAAGTGATATATTTCTGATATCCTACAGTGGGCATTAAAGACTTATCATTTAAACTTCAAATATAGGTAATGAATAGAATTTTGAAAATATTTTTGAAAACACTGAAAATTGAAGTTAAATAATTTCGCTTATTTAAGGGGTCACTTTAATGAATATTAATACATTATAAATTACACACATACACATTCTATTTCAGTAAAGATATAAAGACTATACAACAGAAAGCTTTAGAATATAAAAATTCTAATGCATAGGAAATAGTCTGAAAGCTTTATAAACCTAGAAATTAAAACCCAAATGATTCTGGAGAGTAGTGTAGGTCATTTATCAAGTATCGATGAAAACAGATTTTTTTCTCAAGTAGAACTTCTAAATGACCTTCTGTTTTCTGGTTGAAAACGAAATCTGTGAATCATTCAAAACTGCAAAATCAAAAATGAGGTAGTATTACTTTTAATTCAGCCTAGGTGTCACAAATGTCTTTAACTTTTGTTAATCTAATTATCTGCTTTGTCAAAATATGTGGTGTCCAGTGTAATTTTTTTGTGTAGTTTTTGGTGATATGCACTTCCTACCTCCCTCATCATGTTTAGAATGAATGCACTGTTTGTGTATACAGCAAAAGACCATAAGAACCTCTCTACTTAATGGAGTTTAGTCTAGAATTGCTTGCTGTAAACAAAGATGAGGAAAACGTTACTTGCTTTACCCAGGAATGTGCTCTAGTGTCTGAAGTTTTGGTTTTATGAGCTTAGCATGTTTCTTCAAATGAATTTCAATTTTGTAAAACGAGCTGGTAGATTTCTTATGCCTGATTTCTTTTCATGTGTGACAGCTAATTGTCACCCAAGATAGAAATTTGATTTCAAATTATCAGAAATATATTTATTTTTTTCAGTAGTACTGGGGGGAAACTGGAAAATATATATTGCTTTTTTTATTGAGAAGGTGAATTCCATTCAATTAACTTGTATATGACAATCTTATTTTGGGCCAACCACTGTCATAAAGGATGCAGGAATTTCTCAGTGGCTTGTCACCAAGAAAGTGGCAGGTTTTTTTTTTTTTTAATATTTTTATTTATTTCTAGAAGAGAGAGAGAGACAGCGTGAGCAGGGGAGGGTCAGAGAGAGAGGGAGTCACAGACTGAAACAGACTCCAGGCTCTGAGCTGGCAGTCAGCACAGAGCCCGATGCGGGGCTCGAACCCACGAACCGCGAGATCATGACCTAAGCGAAAGTCAGACGCTTAACCGACTAAGCCACCCAGGCGCCCCAAGAAAGTGGCAGTTTGAAAGCCCCCTTATTGGCAGAGTCACAGAGCTAGAAAGTGACTGATGTTTAAGTGCTTCCTTCCCAAAGGAACCTATAACTGTGCATGTTGCTTCAGTGTCTGTGGATGACTGACATCAGGTGAAAGTCAGTATGCAGGACCTCACACTGCTTTCCCGATGCTACTGTGCAGGTCCTTGCATTTTTCTCGGTTTTCCATGTTACTTGGTACAGGGAAATATATAAAGCTTGAAAAACCTCATAAGCTAAGTAAAAAGCATCACTGTTTCTATTTCCAACTTCCCTTATATATTAAAAATATGTGGCATAACTTCAGCTTAACTATACAGATAGCTCATTCAGGTAACACTTCGACTAGAAGCTGTTAAGATAGAAGATGGTTGGAAAAATAATTAGAAAAATAAAACCACACATTTAAAGAAAGGCTTTATTTTTGTCGATTAGCATAAAGTGTGCCATTTCAACTACCTCTTAACTATCATACAAAACTTATTTTTGTAGTCTATTTTCTTCTCTATTTTCTCAATAACTAAATTTTTGGTTTTCAGCCACCATCAGGAATGGATATTCAAAATAAATACATACCTGGCTTAAATATTTGAAGAGAATTTTGAGCAGCAAAACTGACTCAGTAGAGAGTGATTACAAATGGCTGCATTTTACTTCAGAGAATATCTAATAATTATTGGATCTAATATTCTGGTGCCCCCTTTGAGGTTCAGGGTTAAGAGGGGATCACTGAATTTCTATGTCCTGAGTAACTGAATATGAAGTAGAGGTGATTTATGAGGTGAAAAGGAAGTAAACACATATGTTTTAAGACTCAACCAATTGTTGGATGCTCAACAATGTCTGCTTTAGGTACCGTGTTCTCACAAAGTTTTATGTTAAAATACAGGATAACAAGATAAACAAGTCATTAGGAATCCCCCAAGTTAAGGAGATGCATTTATTAGTAAGTAATGAAATACATTCCCAGATAGGGGAGTGGATAATGTACTGTTGGATTAAAGTGATGGAAGTTTTGTATTTTCTTCCAGAAGAAGGGGGCTGTCACAGAAAGCTTTAAGGATAAAGTGACCTTGCAGCTTTTCAGATGATGTTACACAGATAAAGAGTCTGAAAGCAGTCCAGGGACTGATCCAAGCAAATACGTATAACACAGTTTTCTTATTACTATGAGAAGATATTTTAAAGATATATGGTTTTTGGTTGTTGTTTTTTTAAGTTTATTTATTTATTTTGAGAGAGAGACAGAGAGAGAGAAAGAGAGAGAGAGAAAACAAGTAGGGGAGGGGCAGGAAGAGGAAGAGAAAGAGAGACTCCCAAGCAAGTCTTTCATTGTCAGCGCAGAGCCTGACACGGGACTTGAACACAGGAACGGCAAAATTATACCCTGAGCCAAAATCAAGGTCTGATTGATTCTTAAGCAACTGAGCCACCCAGGTGCCCCAAAGATATATGGTTCAAGAGTAAAACTGATAGTAAATTGCAGTAAATTTATACACATTAATATATAAAGAAAAAAAAATTACTCAAAGAAGATGAGGATATGGTTTATGGATTTTAACAGTCTAAGAAATGTGTAACATATATATATGTCCTCTATGCTCACTAAGTGGGTCCTAAGTCTCAAAAAGGCACCAAAACATTTAAGCTCAATGTTGTTTTAAAATGTTATCATAAATGGAAGAGTAGTTATTTGTTCTCTTTTCTTACTTTTCATGCCATGTTTGGCCGACTGTATCTTCTTCAGAGAGAACTAAATGCAGAGCCAGGAGTATTATATTCTAAAACACTGTCATGAGATAGAAAGCTAATGACTTTATGTGAGAACTCCTATCTTTCCCTTCATTTTGCATGCTGGGGAGAAGACCAATAGTGAGTAGGCAGGTAGAATCATGAATGTTATACTATATATGGAAATTCAGAAGTCATTTCTTGTCCTAGTGTTGCCATGAGAAAGCTCTGTAAACGTGAATAAATTATTTTCTCTCTCAACAACATTGTTCTCAATGGCAAATAAAATCATTAGACCACACAGGTTTTAAAATCCCTATTACCTTTAACTCTACCTTTATAGAGAGTAGCAGAGGGCTTTGACATATATTTAGAAGTAATGGGGTAACATCTAAGTATAACTTTTGTAGCACTAAAAGAAAATGTTGGAAAGATGAAGAAAAAAATGTATTGATAAGTTAGCTGCAAAACATTTCCATTGTAAGCAATTTCCAAGGATGGACAAAAAAAGAAAATACTAAACAGCATGAAGGGGTCATTTATTACATTGAACTTTAAAGAAAAATATTTTATACATATATTTAAAAAGCTAAGAAGAGACAACAGAAGCTAGAATAAGAAAGAAATGATTTTGGGGGCAGTTAAACTGTTTTACCAAAATCTACTTAAAATTTGAAAAGAATAATTATTAGATAGACAATTAGAAGAGAACAAAAAGAAATGACATATGGATGTCCCAAAGGAGATTTTCGCAAACAGTGTCTTCATCTAGGATAGCTGGGGAAAAAACTTAAGTGATGAAATATGTCTCCACAACTAATTTTTATCAAATGTAAAAATAAATGACACAGAACTAAAAGATTTATGCTTAACTCTATTATTTTGGTGATATTGCTTATGTAAATATGGGACCTGAGTCACCTGATAGCCATAAAACATTTTTCAGTAGTGAAAAAAAATGACTTCACCAATAATTTAGACTTCAAAATGTCTACATGGAGCTAGAAAACAGAAGGTTGAACCTGTTAAGGAGGATGTGGATGAGTGTTTAGGAGAGGAAAGAGAAAGAAAAAAGTCAGGAAGACACTTAAGGAATTGTATCACAATTGTCTTTAAACTTGTCTGCTTCGTATACTGAGAAAGAAGGCAAACTCTGGGCCCTGACAGTTTTCAACCTGATCATTGTTTTGCATTGCACTTAATACCATTTTGCCACAGAGTATGCCAAAATAATGAACTAAGGGTCTGTGGTAGCATCAAGCTGGTTGGTGGAGAAACAAAATATAACAAAACAATAAATAAATACAGTAAAATTAGGTGTGAGAACAGAAATGAGGTGTTCAAGAGCTAGGGTTCTAATAAGAAGGGGGTGTTTGTTTTTAAATCCAAGATGTGTCACCTAATCTGTGATCAAGAACCACAATTTTCAATTTTCTAAGAGTTTCCAAATTTATAAATGGACATAATAATGTCTATCTATAGGGTTGTCGGGAGGTTGAAATGAAGTAATACAAATGCTGCTATAGAATAAATGCTCCCAAAGTGTTGAGTGTTGTTCCTATTAACTGCAATTTCTACTATAAATGTCACTAGAAATACAAAAAACACTGAAGGATTTTCTCCAAAAATTAAGTATATTAAAAATAATATGAAATATTTTATGTCATGAAAAAATGTCTTTGAGATAACAAAACCTGTCAATACCCATTTTGAAAAGTATCTATCTTAGAAATTATGTTATATCAATATTATATAATGGGTATTCAATAAATATTCCATCACATATGTGAAGCCACGTCATTGCCATCTTAAACCTCAGAATATCATGGTCCTATACATTGGAAAGATTTCCATTCTTTTCCTTTTTCTTTACTAGTTAAACTTCCTATCTTCTATGAGAAGCAGGTTATTTGTTTAGTCATTGGTAAGAATAAAATCTACTAAAAAATACAATATTCTCTTTTTTGGTCCATCATGCAAGTTTTACAAGGTTCATTTCCCTTATGATTATGGTAATCCTTCTCTTTGGAATCTAAAGGATAGTTCAAGCTTGCATGTGCATTTGTCCAAGTGAGTGTGACTGTTGTAGGAAGCAAATTCAATTAAGATTATGTAATTTGAAAGAAGAATAGATGCTTTGATTTTTTTTTTTTTTCCCTTAAGAATGAGGGTGTTGACTTTTCTAATACTAGGTTGAGAATCTTCCTGCAGCTGTATGGGATATATATCATATAATCACAAAGCACATAATGGCAATATGAAAAGTGCTTCTAGCAAGAACATCAGAGATGGAGCACAAGACATGTTTAACAACAGGTAGAAATTGGTTCCTTAGAGCATTTATTACACTGAAAGTGTCTAAGAAACAATTTATTTGCTCTATATCATACAGTAAGTATTTTCTATTTTCTTTTTTTGAGTCTGTACTATCCTAAACTTTTTGAAAGCTCTATTTTAATGGTTCTTAATATATCTGATGCCTCCATATGCTTGAGGAATTTCAAAAAAGAATACCATCTACAACAATAACTCTCAGTATCATTGCATGTGTGCACTTAATGCAGTTAGTGCACAATGAAAAAACTATTCCAGATGAATTTGATTCTTACTCCTAGGAAATCATGACTCCCTCTTACTCACCATTAAATTCACAACTGTGGCTTCTGGTGATATTGCTAGATGTTCATTCAACATTTACCCACCCTCTCCTTTCCTTAATATGTGAACCACTGCTAAACTACTACATTTTATAGTTTTTCTTATAAATACAGGTGGCCAAATCACATATTTTTGTAGATAACACTGATCAAAGTCTGGTGGTATATCTGAAAAAAAAAAAAATTGTTCTTTTTTTGAATTGGGCTTAACCTTCTCTTAACTGGAATTCAACATGAGTTTGGAATAGAAATGCATGTCTTAAAACCATGAGGGCCAATGTTACATGATAAGGATAACTTTTTGTGAGGCAATGAGTAGTCTGGGTCATTGAGATATTCTCAAGCAGCTGGATCCATGTTGGCATGCCCTAACTAGAGACTTCCTATTATTTAAAGTCAATAAATAATAACTTCAGCAGAAAGTTTTCCACATCATGCCCATGAAAACACTTCTGTTACATAATTCACTACTGTGTGTTTATAGATGTGAAGACTTAGTTCCAAGGTATTTTGTCACTTGTATCAAATAAATGGTCTATATACTAATAACTCATATTAATATCTCTACCTTGAAACTTTTAATTGAAATCCCAGCTGTCATGTCCAACTGCCTACTTGCCATGGTCATGTGATTGTCTAGGAGTATTATAAAATTAACAAGCTCAACATGAAACATCATAGTTCTTACACACTAGCAGAAGCTGTTCATCCACTACTGTTTCCTATTTCTAGTTATTGACTATCCATCTGGGCTGTTGCATAGGCCAAAAATGTTGAGATCACTTTTCATTACCTTTACTCAACCCTCACATGTATCAACTCATCTGTTGACCTTTCCTATAAAATATTTTCTTAACTCTGATACAACCAATTTCATGACTTCCATTGCCATCACCATAATTCAAAGCACTGTAACCTCTCTTATGAATTATTAAAAAGTCTCCTAAATGGTATTCTTACTTTCAGCTTTATCTTTCCAATGTTTGAAACAAGAGGGATAGTACTATAGAGTAAATCAGTACTTTCATTTCTCTGCTCACAATCATCTTATTCAGAGTAAAAATCAAATTATTTACAATTACTCACAGAGCCTACAAGATATTTTCCTCCTTTTATTTCCATCACATCATTTTCTAACATTCTTCACCTCTCTCGCTCCATTCTTAGGCTGAAAATTTAACTAGGTACTATAATATATCAACCCATATGATGGTAACTAATTGGACTTACTTTTGTTTTCATCAATCCCAGCTCTGTATCACAAAGCTTGAGACCTTTTTAGCATGTTCACAGAAATTCCCTATTTGTCTTTGCCCTTAGAGACTTGTCTGCATCTGCTTTAGATTATTTACCATTGGCTATGATCAGTAGCTACCTTATCTTGTGGGTCTCTGATCTCCAATATTCTTTATAACTTTCTATGGTGGCAGCAACCTGTGGCTTCAGTAAATAACAAGGTAATTATTTCATCACTTCACTTTATGCTGTCACTTTCTATTCTAGAAAATGAATAAAACATGTTCCTTTCACTCATTCTTGAAGAGATAATTCCAAATACTGTATATCCCCTGAGGATTTGTAGCTAATAATCTATTTTCTCACACTCATTTGTGATTCATTTAGGATTCTGCAGTTGCAAGTTTAAGGTGATGTTGACTAACTTCTTGGGAAAAACAAAAACAAAAAAAGAGATTATCAGAGTTCTAAAATAACTCAAAGACCTTAAGAGCAGGTTTGGAAATCAGCAAAAACAAGGACTAAGTGAAGAGAATTTTGGAGTATTCAGCACGGTTTCATAGTTGAAACAACATTCTGAGGCTCCATTGTGAAAGAAAGAAAGAAAGAAAGAATTAGGAAGGAAGGAAGGAAGGAAGGAAAGAAGGAAGGAAGGAAGGAAGGAAGGAAGGAAGGAAAAGAAAGAAGCAGGAGGGAGGAAGGAAGGAAAATCTTAATATTNAAAGAAAGAAAGAAAGAAAGAAAGAAAGAAAGAAAGAAAGAAAGAAAGGGAAAGAAAGAAGCAGGAGGGAGGAAGGAAGGAAAATCTTAATATTAAGTGAGTCACTTGCTCAAAATTCAAAGACCCAAAAGAATGTATTCTGTTGGCTGAACCTAGTTATGGATCAACCTGTGGCTCTGTCTCTAGTGAAAGAGCATCTGTCTGGTCCTGTGGCATCCATAAGAGAGAGATTTTCCATCCCATCCAAATGGAAGAAATAATTACTAAAGGAAATATGCCTGCTGTTTTAGAGGGGATCAAATGGAATATGAGTGATCTACTATTATACTTATTATTTTAATCTTGTTGGTTGAGAATTTCTTCATCAGTGTTATATTTATTTATTTATTTTTTTAATATTTATTTATTTTGAGAGAGGGAAAGAGAGCATGAGTCAGGGAGGTGCAGAGAGAGGTGGGGAGAGAGAGAGAATCCTAAGCAGTCTCCACACTGTCAGCACTGAGCCTGCCACAGGGGTCAAACCCATGAACTTCGAGATAATGACCTGAGCTGAAGTTGGTCGCTTAACTGAGAGCCATTCAGGTGCCCCAATGTCATATTTACCTCTGAATACTTGAAATTTTACCTATGAGAGAATAAACAGATATCATTTTTTTATGGAGGCTAGAAGAAGACATGATCAAAACAAAATGTGGTTTTAAAAGACCTGCAAGAATTTAGAAAATACTTTTTCATGCCAAAATATACAATGCGAGTAAAAGTGCCATCTTGAGATGTGTCAGTATATTATGGTCTGTTATGATCTCCAAGTAGGGAAAATACTAATGTAAAACAAGTAGCTGATAAAACTGTTACCATATATTAATTAATAGAACTATTACTATATATTTTTAGATTAATATATATCATTCTATCATAATTACTTTCACTTTATCCTTTTTTTCTTAATCGATGTAATCTAATTAATCCACATAAATTTAAAATAAATAAATGACCCTACTTACTCTTTCAGCTTTGAAAAGCCAATTAAAACCACTCAGCAAATATTTACCATTACTTTTAAAGTAAGGATTGAGGGAAGCCTCAGTTGGTTGAGCCTCTGACCTTGGCTCAAGTCATGATCTCATGGTTCGTGAGTTGGAGCCCCATGTCAGGGTGTGTGTTAACAGCTCAGAGCCTGTAGCCTGCTTCGGATTCTGTGTCTCCCTCCTTGCCCCTCTCCCACTTGTAATCTGTCTCTCTCTCTCTCAAAAATAAACATTAACAAATCTTTAAAAATACATAGAAAAATAAAGTAAGGATTGGACTAATTTGGATAAAAGTATCAAACTAGTACAAGGAGAAGAGGCATTAAGAGGTTTAAATACTCACAGCACTCAGAATCATACTTAATGTTGGATATATTTAATCTTGAGCAATCTGGGGAGAGATTTTGAAGGACAGTCAAGGTTATGATGCCTATAGCCAGACCCATTGAACTTTTCCTTAAAGAACACTTTCACATTACAAAGACAAATATCAGGAGTAAAGAACGATGTTATGTAAGCAAGCAAAATATTTCTTCTGTTGTCAAGTATTACCTAAAGGAACAAGTAGAAAACATGCTTTTCCATAAAGTACTTGATAAAATTATAATATCTTAAACTACCATATTGTTCTTTCTCGTCCACTTGTGGATTTTTAGCCTTTTCAGGCTCACAGATCTTCTTCTCTTAATTTTTCTATAAATATATTGTTTATTTTTTTAATCCTAATTCTATAAGAAAACATAGGATTCCAAAATGAAGCAAAACCAATGACTCTTCATTGTTTCATAAATGTAATCATAGAACATTTAACTTATCTATCTTTACAATATAAAGAACTGGCACACATCTTTTCACAAACCTAACATGTTTTAATAAATATACTTTTTTAAAGAAACTAAATAGTTAAAAATACTTGAAAAAATGGGAAAATTGATTCTGATCATTACATTCTGTTTGGTAAGTTCAGATAGGGAAGAAACTCAGTTGATAAGTGTAGTCCATTAAAGTTATCTGTTTAATATGAACAAAGGAAAAATATCAGTCTATTAAAAAAGGTGAAATTGGGTGGGGGTTGTGGTTCAGTTGGCTGAGCCTCTGACTCTTGGTTTTGATTCAGGTCATGATTTCACGGTTTGTAGGATCGAGCTCTGCATCAGGCTCTGCACTAATAGAACAGAGTAGCCTGCTTGGGATTCTCTCCCTCCCTCTTTATTTGTCCCTACCCTGCTAGCATGCTCGCTCTCTCTGTCTTTCTCTCAAAATATATAAATAAACTTTAAAAAAATAATAAAAAAGGGAAGTCAGGTGTAGGTAAAATTAGAGAGTGTCATGGAAATTATAGAGATTTGGTTGTATGCAAATTATTTAATCTCTTGAGTTTTACTTTCCTTATGGACAAAATGGAGTGATTTCCTCATCATACGTTAATGTGGATGTAAGAAAACATATTTAAATATCTGTGGTCAATAGAGGAGATGGGCTCTCTACTTCCTTCTAATGTATGTTGTTTTGCAAAAGCTGTAAATTCAAAATTACATTTCACAGTCACCCCTGGAATTCTGGATATGATGCATATTTGGCTAACTCATGCACCTGATCAATACTGATGGCAGTAAGGCAGAGGTTGCCTTTCTGCTGATGGAGAAATGTTGACTATTCGCTACCCTGGATAACTTGATTTCTCTGTGGTATTCTAAGCAGAAGTGCAACATATAGTCACTGTCTTTCTGTATGAGCAGAGATAGACCTGGAGCTGGTGACAAAGGTATGTAGAAGTGAGGCATGGTCTGGAGACGGGGACAATAGCTGATCATGGTGACTCTCAGCTTTGATGGGGTTCTTGTTTGCGGCAGTGCCCTTGTGATTATGCATGTAGTAGCTGAAGGAATAGCTTCCCAATTCCCTACGTAGCTCTCAAATGTAGAAAAGACAGTAGCTTCCTTTGTGGCTTAGTAGTCATTCATGAACACTCAACCTAGACTTTATTTTTTTATATCCTCATGTAAATTCCTTTTTTTAAGTGGCTTGAGGGTATAAATGTGCTCTGAAAAGGAACCTGGATCAACAAAGTGCCCAGCAGACACTGATGTACAGTTAATAATTAATGGCAACATTATAGCTGCAACAAAACACAAGTGTATACAACAAAGAAGGTGTATTTACAATTTTAAGTGCAATGAAAAGGTTAAATTCTTCAGTAAATTCTGAACAAACTCATTATGCTTAAAAATCTCCAACTATTCTGTTTCCTTTTATCAAATCAAACATTATATACTAAAATATAATTGAAGAGGGGATACAGTATAAGTTAATTCTTCTCTGAATATAAAATTGGGCTATAATCATTATACATTTTTACATAGGTGTTCTTTTTAGCAAATCCAGATAGAGAAGTTATCTATACATTATGTGTATAGCCTATTGAAAGTTCTCTGAAGAATGATTTTTGCATAGTTGATATAAATATTTAAGTAACATGCTCTGAAACATATATAGAGTGACATAAATTGTATCAAATCCAAATGCAATGTAGAACTATAACCTTAGTAAATTAAATCTGAGCAACTTCTACACTGAAACCAACTATATCCCTTTTCTCTTAAGAAGTTTACATTAACTTACGGCTACATGTGTGTAGTCTACATTTGATTGTTCCCAAGTTATTTGAAAGTCTCAAAACAACATTGAATGTGCTTAAAAACACGTGTTGCTGCTCAAGTCCTTTGGGAAAACAACTATAGTAAGTCACCTTGTGGTCATCAAGACCAAGTCAGCTTAAATGGCAATAAGCGGCATATGTATAATAAAGACAGGAAAACTGGAAGTTTTGGCTTCTGCCTCCAGCAAAGTAACAGGAAATGAATAGTTCAGGACATATGGGCAGACTAAATATTCCACTATAATCTTTGCCTAAATCAAAAATTATTGCACAGGATACACTTCATGCTGTTCATTTAAAGCAGCTATAATCACCAATATTGCAATGTGTTGTTTCTGTAAATGATGTTTTTGTATCAAGTTATTAAAGACAAGTGGCTTCTATTGTTTTATGTATTTTCAGACTGCTACTCAAGTTTTATACATTCTAAGATTCTTTAAAATAAAGCAGACATATGCTATTGGTTTATTAAAATTATATGATGAAAATATAACTTAAAATCTTCTAAGTTCCCATAAAAGCCTGCATCCTGAGCCACTGATGGAAAATTTAAAATTGAATAGGATCTTGCAGCTTATAATGCCCCTACTCCTTCCCCTGAAAACCTCAACAATTTTAAAATAAGGAATTAGTTAAGAGATCTAAGTAAGGCCAAACCTACTGTGTGTTAATCAGCAATTGTCTGAAGTATGCCATAATTATGGACATTTATCGAGAAATACGCACATTTTCTTTACCTCTTGCTCCTAGCTCCATCTGGTATCTTACATGTAAGTATGTAGGAGATGCTTTTGTATAGCAAAACCCTGAACAATGTATAGACATTTTTGTTTTACTTTAACCTTTATAGTCATAATTTCTGAAGTCAAAGCTAAGTAATGAGAGAATCTTACACATTTGAAACATGAATGGATTTCCTCACTGGCTTAGCCAAGGTCTAGTGCTGGTCTTCCCTTCATCCCCACTTGGGCCACTAGGTCTGGACAAGAACCCTGTTTTGGTTTTGGATCTTCGGCCCTGAAGCAGAACAAAGATAATCAAGGGAAAGACATGAGCAGTCCATGTGAGGTATTAGAAAGGGCTTGGTAGAATGCTCACAAAAAGACAAGTTCTTTGCTGGATAGGTTAGGTACAATATGGAAGGTTCCAAATGGGCAAAAAGAAGGCAAATAATGGGCTTCTGAGTTCATCAACACTGGATGAGAAAAGAGGGTCTGCAGTCTGTTCTGCTTCTGTCAGACTTCCCTGTTCCAGATGGGCCCCACTACTCTCTAGGACTCATGGGGGCCAGACATTTAATTTGATGACCTTTAGATACCTTCAAAAGGCAGAATTTCTCTTCTCCTCTGGGTGACCTTTACCTCTTCTCCTCAAGGAGCAGCTATAGATGATTTTGCTCTCCCAGCTCTCTTTTTAATCTATTATCAAACTCTATCCTCAGATTTCTTCCCTTGGATTCTAAAAAGCATAACTATGATATATAAAGGCATTTTTTTGTTTATTTGTGGGGATTTTTTTCACACCTATGTTAATATTACTGATATTGATGGTGCTGAATGACTAGAAAAGCAAAAACAAAAAAAAAAGAAACAAAAAACCAAGCATGGTAATTAATATTTCAAGACACATTTCCCTGACTATATAAGTAGAAAGTTTCTATCTGCCAGCCTAAACCCACTGAGAATTATAAAATTCCCACTTTAGCCACAGAAGGCATTAACTTTTATTTATAGGCGTTCTACAGCAGAAAATTTGGTAGAAGTCATCAACAGGATGTTCATCTTGAAGAAGATGCCATCTTCGTGTTTTCACAGATTTATGAGTCAGCTCCTAGAAATAGAAATAGCCTGAGGCCTTGAAATGCATTTTTAGGAAACTGTGACTCTAATCACTATGTTTAGAGTGATTTCTGACAAAGAGATTAAAACTTTCGTGACTGTTGTACCAATATAGACAGAAGCAGTGTTAAGCTTGACAAGAGTTAGTGTGAGTAATGGAAATAGATCAGAAGACAATGCAGAAATAATTAGTCTCTGTGAAAGATGTAGATGGATAGCAAGACCCGCACATAACCATTGCTCCCTGAACAATTCACCAATATCCTCATGAGGCATATATCAGGACCCTGCTGCAGCTGTCTACTTTCCTATCTTCCCACTTGTCAGAGGCCCTCCCAACACTAATCCATCCAATTCTTATTATCAGTATTCTGCATTATGTAAAATTTCCTACATATTTGAGATTAGTGAACTAAAGCAGAAGGTAGTCAAGATCACATAGCAAATGCAAAAACCAAACTCCTCAACACATTCTCCAGACTCCAAGTGTAGTATAATTTGAACCACCTCACAGCTGCCTCAGGAATTGCTGGTAACACAAGGATTTGTGCCGCACGATGCCCAAACCCAATGTGGGAGTTGCTTCCAATCATAAGAGTAGACATATATCAACCACTTACCACAAACTCTTACAAGCACTTTGCAGGCATTATTTTTACTTAGTCCTTAGCGTCATCTAAAGAGACAGTCACTGCTATCTGCTGAAGGAAAGTTGAAGCTAAGAATGGTTCAGTTATTTCCTAAAGTCATATACTTATGCCCAAGATAGTATAAGACGCAGGCTGTCTGCCTCCAGGACACTTACTGTTAAAAAATTAAGTTATAAATCAAATGATAATGTCAAAAATGCCCATTGTCTTCCTTTCTAGTCTTTCAGGAAGCATCTTATCAACATGTGCAGGCTAATATGTGTTCTATCCACAAACTTTTTTTTGCCTTTTTACCGAACTCATGAATGAAATAATTGTCAATATCACTAGAAAAAGATTGGAGTTAATTAATTCAAAAATGTATGTATTAGATATTGCACTAAATGCAACTGTAGTCTGTGTCTGGACTCCAAAAGTAATTATGCTAAATCCAGACAATGTATTTTAGATTTTGTAGCTTTGCTTATGTAAGTGTTTATTCTTATTCCACTTTTATATTTCCATAATACTACAGATATAATGGTTATTTTTTAGCTTAGTTTATTTTGAGAGAGAGAGAGGGATCACAGGCAGGGGAAGGTCAGAGGGAGAGGGAGAGAGAATCCCAAGAAAACTCCTCACTGTCAGCATGGAGCCAGAGGGAATATTCCCTAACTGGGAAATTGTGACCTGAGACAAAATGAAGAGTTGATGCTTAACCAACTGAGCCACCCAGGCACCCCTAAGATACAATGATTAATTATTGAAATGCAAGCATATTTTGTTGCAGATGGGAAAGCCTGGGAAGCATGCTCCGAGTCAGAGATTATCCTACAGGAAGGAGGTTTATGAGGGAGTGCCCTTGGTATCAACATCTGTGGAGACAGTTGGTGAGGGAGAATTTGACTCTGATGCAGACACAACAAAGATCTCAGTCTACCACAACAGGGACAATGAAGCCATTTGGCTCTTCAGATGCAGTAGGGAGGGTGGACTTCTATACTCCTAAACTAAGCAGTCATTAGAAACAGGCTGTCTCCTAGAAAAGGCATTGCCGTGGAAGAGGCAGCTATCTGCAGGAGAGAAAAATTGCCAAGAAGACGGAGCGTTGAGGGTCAGCAGTACTCACAAAGCTGGAGCAGTAAGGCTAGGTTTCTCATTCTTTGAAATCAGAGCTACAAGTAGGTAAAGGGTCAAATCTAGAACAAATTAATAAATGTAATGAGAAATGCCTTCCTAAAAAAAATGAAAGAAAAGAAAAGATGGGGCGCCTGGGTGGCTCAGTTGGTTGGGTGTCCAACTTTGGCTCAGGTCATGATCTCATGGTTCGTGGGTTCAAGCCCCATGTTGGGCTCTGTGCTGACAGCTAACTGAGAGCCTGGAGCCTGCTTCAGATTCTGTGACTCCCTCTCTCTCTGACCCTCCCCTGCTCATGCTGTCTCTCTCTCTTTCTCTCTCAGAAATAAATAAAACATTAAAAAATTTTTAAAAAAAGAAAGAAAAGAAAAGAAAGGGGGGAGAGACAAATGCTTTCCTTAAAACAGAATGTCAACTCACAAATTTAGAAAGTATGATATAATTAGAAAATCACCATGTGGCAACCATCATATTAATAACTGAATTAAATAACAACCATCAAGGGACTCTAAATCTAGAGAATATGGTTTTCATAAGAACTGCATTATTCACACGCCTCACATTAGATCCTCCAAAATACTTAAAAATTACAAAGGTGAAAGAGTTAATTCCCATTGGAGAAGATTGGCACCGTTATTCAAATGATCAGACACAAAATGACTTTGACGGGCAACTTGATAGTCATGTAGTACCTCACAGGAGTAAGAATATGGCATCATGTCTATAATATTTCTACCAGAAAAAGTATAACCTGAAATTATACTTAAGGAAACATCAGACTAATCCAAATTGAGAGAAATTCTACAAAGTAATTGGAGTGTAATTTTCAAAGTTATTAAATTTATGAAGATCAAGGAAGGTCAGAACCATCCCAAATCAGGGGTACTGAAGAGAAATGACAGCTAAGTACAATAATTGAGAATTGGATCCTTTTACTATAAAACACACAATTCGGAAGTTGGTAAAATTTCAGTGAGTCCCCCTGGTGAGGGGTTTATGAGACTACTCTTACATCTTATCAGCAAGTTTGAAATATGTCAAATAAAAAGTAAATATTTAAATAAAAGAAAAAAAACAGATTTTGTCTTTTGAGTTCCTAAATAAAATAAATGATAATTACAAAACAAACCAAAAATACTTTTGGCTTGCAAGATTCTTTGAAAATTTGTTGATTATTTGCAGTTTACCACATCAATGGAGTCCAGTCTCATTTATGCCTGATTCTAAAGGGAAATAATTTATAATTCATAAGAAGCAGATAAGCACTTTCAATTCCATTTTCAGATTGATTCTGCTCTCTTTCCCAATCCCATGGCATCTTGAAATACAAAATGTATATGGAGAAAGGTTTTGTTGCTAACTTGTTCATAGAGCATTATTTCCTTTGATATTTTATGACCTACTACATTATTAATATAATCAGCACAGACCTTTAGGATTTGATGTTATTTAAAATTTATATAAGTTGAAATAGCTCTGGTAAAGCACCAGAGAAGTAAGGAATACAAAGTAAACAAGAAAGCCACACTGTAAGCCTATGAACATATTAAGTATATTCATAACCACTCAACCTATGGGGGAAAATATCATCTTTAAGAGAAAGTGAGAGAAGTTAGACAATGATATTTTTTTCCTAAGTATAATTCTATTAGTATACTAACCTTCATTATATTACTATTAGGCCTTCATAGCACTAGGCTTTTGCAAAAAGAAGAAAAAATATTCTTCAACTGTTAGTAAAATTGGCTAGAATCACAAAAATTTATTCATAATCTTCACTTTTATCACCCTTTGATAAGATCCCTTACAAGGCTCTGATTGAGCATATTGCATGCATTATCACACTTAATTCTCAAACATTTTAGAGCTTATATACATTATTACCTTTATCTTAGTGAAGATTAGAGATAATAGTAGTTTTGTAGTCTGAACAAGGCCACACAACAGTGGAGTAAATAACTGCACTGGGCAGAATTATTCCTGAACAGTTTTCTTAACTCCTCATGAGGAAATATATGTTTATGCTAATTTGAAATAAAAAAAGATTTTACATTTTTTCCTACTTTTGCATGAATTTTTGTGAGGTTTTGTTTTCACTGGCTTCATATGTTCTTTAATATTATAATTCTATATGGTCTTTAACATTATAAATATGCATTATAAGTCTGGTACAAATATCAATTTCAAGAAATAAAAGGTGATACGATTTGAATAAGATAGAAATTTATTGAGAGGATAATAAATATGGGAATCTTACATATTTAGATATATGAATACTTCTATATATATACTGTCATATCATGTTATTTACAATGTATAATATTTCATATATCATTATATATACACACTACGTGTTATTTGATTATATATAATATTTGTATATACTATACAGATAGGTAGATATTTCGGTATATGGAACTAGGTATGGGTACCTGGTACATGTCCATGCTTTTTAGGACAACTACAACATCAATAGCTCCCCTACACAAATTTAGAGTTCTGGAGTTATGGAGAGAATTAAAGGGCATAGAGAGAGCAGAAACTAGGTCATGACTTGTGACTTATCAAGGTTTGGTGGCAGGATTTGTTCCTTCTCTAATGAATAATATAGTAACATGTTTTAACATTTAATGATGGTTGGTTTGTTCTTTTCCTAAGCAAACAAAGAACCTCTTAGCCCTCCTTCAGATTCATAATTTCCATTCTATATGTCGTGTCCTACAATTCAATAGACATTTGCTGGAAAGAATGCAGTCACATACACTTTCTCATTCACATTCGATCTATTGAAAGAAGGTAGAGGTATGAGGCAGGTAAACTCTAATCATAATCTCATAAGGCTTAATTCTTATTTCAAATTCAAAAATACAAGGAACTATGCAAAAATCTGATCATCCTCTTAAGAGTTAGGTCTGTTGATTCCTGAATAACGATTGTGGCTAAGCTCATAAAGTGGATATTGAACACTAGCAGAGAAAAAAATTACTTTTTGCATGTTTCATCTTCACTAAACTGAATTCCCATCTCTCTGTATTGTCTATAAACAGTGTTCATTTAATGTCTGAATATGCAAGATGAATTTACCAGACACTGTGCAATCCTACTTCTTAGACATCCACCTAAGCAGCTGACGTCACCTTTCGCGGTCGATGGAAGATGAACTGCGTTTGTGAAAGAGCTGTTCTTCAGTACTGAAAAGAGACTGAGGAATCAATTGTGAATGGACTTGGGCAGCTTTATTTGTTCAGTTTATAAACAGTTTGAAAAGTTCTGAAACTTGCCCGGAACACTTTGGCTTAGAGACAGCTGTGTAAGATTTGTAAAAACAAGCTTAGTTTTCACATTGTCCCTCACTGTTGCACTATGACAAATATTTTCCTTTTGATAGTTACAAATATTTGTTTTGCTGTGTAATGCAGATATGCCATGAATTAACTCCGTTTGCCTTTAGTGATCAAAAAATCATTCATATGACATAAAATGTTTTCCTAATTAGTATAAATCTTATAAATGAACAAAACCATTTATGTTCATTTGTGAGTGCCTTTTTATATATTTATTTTTTTTAAGATCTACTTTCTAGAACAGTTTTAGATTTACAGGAAAATTTAGAAGATAGTATGGGGGAATCCCCATGGAATCCCCTGTTATTACAAGAAGGTTCATGCCCAGTGTCCCATATTATTAACATTGAACCTTAGCATGGTAAACTTGCCACAACTAATAAACCAATATTGATTCATTACTACTAATTAAAGTCCTCATTTATTCCAGTTTCCTTAGTTTTTACCTCATGAATATTATGTTACAGGACACTGTCTAAGATATAATGTTACATTTAGTCCTCATGTGTTCTTAGGCTTCTTTTGGTTGTGTTTGTCAGACTTCCCTTGTTTTTGAGAACCATGAGAATTTTGAGGAGAACTGCTCAAGTATTTTGTAAAATTTCCCTCAAATAGAATTGTCTGACTCTCATTATTAGACTGGATGTATGGATTTTAGGGATGAAAAATCACTGAGGACTTACCATTTCAACATATTATAGCAAGAGTACATAGTATCACTACTTTATCAACTGTTAATATTCCCCTTGCTCATCTGGCCGAGGTAGTGTTTGTCAAGTTTCTCCACAAGAGTATTCTTGCTTTTTCCCCATTTCCAAATTGAAATCTTTAGAAGGAAGCCACTACACACAGTTTATCTTTAGGGAGTGGGGATTTACCCCTTGACAGAGTACTTCCATACTTGATTAGGATTTTGTCTATGAGAGAGATCTGTCTGTTCTCTACCGTTTATTTATTTATTCAATTATTTCTTTATATCAGTATGAACTCATGAATATTTATTACATTTGGTTTCAGTCTAATACTGTTGGTATTTTGTTTCCTCAAAAAAACTTTTGTTGCTCAAATTCTGCCCACTTTGACCATTGGGAGCTCTTCCCGTTGGCTGATGGCCTATGCCATGTCTTCTTCAATGTAGAGGTGGGCTTTGTTGCTGGCCAGCACTGACTTTCTTCCTTTTATTACAAAAGATCCAGGCTCATCTTGAATCTTTTCTGCCCCACCTTAGAATCAGTTATTTCTTCAAAGAGCCCTGGAGCCTTTTATTGAGAATGGTGTTAGAAATCAAGATCTGGGGCTAGATGTGTTTATTGCTACTGGACTAAAATTGCTAATAGCCCTTTTATCTGATAGAGAAAATAAATTTGTCTCTATACTAACCTGCATATACACATATATGGAGATACTGCTATATGTAGCCATTTCTATGCATATTGAACTATACATGAAGTCATACTATGTCTCCAGTTCTAAAACATTACCACATAGATCATTTTAACATCTATTGGGAGCCTCACTGGCCTCGCTGGATGACAGTCACAGCGAGGAAATGGTAGCGTTTGCACACCTTCTGCCATGAGAAACGAAAACTGGTATCTCTTTCTGCTACTACTGGCTCATGTTGGAAATGAGACTGCTGGTATTGACCAGGCATCACAGTATTACAGATCAGACATTCCCCACACAGATTGCTCATAAGGAAAAGCATATCCCTGCCTTTTCCAAAGAGATTTCAGATGAAAGCATTGTGGATGATTGTCAAAAGTCTCTTCCTATGGGCCTTCCAGATCCAAGACTTACACAATAAAGGGGGCTAAGAACACAGAGTTACAATTGAGTCTGGCCCTGAGACAAAGAGCTTGATTTAGAGTTAAGGACAGATATCCACCCCCACCCACTTGTTTCTGCTTGGAGCATTTTTTGGCCTTGAATATGCTGATTGCTCCCTGTGAAGGAACCTATTGAGGAACTTCTTCTTTTGTGATTATGGGAGCAAAGGTGTTTCCTGAAAGACCTGTTTTTCTTGATACTACCACCTTAAACAAACAAGCTATTGACCCCTGCCCACAAAGAAGTAACTTCACCCTTTTTATGCTAAAAACTTTGGTATGCTAAAGATGTCTTCCTTGCCCATAGGATAAGCATCTAAATCCCCTACCTCAATCACTATTGATAAAGGTTATGCAGAAGTCTTCTACAAATCTATGTTCTGGGAAATCCTAACATATCAAAGAAGTTTGTTATCAGAAATCATTGTCTAAGGCAAATGCCACTTCTGTGCCATCCCCCAAACACTTAATTATAAAATAAAGTTGAGCCCCAGTCAGGGGGGAGATGCCTCCCTGGTGACTAGAAAATTTCTCAGGCCTCTCTCACCCCTCCCTCTCCAACACCATCCATGCTTCAGGGACCCCTGGACCCCGGCTGAAGCCGGTCTCCGACAAACATCCTTTCTTGCTTTGTTGTGAATTCTCACTAAAACACTAAGAAATCTGGATCCTACTTTTTGCTATCTGTTTACTTAATTGTTTAGTTCCAGTATTCATGTAAAATAGTACCAGATGAGAAACAACTTTATCAGCTAGAGCACAATGAAAATGTCTTGTTTGCCTCTAGTGTTAGAGGCTTCACTCATTTCCAAAGTTACTTAGGTCATCACCTTTGCCCACACCTCCACCCACATTCAGTGATTTTGTTTCAAGTATTTATAATAAAATTAGATTCTCTTATCAAGTCTGGGTTCCTTCTATGAATTTACCCAACTTCCTAAATATATATTTTTATTTATATACATTAAGATTGACTTTTGTGCTATTAAATTATATGGATTTTGACATATGCATAATATTGTATTTCCATGACAGGATTACACAGAATGGTGTTGCTGCCACAAACAAACAAACAAACAAAAATAAACAAGGTACCCAAATGCTGTATTCTATTACATCTTCTCCTCCTCCCCCTAGAACTTCTGATCTTTAAATATTTTTTAGTTTTGGCTTTTCTAGAATGTCATATAGTTAGGACTTAAACAATATGCAGCCTTTCTGACTGGATTTATTCACTTGGTATTATGCATTTAAGTTACTTCTATCTTTTCATAGCTTAACCAATCATTTTTTTTTTTATCATTGAATATGATCCCATTGTATGGTTGTACCAGACTTTTTATCCATTTAAATATTGAAGGACATACTGGTGGCAAACAGTTTTTTAGCAATTGTGAATAAAACTGCAACCTACATTTACATGCCTCTGTGTGTGTGTGTGTGTGTGTGTGTGTGTGTAAGTTTTCAAATAAGTTGCATAAATTCCTGACAGTGTGATTGCTACATCATAAGATAAGGTGATGTTTATTTTTTAGGAAATGGACAAACTATGATCCTATCCTAAATCATAGGAGAAAAGTGTCAAGTCTCTAACACAAAATTATGATAACAATAGGTATTTTGTAGATTTACTTTATCAAATTGAAGATACCCTCTATTCCTAGTTTGTTGAAATTTTTAAAAAAATCATTGAGGCAGGGTTACTTCAGTGGCTCAGATGGTTGTGTCTAATGCCTGGTTTTGGCTCAGGTCATGATCTCACTGTTTAGGAGATTGAGTCCCATGTCTGGCTCTGTGGTCATGGCTCAGGGCCTGCTTGGGGTTCTCTCTCTCTCTCTCTCTCTCTCACCCCCTCCCTGACTTGTGCACTTTCTCTCTAAACAAACAAACA
This sequence comes from Crocuta crocuta, assembly GCF_008692635.1. Taxonomy (NCBI): domain Eukaryota; kingdom Metazoa; phylum Chordata; class Mammalia; order Carnivora; family Hyaenidae; genus Crocuta; species Crocuta crocuta. The sequence continues at coordinate 1,367,533 of NW_027551564.1, read as the reverse complement.
TTTAAAACATCATTAATGGGTATTGGCTTATGTCAAATGTTTTCTTTCTTCATCTATTGATATGATCATATGATGTTTCTTTGGTTTTTTGATGTATAGGATTACATTAACTGAATTTTTGATGTTGAACCAGTCTCTCCTACCTGGTTGCAGTGTGTGATTCTTCTTACACATTGTTGGGTTCAATTAATTAATATTTAGCTGAGGATTTTTGCATCTTTAAAGAGATTGATCTTAGTTTTCCTTTCTTATAATGATTTTATCTATTTTTTTATTAGATTAATGATCTAAATTATGACTCCTCCCACTCAGAAGCTCCCTTCTGTGAGGGGAAAACCAATCAACCCCAGAAGTAGAAGACAGATGACTTTTTGACCACTTGGTAATTTTTATTGTTTTGGTTTAGTCCTCATCTTTTTACTAACAATCAATCCAGCAACCCTATTAAGACAGGCAAGATGAAATGTTAAATTTGACTCTTTGACTTGACTCTTCTCAAGAGGCTTATCACCTTATATTACACTTAGGTATTGTCATTTATTATTATTATTATCATTATCATTATTATAGATATGCTTTATATGAAATGTTTCACAAAATATGAGGAAAGGTAAATTTGATTTATGTGTTTCTTTCAACTTATCTATGTTCCTGAGGGACTTATCAGTTTTCATGTTCTGTAAACCAATGATACACTTATGAACACATAATTGCAGACAACATGATCTCTCTATCAAAAATATACCTTGTCATTATACCACACATTTTTATCTTAAAGAATAATATACTCTTTAGTGGTACGTTAAGATGTTGCTTTTTAAAAAAAAATCAAGTTTACCACTATATGCTTAATATTCAATTAAAAAAAATAATGTTTTATTTATTTCTAGGAGAGAGAGAGAGAGACAGCGTGAGCAGGGGAGGGTCAGAGAGAGAGGGAGTCACAGACTGAAACAGGCTCCAGGCTCTGAGCTGGCAGTCAGCACAGAGCCCGACACGGGGCCCGAACCCACGAACCGCGAGATCATGACCTAAGCGAAAGTCGGATGCTTAACCGACTAAGCCACCCAGGCGCCCCTTAATATTCAATTTTAGAAGTCACAGCTTGTTTTAATAATGAATAGAGCACTCTAGCATCTAGTAAACATTAAAAGTGTGTTAAGGCTTTAACAGAGCAACTTTCTTCCAGAAAATTTACTTTTGCTCCCAGCACTGAAATGAAGAGTAAGGTCAAGTAGCAACTCAATTTCTTGTCAGTAACAGTAAAGATATCTAGAGAATTGTATTAGCATAACTTTAAAAAAAAATGTTTCTCTGTATAGTAATCTTAATTTTGCATTGTGAAAAACTGAAGGATTTTTCCATATTAATTGCATTTTAACACTTTTTTCAAGAACACTAATGTTTCTTTTACTGTTCCTACTTTTAAAAGTACATTGGAAGTTACCATTTGTCAATGAATGATTCTTTTAATTTGATCTCTATGCTTGTCTGTATAATTAACAAGAAACTTCTTCCATACTCTTAAAATAAACTAATTTGTGCTTTTCCAACAATTCTCCCAACTGTTTTGTTTTTTAAATTAGATTTTACATATTCTCAGAGTCCAGAAAGCGGACAGTCAAAATAACAAAGAACATTTCACTGAATGTTGCTGAATATTTGTATAGTTGGATTAGTTCAGAAGGAAGGAACATTTTTAAATCACTTATATTTTACTGAAAAACATAGTCATTTGTAATTTCTGATGACTCTTGAGAAGTGGGTCAGATAGAGTATCGTTGGTACTGATTTTCTAATCTTGTATGCAATAAACTAATTACTCTGCAGGACTGAGGGCATTCAGTGCTGGGACCTTTCCCAGGCTCTGAGCCTCACTCTTTCAATGTGTGCTGCCAGTCTATCAGCCATTAGCAGTGTCTTAAACAACCGCCAGCAACTGCAAACATCCGGCCTCTAGTGAGAGGTATAAAGGGCCAATTGATAGGAAAGAACTTCAAAATGCCTAGAATTGCCAGAACAATGGCAATTTCATTCTTTGAGTTCAGAAAGATTTAATAGAGAACATAAAGGAAGAAAAAAAGTAAATGTGAACCTTATGTAATATTCCATTTCAGTTAGACATCATTTCACAGATCATTTTTAATGTCCTTTTTTTTTTTTTTTTTTTTAAAGGCCAGGGCAGTAGCAACTTCATTTTTTTGAGTTAAAAAATAATGGAAAGCACTAGTATTGAAAAATTTAAAAAAATATGCTGTTGAATTTATTTACCATTCTCTTTTGATCTGACATAATTGCACAGATATTTGAAATGTGACTTTCTAAACTTACAATTACTTCTTTATTCATCTGCCACTGAAGAAAATCTTGAAAACTCTGACATGCTGATTAATAAGTAAACAAGTTGACTTTACAGAAGACTGGAGATTTTTTGGTTTGTTTGATTTTTCCATGTTAGAGAACAGCTAAAGTGTTAGGCAGCTTCATAGTCAGCAGGTGACTTAATGGATAAATGTATTTGTTTTTCACAGTTGTGGGTTAATGTCCTTTTTATAAATTACCTACTTGTTCTCTCACTGCTTCCTAATCAGGTACAAACTTCTACTATCCCTTGATGAATCTCCTTCTATCACTACTTATATTAATTCCTAATTAAAAATTATAAGGGAAAATAATTTTTGATTATATCATTATCTTTGATAACATATCAAATCTTACAGTGGGGCACATTAAAATTCTTGAACAAACTATTAAAATATTAGAAGAGAACACTTTTTATTTGCTAAAATGAATATAGCTTTCAAAATATACATTTTAAAATTAGTACTCTGCTTCTATTAAGCAAACAAAAGAATAAATTTTGATTTACATTGTTGTCTTAATCTGGCTGTTATTTATTAAATAAACACCATATTACTCAACAATAAAATGCTAGTTGCTGAAAACTGCTCCTAGAGTTGTGTCCCATTTAGGGGAAGTCTAACCTAAGACTGGTATGTTAACATATTTGATGCTCAGCCCCTTGAATATGCATGTGAAAATTGAAAAAAATACATTCATCAGAAAAAGTGTCTTGCTAACAATTAACTTCTAGCTTTTTGAGGTGAAAGGTTGGTTTAAATGGTTTGCTTCTTTTTTCAAGAAGGTCCTGTGTTTAATCTTTTCTTTTTTTTTTTTTTTTTTGCTACATTATTGACAGGTATAAACAGACCAAAAAAACCCCAAAACAAAACAGAAAAAGCCACAGGAATCCTGTAATCATTACATTCTTTTAGGTATAAATCTAGCACTTAATCTGAGACTCTATTGCACTGTTCTGAGATTTTGTTTGTTTGATTTAATGAAGATAGAGAATAAACTGAATAATTACCAAGATGTTCTCAAACATAATGCTTTTTCAAAATAGTAATGCTAAAAGGTAGATATGCAATAATTGCTGAAGAGACAAGGTTTATCATTAGATAGACTAAATGATAATCTGTCCTCAAATGAAGACAGAAAATAAGTGAAAAACATGGAAGAGCAGAACTTGGAACTAGAAGAAAGGAACATGGGGAACATGTTGTTGATGGAAGTTATCTCTCAAAGCATTGTTGACGACTTCTGGGAATTTTGGTGTGTGTGTTGGGGGCTACTTTATGTAAGAATTCCATTCTGATAGAATTTGGTTGTAATTCAAATTTGGAGAAATGTGACTGTATATTTTTATTTTATCCAAAGAAATCTCAAATATTCTATACTCCAAATTAACTATAAAGAATGCCCTCTTAATGAGTGTCCAATAAATCTTATTTCATAAATGAAAGCAAAAGTGTCTCTTGCTAATTCTATTTCCTCGTCTATATAGCTCTACATGCCAACAATGTCTCCAACTGTTCATAAAAGGAAATTTTCTATGTTCATTTTAAATAAGCAGCAGAAAATGTGCTCATTTCAACAAGTAAATCATCTCACATCTTGAGTTTTTAAATTTGGTTAATGTCTAGATAAAGGGTCAGGAAAATATGGTGCATGGACCAAATTAATCTACATCTGTTTTGTTTTTTTTTTTGAATGATATGCAAGTTAAAAATGTTTTTTTTCCAACTTTTAAATAAGTAAAAATCAAAAAAAGAGAACACTTGAAAATTTAGATGTAAATCTAATAAAACCTATATTAAAGCTACAAAATGCTAATAAAATAAATCAGAGAAGATCTAAATAAATGGAGAAACATATTGTGTTCATGGAGTGGAAGACTCACGGGAGAAAAGATATCAATGCTCCCCCAAACTGATATTTATACAGGCTTAAAGAAGATTCTTATCCAAACCAGCAAGGTCTTTTTTCAGACAAAATTATTCTAAAATAAATATGGAGATGCAAAGGAACCAGAATAGTTAAAACAACTTTGAAAATAGAAAATAGAGTGAAATTAAGTAGAATTCTGTTACTTAATCTCAAGACATTTAATATCAAAGTAATCAAGTATATATAGTATTGGTGGAGGGACAGAAATATAGATCAATAGAATAGAGGAGAGAACCTTAAAATACCCATGCAAATATCCCCAATGAATTTTGTCACAAGTTCAAAATCAATTGGATCGAAGGAAGCAAGATGGCCTTAGAAACAAATGTGCTGGAGCCACTGGACATTCTAGAACTAAATAAACCTAAACCTAAACCTAAACCCAAATCCAAATAAACCTAAACCAGATACCTTATTTGGTTAAATACCATATTCTTAGAGGAAAGTTAATGCAAACTTCAGTGAAAGATAGTTATCATGTAAGATCTAAACTTCCTTAGATTGACACTGTATAAAATTATTTTAATATTTTTAAGTGATGGGTAGTGTAGTTACTAAAAGGTTGTAATATTACTAACTCTGCCCCAGGTTTTCCCAGATATGTGAAGAGCTCCAGATCTCTCTGCTGGATGCAGTTCACTTCATTTTACCTAATGAGTTCAGTCTCACTCATAAGTCATCAAGAAAATGGCTGGCTATTGTCAATGACGGTTTATAGTGTGCTTTATTTTTAAACAGTATTCTATGGCATTAAGCAACATTGCAAATAGAGTAAGCAGGAAAATATTTATATTACTTTTGATTCTCTCCCTTATTTTCTTCTTAACAACTAAAAATAATAGCTCAAATTCCCAGTGGCTGGCGATTTCTTTATTGTTTGTGTTTAGCCTGAATAAACTGTAATAACTTCAACTATCCAAGGAAAATATATTTTAGCTGTAATGGTATAAATTTATCATTTTTAAGAATGTGATATTCATTGCACATAATAAGAGGTTAAAATAATAGTAAAACTTGTGTATGTAATTGCCTATTTATTGGAAAATTAAGAGTAATTACTAGCAATATGAACCTCTGCCACATTTACTTATGTTTAACAGAGAGTTCAAGTTTCTTAATGTTCTTTTAGTTCAGTTTTAGTGATTTTGTTATCTTGAAAAACAGTGATGAGGATAAAATTTTAAACTAATTTAACTAGCACTCTAATTAATATTGCTTTGTATTTTTTTCAGAATTTATGGTTATATACCTTTTACCTATAAATGTTTTTCTTTTTTTTTCTAATTTGACCTTCAACTTTTTTTGTAAAAAAAAAAAGAAACAGCTGTTACTGGATTTATAATTTTTATTTTTCCATTATTTTTTCATTAATGTTTGCTTGGTCTTTATGCTGTCACCATTAGGACTTTATTATTTTGGGGGCACCCGGGTGGCTCAGTCAGTTGAGCATCTTATTTCATTTCAGGTCATGATCTCGAGGTTTATAGGTTCAATCCCTGGATCAGGATTGCTGCTGTCAGCACAGAGCCCGCTTCAGAAACTCTGTCCCCCTCTCTCTGTTACTCCCTTACTTGCACTCTCTCAAAAGTAAATAAAGATTAAAAAAACGGATTACTTTATTATTCTTTCCTGTCATCCCTAATGAATACTTAGTTACACATTTTCAATGCCTATTGTTTACTTTGGGAACATTTATGGCTTCGGGTTAGAGATACGACAGCATTCTGATAGCCTTGCAATATATTATATAAATGTAAGACTGTTTTCTATTGTATCTTTTCCCTTTTTAAAATTTTTTAATGTTTTATTTATTTCTGAGAGAGAGAGAAAGAAAGAGACAGAGAGAGAGACAGTGTGAGCAGGGGGGGGTCAGAGAGAGAGGGAGACACAGAATCTGAAACAGCCGCCATGCTCTGAGCTAGCTGTCAGCATTAGAGCCCGACTCAGGGCTCGAACCCACGAACCGTGAGATCATGACCTGAGCCGAAGTCAGACGCTTAACAGACTGAGCCCCTCAGGCTCCCCTATTATAACTTTTTCTTAAATATTTTAATGTTTACTTATTTTTGAGGGAGGGAGAGACAGACAGACAGACAGATCATGAGCAGGGGAGAGGCAGAGAGACACAGAGACATAGAATCGATAGCAGGCTTGAGGCTCTGAGCTGTCAACACAGAGACTGCGGCAGGGGCTTGAACTCACTGATTTTGAAATCATGAGCTGAGCTGAAGTTGGACCCTCAACCAATTGAGCCACCCAGGTGCCACTCTATTATATCTTATATTTCTCCTTCCTATATGTGTCATATATATTATACATGTTTATAAGTATATATGCTGGTTTACAATGATACATACATGTATTTATTTTCTACATAATCTAATCATATTCCTGATTTCCTCCTTTCTCCAAGAATTATTTGAGAATGGGTTAACCTTTATAACTGACTTAACTTTGTTAATAGATAATTTTATATTATATATAGAAAATATGTTTGCATTATGAATTTATCACAGCATATTTTTTGTGTGTCATATATGTTTATTTTTTAATGTTCTTTAGGCACTTGTAAAGGTTAT